>NC_041388.1:344497054-344512780 GCF_002162155.2 Triticum dicoccoides | reverse complement strand
GTTTGGGGCTCTAGAGAGGGGAATCCGTCGCCATCATCATCATCAACCATCCTCCATCACCAATTTCATGATGCTCACCGCCGTGTGTGAGTAATCCCATCGTAGGCTTGCTGGACCATGATGGGTTGGATGATATTTATCATGTAATCGAGTTAGTTTTCTTAGGGTTTGATCCCTAGTATCCACTATGTTCTAAGATTGATGTTGCTATGACTAATGCTTGTCACTAGGGCCCGAGTGCCATGATTTCAGATCTGAACCTATTATGTTTTCATGAATATATTTGTGTTCTTGATCCTATCTTGCAAGTTATAGTCACCTACTACGTGTTATGATCCAGCAACCCCGGAGTGACAATAGTCGGGACACTTCCCAGTGATGATCATAGTTTGAGGAGTTCATGTATTCACTAAGTGCTAATGCTTTGGTCCGGTACTCTATTAAAAGGAGGCCTTAATATCCCTTAGTTTCCAATAGGACCCTGCTGCCACAGGAGGGTAGGACAAAAGATGTCATGCAAGTTCTTTTCCATAAGCACGTATGAGTATATTCGGAATACATGCCTACATTATATTGATGAACTGGAGCTAGTTATGTGTCACCCTATGTTATAACCGTTGCATGATGAATGCCATCCAACATAATTATCCATCATTGATCCATTGCCTACGAGCTTTTCACATATTGATCTTTGCTTTGTTACTTTTCCATTGCCACTATTATGATTGCTACAAAACTGCTACTGTTACTTTTGCCACTGTTACTTCTACTTCCATACTACTTTGCTACTAAATATTTTGCTGCAGATATTAAGTATTTCATGTGTGGTTGAATTGACAACTCAGCTACTAATACTTGAGAATACTCTTCGGCTCCACTTGTGTCGACGTCGAGGAAGGAGACCGGGGCTCGCCGGAGGAGCTCGTCGCCGGCGATGGAGGCGATGGCGGCGTCGGCCGCGGGCGGTGAGGAGGTGAGGCGCGGCCGGGCGGCGCCGGCGTTGAGGCGGCGGCGAGGAAGAGGTGGCGGTGGCGCGGCAGACCGCGGCGGCAAGGTGGCGGCGCCCGCCGGCGAGGGAGGCAGGCGGCGGCGCGGCGAGTGTAGGCGGCGGGGCTGGAGCGGCCCGGTGGCGGCGCCCGACGTGGTAGGTGGCGGCGCCCGACGTGGGCCGCGGGGGCCGGCGCTGGGCCTGGTGGCGGAGGAGGGCGGCGGTGCCACGTGGCAGCTTGCCACTGGCGCGGAGCGGCGGCGCGGGAATGTCCGGCGGCGGCGGACGTGTCCGCCCGTGCGGAGAGGAGCAGGGCCAGGGTTAGGGGGGTGATTTGATCCGGAATTTTTGGGGGAAGACCTAGTTTTATAGGTAGGAGGAGCTAGGAAGCTCAGAATGAGGTGCGGTTTTCGGCCACGCGATCGTGATCGAACGCTCTAGATGATGGAGGGGTTTTTAGTGGGTTTTGGGCCAAATTGGAAGGGTGTTGGGCTGCAACACACACGAGGCCTTCTCGGTCCCTCGGTTAACCGTTGGAGTATCAAACGAAGTCCAAATGGTACGAAACTTGGCAGGCGGTCTACCGGTAGTAAACCAAGGCCGCTTGGCAAGTATCGGTCCAATCCGAAAATGTTTAACCCCCACACATGAAAAAAAATGTAGAAAGGGGCATCGGAGGACATAGGAGCGCCGGAATGCAAAACAGACAACGGGAAAAATGCTCGGATGCATGAGACGAACACGTATGCAAATGCAATGCACATGATGACATGATGTGAGATGCATGACAAAGACAATAACACACGGAGACAAAAAAAACCCGACAACGATGAAAAGAAATAACTTAGTGCCGGAAACGGCAAGACTTGGGATACATATAAGGTAAATTACATCCGGGGCGTTACAACACTCCACCACTACGAGAGGATCTCGTCCCGAGATCTAGGACTGGAAAAACACCAGGTACTCGGAACGGAGGTGATCCTCGCGTTGCCAGGTGGCTTCACGGTCGGAATGGTGTGACCACTTGACTTTGAGGAATTTGATTGACTTGTTGTGAGTCTTGCGCTCAGTTTCTTCAAGACTAGCAACTGGGTGCTCACGATAAGAAAGGTCTTCTTGGAGATCAATGTCTTCGAAGTTGACAGTGCGGTCAGGGGTCTTGAAGCACTTGCGGAGCTGAGAGACATGGAACACGTCGTGCACGTTTGCAAAGTTGGAGGGAAGCTCGAGTTGATAGGAGAGATCGCCTCTCTTGCTGACGATCTTGAAAGGACCCACGTATCTAGGGGCAAGATTCCCTTTGATACCGAAGCGATGAGTACCTTTCATTGGAGAGACGCGGAGGTAAACATGGTCTCCGATCTCGAAAGCCAAATCACGATGCTTACTATCATAGTAGCTCTTCTGGCGCGATTGCGCTGCTTTGAGGTTATCACGAATGACTTTGCACATCTCTTCTGCCTCTGTGATCAAGTCATTTCCAAGAAGTTGGTGTTCACCAGTCTCTGACCAGTTAAGAGGAGTACGACACTTCCTGCCATAGAGAATTTCAAATGGGGCCTTGCCCGAACTCGCTTGAAAGTTGTTGTTGTAGGAGAACTCGGCATATGGAAGACAATCTTCCCACTTCATACCGAAAGAGATAACGCAAGCCCTAAGCATATCTTCAAGAATCTGATTGACACGCTCGACTTGGCCGCTAGTTTGAGGATGAAAAGCTGTGCTGAAACGGATGTTGGTGCCCATGGCCTTCTGAAAAGTATCCCAAAACTTCGAGGTGAAGATGCTGCCACGATCTGAAGAAATCAACTGCGGAATGCCGTGTAGAGAGACAATCCGAGAGGTATAAATCTCCGCCAATTGAGCTGCTGTGATATACTCTTTGATAGGCAGAAAGTGAGCTACTTCAGTGAGTTTGTCGATGACAACGAATATAGCATCATTGCCACGCTTAGACTTTGGAAATCCAGTCATGAAGTCCATCTCAATGTGGTCAAACTTCCATTCTGGAATGGCAAGAGGTTGGAGGAGACCAGCTGGTCGTTGGTGTTCTGCCTTCACTCTTCTGCAGACATCACATTCATTCACGAACTGAGCAATCTCACGCTTCATTCGAGTCCACCAATACGCTTGCTTGAGGTCCTGGTACATCTTCGTACTCCCAGGGTGGATGGAGAGGAGTGAATTGTGAGCCTCGTTCATAATGACTTTACGAAGGTCACATTTAGGCACCACAATGCGATCCTTGAAGAAGAGAGTATCCTTGTCATCAAGACGATAGCACTTGTACTTGGGTTGACTCTTGGCAATCCCAATCTTCACTTTCTTCACCATAGCATCAAGAAGTTGAGCCTCGCGAATATGATCTTCCAAAGTATGAGAGACTTGAAGGTTGGCGAGGAAACCTTGAGGAACAACTTGCAGATTGAGTTTGCGGAAAGCTTCACAAAGCTCGGGTTGGTAAGGCTTGAGAATCAAACTGTTGCGGTAAGCCTTCCTGCTCAATGCGTCAGCAATTACATTGGCCTTGCCTGGAGTATATTCGATACTCGGATTATACTCTTGAACCATTTCGACCCAACGAGTCTGCCTGCGGTTGAGATTAGGCTGAGTGAAGATGTAGTTGAGACTCTTGTGGTCAGTGAAGATGTCCACTTTTCTTCCCAATAAGAGATGTCTCCAAGTCAAAAGAGCATGAACAACTGCCGCCAACTCGTGGTCGTGAGTGGGGTAGTTCTTTTCATTGGGCTTCAACTGGCGAGAAGTATAGGCCACAACTTTCTTCTCTTGCATCAACACTGCACCAAGACCTTGAAGAGAGGCATCACAAAAGACCTCGAATGGTTTGGATTCATCAGGAGGAGTCAGAACTAGAGCAGTGACTAATTTCTCTTTCAGGGTGTTGAAAGCGATGTCACATTCAGGAGACCAAACGTACTTGACGTGCTTCTAGAGAAGATTGGAAAGCGGCTTCGCGATCTTTGAGAAGTTCTCAACGAACCTTCGACAATAGCTTGCGAGGCCAAGGAAGCTGCGGAGTTGCTTCATGTTCTGAGGTGGTTCCCAATTCACAATTGCAGACACCTTCTCAGGATTCACCGCTATGCCCTTGGAAGAAATGATATGTCCAAGGTAGAGAACCTCATCGAGCCAAAACTCGCACTTTGAAAACTTGGCATAGAACTGATGTTCTCTGAGCTTATCCATCACCAAACGCAGGTGCTTGGCATGATCTTCCTTGTTCTTGGAAAAGACCAAAATGTCATCGAGGTAGACCAAGACGAAGTCATTTGTGTAGGGGTTGAAGATGAAGTTCATCATGCAAGAGAAAGTCAGCGGAGCGTTGACGAGGCCAAAAGACATGACAGTGTATTCATATGAACCATAGCTTGTTCTGAATGCTGCCTTGGGGATATCTTGCTCACGAATTCGAATCTGGTGATAGCCCATACGAAGATCAAGCTTGGAGAATACTTGAGCACCTTTGAGTTGTTCAAACAGCTCGTTGATGTTGGGAAGTGGATACTTGTTCTTTATAGTCTTCTTGTTCAATGGATGGTAGTCGACACAAAGTCAGTCCGTTCCATCCTTCTTCTTTACAAAAAGAACTCCACAACCCCACGGAGAAGAACTAGGTCGGATGAGACCCATTCGCTCTTGAATATCGAGTTGCTTCTTCAGCTCCTTCAACTCTTTAGGTCCCAGCTTGTAAGGAAGTTTGCAAACAGGTTCCGTGCCAGGCTCAAGATCGATGACAAATTCAACTGGCCGGTGTGGAGGCATTCCTGGAAGCTCTTCTGGAAAGACTTCTTGATATTCGCAAACGACTGGAATTTGAGAGATGGCATCTAGTTCACCCTTCTCATTGAGAGAAAACAGAAGGATGGTATCATCACGAGCGGCAAAGACAATTACATCCTCAGACGAATGAGTCAATTGAATCTGTCTGGCAGCACAATCAAGATGAGCCTTGTGCTTAGAAAGCCATTCCGTTCCAAGAATAAGATCAATATCCGAGTTACCAAGGACCACTAGAGAGGACAGAAACTTGTAGTCGCCCAACGTGATAGAGACATCGGGAGCAACCAAACTAGAAGTCAAAAGCTTGCCGGGAGAAACAACTTGCATGAATTTGGGCATAACCTCAGTATCAACATTGTACTTTGATGCAAATGGGAATGACAAGAAACAATGTGATGCACCAGTGTCAAAAAGTACTTTTGCAAGAACATCGTTAACAGGAAGGTTACCCATGATGACATCTGACGAGTCCTCTGCCTGAGCTGCATTCATCAAGTTGACCTTGGCGTGCTTGGGGTTATGCTTGACCACAACTGTACTTGCCGATCTCATAGGAGGAGGAGGAGGAGGGAGACGCTTCTGATTGAAGCATTTGTTGGCATAGTGACCCTTCTGTTGGCACTTGTTGCATGTGACCTCCGAGAGCGGACGGTGATACAGAGCACTTGATCTTGGAGCTTGAGACGAAGTCTTGTTCTGAAAGCTAGGGTTGGGTGGGTGGGAAGATCCACTGCCACCTTTGCTCTTCTGCTGATAAGGCTGACGGACTGGAGGAGGAGGTAGCCAATACTTTTGCTGCTTAGCCACTTGAGTTGAGGAAGAAGGAGTCGCATCTCTGACTCGCTTCTTGGAAGCATCGCACTTCAGTTGAGCAGTCTCTTGCTTCATTGCCATGTTGTAAAACTCATCGTACTTCTTGGGCTCAAAGAGGACGAGAGCTAGCTGGAGTTCTTCTCTGAGACCACCTCTGAACTGGTATATCATTCTCTTCTCGTCAGGGATGTCTTGCTTAGCAAAATGGGCGAGCTTCTGAAACATGATGTTGTACCGGTAAACAAACATAGTGCCTTGCTTCAGGTTATGAAATTCCTCACGCTTGCTTTCAACCACACTCTAAGAAATATGATGAGCTTTGAAGTCTTGACGGAATTCATCCCAGGTAATCACACGGCCTCCTCTGGAATCTTTGTACTGCTGGAACCATTCTGCAGCTTGGTCTTTGAGTTGGAAGGAGGCGAACTTGACAAAGTCCTCAGGCCTGACGTTACTGCACTCGAAATGCTTGCATATGTCCACGAGCCAATCATCAGCGTCTGTTGCCTCAACACAATTGCTGAAGGTCTTTGGCTGGTTAGCAGGGAACTGGTTGAGTGTAGCAAAGTGGTTCTGATTGTTGCCATGACCCTGGTTCCCTTGGTTGCGCTCTTGAAGAAGTTGCATGATCATCTACGTGTTTGCATTGGTAGCGGCCATGACAGCTTGCCAAGCCTCCGGAGGTGGAGGTGGTGGTGGCGGATCAGGATTCGGAGTCGTGCGTGTTGGAGGAGCCATCCTGAAGAGGTTGACATCCATTAGCATCATGACAGACATATATTTGAGCTGAATCAAACGGATTGAAATTGCAACATAAAGTCTTCACATCCGAACAAAATGAACGAATGCATTCCAATTGAAATGGTCACATTTCCATAAATTGAGAAGCCACTTAGAATTGAGGTAGAAGAATAAAACCAACAAGGTACGGACAAGAACGAATACTTGGTGAGGATTACCCAATCCCGAACCAAATATCCACGGAAGAAGAACTAGAGCTACAAGAATTCCCACCTATGAAACTCCCGAACCTTTCCGGTTATGCAATCAGGTGTTGGGGATACAGGGGAAGCATAATATCTCACCCAAATCTAGCAAATCCTACATCCAGCTGTATCCATCCTTCAACACATAACCGAGAAACCTTTGGAAATCATCTACCTCAACCTTCGAAAAGCATCCGTTATACAAGTTATGGCAATACTCCCGAACTCCCACCCCAGTACTGGGTGGCGTCGAGGTTATCTCACCAACAACTGCATAAAAGAAATTTTCGATGTCGGCGAAACTCAGGTATTCCAGAATCTCAACGATAAAATTGTGTCGACAACACCTCGGAGCTCAACTCCCCGGGACACTGCCACAACCCCTAAATATCAGGAGGCACCAAGAACAATGTTCTCGTCACAAATCGATCGGAACAATTCCAAGATACCCGCGTGATCCTAAATTTTTTTTAGTGAAATTTGAGAAGAGAAGATTCAAAACTCTATGTTAGGATGCCTTACCAGAGCGATGAAGGGACTGAGGAGTAAAAAGAATTCCTAACTCTCTGATATAAAATTCCTAAATGACTCAAAACATTTTTCTAGACTCAACAACGCCAATGATTCGATCAAGCAGGGGGATCCTAAGGTCGGGGAAGGCTCTGATTACCAACTTGTAACACCCTCGATGCGGCTATATCTCCTACGTGTCGAAGCACGACTTAGAGGCATAACCGCATTGAAAGCAATGTCGCAAGTAAGGTAATCTTCACAATAACCCATGTAAATAGATAAAAGGGGAAAAGGAATACATAGTTGGCTTACACTCGCCACGTCACACAAATACATGAATAACATTACAATCATCCAATACACTCATGGTCCGACTACGGTACCAAAATAAAGATCAACCCCCACATGCGACAAAGTCCCCGATCGCCCCAACTGGGCACCACTACTGATCATCTGGGAAAGACACATAGTAATGACGGGAGTCTTCATCGAACTCCCACTTGAGCTCAAGCACATCGTCTGGAGCGGTATCATCGGTCCCTGCATCTGGTTTGGAAGTAATCTGTGAGTCATGGGGACTCAGCAATCTTGCACCCTCGCGATCAAGACTATTTAAGCATATAGGTAAGACAAAGGTATCATGTGGAGCTGCAGCAAGCGACTAGCATATATGGTGGCTAACCTATTCGCAAAAGAGAGCGAGAAGAGAAGGCAAAGCACGGACGAACAACTATGATGAAGAAGTGATCCTAGAACAACCTACGTCAAGCATTACTCCAACACCGTGTTCACTTCCCGGACTCGGCCGAGAAGAGACCATCATGGTTACACACGCGGTTGATTCATTTTAATTAAGTTAAGTTTCATGTTATCTACAACCGGACATTAACAAATTCCCATCTGCCCATAACCGAGGGCACGGCTTTAGAAAGTTCAAATCCCTGCAGGGGAGTCCCAACTTAGCCCATCACAAGCTCTCACGGTCAACGAAGGATATTCCTTCTCCCGAGACATTCCGATCAGACTCGGCATCCCGGTTACAAGACATCCTCGACAATGGTAAAACAAGTCCAGCAACACCGCCTGAATGTGCCGACAAATCCCGATAGGAGCTGCACATATCTCGTTCTCAGGGCACACTCAGATGAGACATCCTACGAGTAAAACCAGCTCTCAAATTGCCCCGAGGTGGCCCCGCAGTCTACTCGGTCGGACCAACACTCAGAGGAGCACTGGCCTAGGGGGGTTTAAATAAAGATGACCCTTGGGCTCCGGAAACCCAAGGAAAAAAGAGGCTAGGTGGCAAATGGTAAAACCAAGGTTGGGCATTGTTGGAGGAGTTTTATTCAAGGCGAACTGTCAAGGGGTTCCCATTATAACCCAACCGCGTAAGGAACACAAAATCCGGGAACATAACACCGATTTGACGGAAACTAGGGCGGCAAGAGTGGAACAAAACACTAGGCAAAAGGCCGAGTCTTCCACCCTTTACCAAGTATATAGGTGCATTAAGATAAACAAGACAATATTTTGATATCCCAACAATAAACAATGTTCCAACAAGGAACGATCTCCAATCTTCACCTGCAACTAGCAACGCTATAAGAGGGGCTGAGCAAAGCGGTAAATAGCCAAACAACGGTTTGCTAGGACATGGTGGGTTAGAGGTTTGACATGGCAATGTGGGAGGCATGATAAGCAAGTGGTAGGTATCATAGCATATGCATAGCAAAAGAGCGAGCATCTAGCAAGCAAGGATAGAAGTGATTTCGAGGGTATGGTCATCTTGTCTGCAAAGTTCTCAGAATTGACTTGATCCTCATAAGCGAACTCAACGGGCTCCTCGTTCATGAACTCGTCTCCCGGCTCTACCCAAACAAGAACAACAAGCAAACGGAACACAATCAACCACGTGCAATGCTCAAACAACATGATGCAAACATGATATGATATGCGGGATGCGGTATGCGATGCATATGCAAGATTTGATAAGGAATGATTGAACCTGGCCTCAACATGGAAATCCAAGAGTGCCACTGGAAAGGTGAGGTGATTTCGGTTGAAATCGATATAAAGATCACCGGAATCGGATGCACAGTTTGGAAATGGCAAGCAAAACAAATATGGCACCGGTCGGTGATAATCAGCAAGTGACCAACTAAATGCATCAAGATAAATATGCTACAGCACTCAAACATGACAACAAAATACATGGCAGGGATCCACTCATGGATCTTGATAAAAGATGAACACTGAGCTACGGCTAATTAATCCATTAACAGGTTCAAACAAGCATGGCAAAAGTGCAAATGATAATAGGTTTCAGACTTAGTGAAATTAACACAAGTCTGGAATTTATCATCAGGAAGCACACTTTAGAGCAAGGAACTTAACATGGCAAAGCAAGGCATGACATGAAGCTACTCAAAGCACTTAAAAAAGTCCCTTAGTGACCTTGAGCCAAAATGGATCAGAAAATACAATTGCAAGCATGTGAACATGGCAAAAACATAAACAGATTCAGACTTAGTGAAAAACTGGAGCTTGCAAAACAGTTAACGAGTAGGCATGTTTACGAGCTCGATGCACTCACTACAGAGCATGGCATGACAAACTATGCATACACCCATCAAGAATACATAGCATAGAAGTTAAATATGGCAAGAACAACATCATAGCATGCACGGATCAATAGCAACATCCTCGGCAAAATCGCTAAACATGTCAACAATCTGCCAGGATTCACTTTATAGCAAAAGTAGAGCTCGATTGACTCAATCTAGGGTGCTCCATAAATGCAAACAGAGACATGTATGGGTAGAGCACAACAATATTAACAAAACATCCTTACTGATCATCCTCAAAAGAGGCACGGATCACTAGGAAACAACATGAACATATGGCATAACAACAAAAACAGAACAAGGACTTAGAGAAATTCTAAGTCCCTGAAATCAGCATTACCGATTACGCTACTTTGCAAGCTTGTGCTAGTCACGACAAATAACACAAAAATACATGGCAAGCACCTATGTAAATATGGCATGGCATTCTACAAAACACATGTAGAGCTCAGGATCATAGCATGCACACAATAATCATGGCAAAAATGACAAAATGCCATTTGCTGAAACAGATCTGCCAAATTCACCACATAGCCCTCTTCCAACAGCATTTCGGGTATCAAGATGACCTCAAATGAAAATGATGCAATGAGATGAAATGATGTACTCGTCGAGGCGAACATTTTGATATGCTACATGCACGAATCAGAGCTACGGATGCAGAGTTACGGCATGGTGAAAAAGCCTAAAAAAATTAGGGTTACGGAATAAAAAGTCAACCGAGTGAAATAGATCTCAGATCCAGCACGCGGCCCGAGGTTCGCCGGAGTTACTGTAGATGGCCGTCGACGTCGAGGAAGGAGACCGGGGCTCGCCGGAGGAGCTCGTCACCGGCGATGGAGGCGATGGCAGCGTCGGCCGCGGGCGGTGAGGAGGTGAGGCGCGGCCGGGCGGCGCCTGTGTTGAGGCGGCGGCGAGGAAGAGGTGGTAGTGGCGCGGCAGACCGTGGCAGTGAGGTGGCGGCGCCTGCCGACGAGGGAGGCACGCGGCCGCGCGGCGAGCATAGGCGGCGGGGCTGGAGCGGCCCGGTGGCGGCGCCCGACGTGGTAGGTGGCGGCGCCCGACGTGGGCCGCGGGGGCCGGTGCTGGGCCTGGCGGCGGAGGAGGGCGGCGGTGCCACGTGGCAGCTTAACACTGGCGCGGAGCGGCAGCGTGGGAATGTCCGGCGGCGGCGGACGTGTCCGCCCGCGCGGAGAGGAGCGGGGCTAGGCTTAGGGGGTGATTTGATCCGGAATTTTTGGGGGAAGACCTAGTTTTATAGGTAGGAGGAGCTAGGAAGCTCAGAATGAGGTGCGGTTTTCGGCCAAGCGATCGTAATCGAACACTCTAGACGATGGATGGGTTTTTGGTGTGTTTTGGGCCAAATTGGATGGGTGTTGGGCTGCAACAGACATGAGGCCTTCTCGGCCCCTCGGTTAACCGTTGGAGTATCAAACGAAGTCCAAATGGTACGAAACTTGACAGACGGTCTACCGGTAGTAAACCAAGGCCGCTTGGCAAGTATCGGTCCAATCCGAAAACATTTAACCCCCACACATGAAAAAAGCTAGAAAGGGGCACCGGAGGACATAGGAGCACCGGAATGCAAAACGGACAACGGGAAAAATGCTCGGATGCATGAGACGAACACGTATGCAAATGCAATGCACATGATGACATGATATGAGATGCATGACAAAGACAACAACACACGGAGACAAAAAACCCCGACAACGACGAAAAGAAATAACTTAGTGCCAGAAACGACAAGAGTTGGGATACATGTAAGGTAAATTACACCCGGGGTATTACAGATGAAGTTATGAAAAAGGTTTTCCTTTTATCTTTGAAGGGAAAATCATTGGCATGGTATAGGCTATGCGATGATATTGGATCTTGGAATTGGAATCGTTTGAAATTGGAGTTCCAGCAAAAAAATTATCCTATGCATCTAGTTCACCATGATTGGAATTATATATATAATTTTTGGCCTCGTGAAGGAGAAAGTTTCTCTCTAGCTTGGGGGAGGCTTAAGTCAATCTTATATTCATGCCCCAAGCATGAGCTCTCAAGAGAAATTATTATCCAGAATTTTTATGCTTGGCTTTCTTGTAATGATCAAACCATGCTTGATACTTCTTGTGCTAGTTCTTTTATAATGAACTATTGAATTCCGGTGGGATCTTTTGGAAATAATTAAACGCAACTCTGAAGATTGGGAACTCAACAAAGGTAAAGAGTCAGGTATTAAACTTAAGTATGATTGTGTTAAATCTTTTATGGATACCGATGCTTTTCAAAAGTTTAGCACTAAAAATGGACTTGACTCTGAGATAGTAGCATCCTTTTGTGAATCATTTGCTACTCATGTTGAACTCCCTAAAGAGAAGTGGTTTAAATATCACCCACCTATTAAATAAGAAACTAAAGAACCGATACCGGTTAAAGAAGAAACTATACTTTATAATGTTGATCCAGTTGTTCCTTCTGCTTATATGTAGAAAGCACCTTTCCCTATTAGGATAAAAGAACATGCTAAAGTTTCAACTGTAGTTAACAAAAGCTATATTAGAACACCTAAACCTGATGAACAAATTAAAGTAGAACCTAGTATTTCTATGGTTAAAGATATCTTGGAAGAAGATATGGATGGGCATGTTATTTACTTTTGTGAAGAAGCTGCTAGAATTGCCAAACCTGATAAAGAAGATAAACATAGACCTGTTGTTGGCATGCGTGTCATCTCAGTTAAAATAGGAGATCACTGTTATCATGGTTTATGTGACATAGGTGCTAGTCTGAGTGCTATTCCCTACACCTTATATCAAGAAATTATGAATGACATAGCACCCGCAGAGATAGAAGACATAGGTGTTACTATTAAACTTGCTAATAGAGACACAACATCACCGATTGGGATTGTTAGAGATGTTGAAGTCTTGTGTGGGAAAATTAAATACCCTACTGATCTTCTTGTTCTTGGTTCCCCACAAGATGACTTTTGTGCCATTATCTTTGGTAGATCTTTCTTGAACACCATTAATGCTAGATAGATTGTGAGAAGCAAATTGTCGGTGTTAGCTTTGGTGATGAGTCTCATGAATTTAATTTTTCCAAGTTTAGTAGAAAGCTTCATGAAAAGGAATTGCCTAGTAAGGATGAATTAATTAGCCTTGCTTCTATTGCTGTACCACCTACTGATCCTTTAGAACAATATTTGCTAGACCATGAAAATAGTTTATATATGCATGAAAGAAATGAAATAGATAAAATTTTCTTTGAACAACTTCCTCTTCTTAAACACAATTTGCGTATTGAAACTCTAGGAGGTCCTCCTCCACCTAAAGGTGATCCTGTGTTTGAATTAAAACAATTGCGAAACACTTCGAAATATACTTATCTTGATGAAAAGAAGATGTATCCTGTTATTATCAGTGCTAATCTTTTAGAACATGAAGAAGAAAGATTATTGAAAGTTCTAAGGAAGCACCGAGCTGCTATTGGATATACTCTTGATGATTTAAAGGGCATTAGTCCCACTCTATGTCAGCACAAAATTAATATAGAACCTGATGCTAACCCGTTGTTGATCACCAACGTCGATTAAACGTGAAGATGAAAGAAGTGGTAAGAATGGAAATATTAAAACTTCTGGAAGCAGGTATAATCTATCCTATAGCTGATAGTAGATGGGTAAGTCATGTTCATTGTGTCCCAGAGAAAGGAGGTATTACTGTTGTTCCTAATGATAGGAATGAACTTATTCCACAAAGAATTGTTACAGGCTATAGAATGGTAATTGATTTTAGGAAATTAAACAAAGCAACTAGAAAAGATCATCGCCCTCTTCCTTTTATTAATCAAATGCCTGAAAGATTATCTAAGCACACACATTTTTGCTTCCATGATGGATATTCTGGTTTTTCATAAATACCTATTTCTCAACCTGATCAAGAAAAGACCACTTTTACTTTTCCCTTTGGAACTTATGCTTATAGACATATGCCTTTTGGTTTATGTAATGCACCTGCTACTTTTCAAAGATGTATGACTGCTATATTCTATGACTTTTGTGAAGATTGTTGAGGTTTTCATGGATGACTTCTCTGTTTATGGGAAGTCTTTTGATGATTGTTTAAGCAATCTTGAGCGAGTTTTGCAGAGATGTGAAAAAACAAATCTTGTCTTGAATTGGGAGAAGTGCCACTTCATGGTTAATGAAGGCATTGTCTTGGGTCATAAAATTTCTGAAAGAGGTATTGAAGTGGACAAAGCTAAGGTTGATGCAACTGAGAAAATGCCATGTCCTAACGATATAAAAGGTATCCGTAGTTTCTTAGGTCATGCTGGTTTCTATAGGAGATTTACCAAAGACTTCTCTAAAATTTATAGGCCTCTTACTAGTCTCTTGCAAAAGGATATTCCTTTTGTTTTGATGATGATTGTCTAGAAGCCTATGAAACACTCAAGAAATCCTTAATTTCTGCACCTATTGTTCAACCGCCTGATTGGAACTTGCTTTTTGAAATTATGTGTGATGCTAGTGATTATGTTGTTGGTGATGTTCTAGGACAAAGAGTTGATAAGAAACTGAATGTTATTCATTATGCCGGTTAAACTCTAGACAGTGCTCAAAGAAATTATGCTACTACTGAAAAAGAATTCTTAGCAGTTGTGTTTGCTTGTGATAAATTTAGACCTTATATTGTTGATTCCAATGTAAATGTTCACACAAACCATGCTGCCATTAAATATCTTATGGAAAAGAAAGATGCTAAACCTAGACTTATTCGATGGGTTTTCTTATTACAAGAATTTGATTTACATATCATTGATAGAAAACGAGATGAGTGTTGGGGAACACAGTATTTCAAAAAATTTACCTACGATCACGAAAGATCTATCTAGGAGATGCATAGCAACGAGAGGGTAGAGTGTCTCCACATACCCTCGTAGACCGAACGAGGAAACGTTTTAGTAACACAGTTGATCTAGTCGAACATCTTCGCGATTCAACCGGTCCTAGCACCGAACGTACGGCACCTCCGTGTTCAGCACACGTTCAGCTCGATGACGTCCCTCGAGCTCTTGATCCAGTTGAGGACGAGGGAGAGTTTCGTCAGCACGACGGTGTGTTGACGGTGATGAAGAAGTTACCGGTGTAGGGCTTCACCTAAGCACTACAATGATATGACCGAGTTGTGTAACTATGGAGGGGGGCACTACACACTGCTAAGAGAAGACTTGGTGTGTCTTTGGGGTGCCCCGCTCCCACGTATATAAAGGGGGAGGAGAGGAGGCCGGCCCAAGGGGGGCGTCCTACTTGGACTCCCGGTCCAAGTAGGATTCCCCCCTTTCCTTTCCGAAGTAGGGGGAAGGGGAGAGAGGTGGAGGAGAAGAAGGAGAGGGGGGCGGGTAACACCCCGAATGTAACTTTCCCAATTTGTACTCCAACTCTTGCCGTTTCCGGCGTTAAGTTATATTTATTTTCTCGGGTTCGGGTCCTTGTCTCCGTGTGTTGTTATCGTTGTCATGCATCTCATATCATGTCATCATGTGCATTGCATTTGCATACGTGTTCATCTCATGCATTCGAGCTTTTTCCCCGTTGTCCATTTTGCATTCCGGCGCTTAGTTCTCCTCTGGTGGTCAATTCTAGCTTTCTTTAGTGTGTGGGGATTAAACATTTCCGGATTGGACCGAGACTGTCCAAGCGGCCTTGTTTTACTACCGGTAGACCGCCTGTCAAGTTTCGTACCATTTGGACTTCGTTTGGTACTCCAATGGTTAACCGAGGGACCGAAAAGGCCTCGTGTGTGTTGCAGCCCAACACCCCTCAAATTTGGCCCAAAACCCACCTAAGTCTTCTCCATCATCTAGATCGTTCGATCACAATTGCGTGGCCGAAAACCGCACCTCATTTGGACTCTCCTAGCTGCCTCTATGCCTATTTAAACACCCCCCCCCCCGATTTTCAGATCTCCATCCTCCCCGAAACCCTAAAAATCCACCTCGCGCC
>NC_041388.1:344441315-344496802 GCF_002162155.2 Triticum dicoccoides | reverse complement strand
GTGAGTCGCCGCCGCCCGCCCGACGCGCTCCGGACGCCGTGCGCCGCCCCTCGCCCTCCACGCCGTCCCCTGTTTCCGGATCCGGCGCCTCCCTCTTCTCCGGCCGCCTGCTCCGGCTGGACATCCTCGGGCGACGTGGGAGCTACAGTGCATCGGCCGGATCTGGGATCTGTTTTTTTAGGGTTGACCCCGTTTCTTTTCCTAAGTCCATAATCCATGTGCCTTTGTTCCTAGCTCCGTAACTTTGCATCCGTAGCTCCGATTCATGCATATAGCATATCAAAATGTTCACCTCAGAGAGTACATCATTTCATTCCATTGCATCATTCTCATTTGAGTTCATCTTGATGCCCGAAATGCTATTAGAAGAGGGCTACTTGAGATAATTGTCAGATCTGCTACTCCATTTAGCTTTTTGTCATTTTTGCCATGATTAATGTGTGTACGATATGCCCTGATGCTCTACATGTGTTTTATTAAGGGTTTTGTCATATTTCCAATGGTGCAACCCATGTATTTTTGTGATGTGTGTGGTGACTTGTGCAAGCTTGCAAAGTGGTGCACTTGCTAATTCTGTTTTCAGGGACTTACCAATTTCACGGTCCTTGATCTGTTTATCTCATGATGCCATATGTTCTTGTTGTTTCCTAGTGATCCGTGCATCTTTTGAGGATGATCAGTAAGGATATTTTGTTAACATTGTAGTGCTCTATCCATCCATGTCTTTGTTTGCAATTATGGAGCACCCTAGCTTGAGTCAATCGAGCTCTACTTTTGCTACTTTATGAATCTGGGCAGATTGTCAACTTGTTTGCAATTTTGCCGATGATGTTGTAGTTGATTCATGCATGCTATGCTATTGTTCTTGCCATGTCTAGCTTGAATTTTGTGCCTTCTTGATGGGTGTATGCTTGTATTGCCATGACTTGCACCGTAGTGGGTGCATCGAGCTCGCATACATGCCTACTTGAGTTATATTTCAGCATGTGTCAGTTTTTCACTAAGTCAGAAAACTGATTATGTTTTTGCTATGTTCACATGCTTGCAATTGTATTTTCTGATCCCTTTTGGCTCAAGGTCACTAAGGGACTTTTATTAAGCTCTTTGAGTAGCTCCATGCCATGCTTTACTTTGCCATGTTCAGGTCCTGTAGCATGTAGTTTTGTGGCTCCGAAGAGGGCTACCTGATCTGAAATTCCAGACAAGTGTTAATTTCACCAAGTCTGAGATCTGTTTGCCATATGCATTTTTGCCATGCTTGTTTGAACCTGTTAATGGATGAATTGGCCGTAGCTCAGTGCTAGACTTTTGTTAAGCATCTTGTGTGCATCCCTGCCATGTATTTTGTTGTCATGTTTGGGTGCTGTAGCAAGTTCATCTCATTGCATTTAGATGGCTACTTGCTGTAAATCGCAGACCGGTGTCATTCTTGTTTCGCTTGCCATTTCCAAACCGTAACTCCAATTCCGGCGTTCTTTATATCGTTTTCAAGCGATTTTATCTCATATTTCCAGTGGCACACTTGGTTTTCCAAGTTGAGGCCAGGTTCATGCATTTCCTGTCATACCTTGCATTTTGCATCCCGCATAGCATATCATCTTTGCATCATCTTGTTTGGTCCTTGCACGTGGTTGATTGTATCCTTGTTGCTTGTTTGTCTTGTTTGGGTAGAGCCGGGAGACGAGTTCGCTAACAAGGAGCCCATTGAGTTTGCTTTCGAGGATCCAGTCAACTCTGACAACTGTGCAGGCAAGATGATCATACCCTCGAAATCACTACTATCTTTGCTATGCTAGTTTTGCTCGCTCTTTTGCTATGCCAATGCTACGATGCCTACCACTTACTTGCAAGCCTCCCAAATTGCCATGTCAAACCTCTAACCCACCATTGTCCTAGCAAACCGTTGATTGGCTATGTTACCTCTTTGCTCAGCCCCTCTTATAGCGTTGCTAGTTGCAGGTGAAGATTGGAGGCCGTTCCTCATTGGAACATTTATTTACTTGTTGGGATATCATTATATTAGCTTGTTATCTTAATGCATCTATATACTTGGTAAAGGGTGGAAGGCTCGGCCTCTCGCCTAGTGTTTTGTTCCACTCTTGCCACCCTAGTTTCCGTCATACCGGTGTTATGTTCCCGGATTTTGTGTTCCTTACGCGGTTGGGTTATAATGGGAACCCCTTGATAGTTCGCCTTGATTAAAGCTTTTCTAGCAATGCCCAACCTTGGTTTTACCATTTTCCACCTAGCCTTTTCTTTCCCTTGTGTTCTGCAGACTCAAGGGTCATCATTATTTTACCCCCCCCCTGGGTCAGTGCTCCTATGAGTGTTGGTCCAAACTATCAGACGCCGGTGGCTACCAGGGGCAACTCTGGGCTAGCCTACCGGAAGTTTAGACAATCTGAGTGTGCCCTAAGAAAGAGATATGTGCAGCTCCTATCAGGATTTGTCGGCACATTCGGGTAGTGTTGCTGGTCTTGTTTTAACCTGTCGAAGTGTCTTGAATTACCGAGATACCGAGTCTGATCGGAACATCTTGGGAGGAGGTCTATTCCTTCGTTAACCATGAGAGCTTGTCATGGGCTAAGTTGGGACTCCCCTGCAGGGATTTGAACTTTCGAAATCCGTGCCCGCGGTTATGGGCAGATGGGAATTTGTTAATGTCCGGTTGTAGATAACTTGAACCTTAATTAATTAAAATGAATCAACTGAGTGTGTTACCATGATGGCCTCTTCTCGGCGGAGTCCGGGAAGTGGACACGGTGTTGGAGTAATGTTTGCGCAGGTTGCTCCCTAGTTTCTCGCACACGCTTTGCCTCCTCTTCTCGCTCTCTTTTGCGAATAAGTTAGCCACCATACTTGCTAGTCGCTTGCTGCAGCTCCACATATATTTACCTTGCCATACCTATAAGCTTAAATAGTCTTGATCGCGAGGGTGCGAGATTGCTGAGTCCCTGTGGCTCACAGATTACTATTACACCAGATGCAGGGCCTGATGATTCCGCTCCAGGAGACGCATATGAGCTCAAGTGGGAGTTCGACGAAGACTCTCAACGTTACTATGTTTCCTTTCCCGATGATCAGTAGTGGTGCCCAGTTGGGGGTGAACGGGACTGTTGTCGCATGTTGGGTTATCTTTTATTTTGGCGCTGTAGTCGGGCCATGAGTGTTTGGTTGATGTAATGTTATTTATGTACTTGATTGACGTGGCGAGTGAAAGCCAACTATGCTATCTCCCCTTTATTATTTATACTACATTGGATGTTGTGAAGATTGCCTAACTTGCGACATATGCCTTCAATGCGATTATGCCTCTAAGTCGTGCCTCGACACGTGGGAGATATAGTCACATCGAGGGTGTTATAAGTTGGTATCAGAGCCTTCCCCGACCTTAGGAGCCCCATTGCTTGATCGTTTTTAGCGGCCGAGTTGTGTCTAGAAAAATGTTTTGAGTCTTTTAGGAATTATATATTGGAGAGTTTAGGAATTCTTTTTTACTTCCCAGTCTCCTCATCGCTCTGGTAAGGCATCCTGACGTAGAGTTTTGACTCTTCTCTTCTCAAAATTCACAAAAAAAAAATTAAGATCACGCGGGTATCTTGGAATCGTTCCGGTGGTTTTATGATGAGAACATTGTCTTGGTGCCTCCTGTCAGGGGTTTAGTGGAAGTGTCCCGGGGAGTTGAGCTCTGAGGTGTTGTCATCATAATTTTATCGTTGCAGTTCTGTAATACCTGAGTCTAGTACGCCGACATCGAAAATCTCTTTTATGCAGTTCGTTGGTGAGATAACCTCGACGCGACCCAGTACTGGGGCGGGAGTTCGGGAGTATCGCCATAACTTGTATAACGGATGCTTTTCGAAGGTTGAGGTAGATGATTTCCGAAGGTTTCTTGGTTATGTGTTGAAGGATGGATACAGCTGGATGTAGGATTTGCTAGTTTGGGTGAGGTATTATGCTTCCCCTGTATCCCCAACACCTGATTGCATAACCGGAAAGGTTCGGGAGTTTCATAGGTGGGAATTCTAGTAGCTCTAGTTCTTCTTCCACGGATATTGGTTTGAGATTGGGATTTCTTACCGATTATTCGTTCTTGATCCGTACCTTGTTGATTTATTTCTCTACCTTAATTCTACGTGGCTTCTCAATTTATGGATATGTGACCATTTCAAGAGGAATGCATTCGTTCATTTTGTTCGGATGTGAAGACTATATGTTGCAATTTTCATTCCATTGGATTCAGCTTCAATATTTATCTATCAATGTGCTAATGGTGGTCAACCTCTTCAGGATGGCTCCTCCAACGCGCACGACTCCGAATCCTGATCCGCCACCACCTCCACCTCCTCCGGAGGCATGGCAAGCTGTGATGGCCGCAACCAATGCAAACACACAGCTGATCATGCAAATTCTCCAAGAGCGCAATCAAGGCAACCAAGGGAATCAAGGCAGCAATCAGAATCACTTTGCTACACTCAACCAGTTCCTTGCTAACGGGCCAAAGACTTTCAGTAATTGTGTTGAGGCAACCGATGCTGACGATTGGCTTGTGGATCTGTGTAAGCATTTCGAGTGCAGTAACATCAGGCCTGAGGACTTTGTTAAGTTCGCTTCCTTCCAACTCAAAGATCAAGCTGCAGAATGGTTCCAGCAGTACAAGGATTCCACAGGTGGACGTGTTATCACTTGGGATGATTTCCGTCGAGATTTCAGAGCTCATCATATTCCTCAAAGCGTGGTTGAAAGCAAGCGTGAGGAATTCCGCAATCTGAAGCAAGGCTCTTTGTCTGTCTATGACTACAACAAGTTATTCCAGAAGCTCGCCCGCTTTTCCAAGCAGGACGTCCCTGATGAGAAGAGCATGATATACCAGTTCAGGGGTGGTCTCAGAGAAGAAATTCAGCTAGCTCTTGTTCTCTTCGAACCCTTGAGATACGATGAGTTCTACAACATGGCACTGAAGCAAGAGGCTGCTCAGTTGAGGTGTGATGCTTCCAAGAAGCGAGTCAAAGATGTTACTCCTTCTTCCTCTACTCAAGTGTCCAAGCAGCAGAAGTATTGGCTTCCTCCTCCTCCGTTCCGTCAGCCGTATTAGCAGAAGAGTAAAAGTGGTAGTGGTTCTTCCCACCCACCCAACCCTGGCTTTCATAACAAGACTTCGTCTCAAGCTCCAAGATCGAGTGCTCCGTATCACCGTCCGCTTTCAGAGGTCACGTGCAACAAGTGCCAACAGAAGGTTCACTATGCCAACAAGTGTTTCAACCAGAGGCGTCTTCCTCCTCCTCCTCCTCCTATCAGATCGGCAAGTACAGCTGTGGTCAAGCATAACCCCAAGTACGCCAAGGTCAATATGGTGAATGTAGCTCAGGTAGAGGATTCTTCAGATGTCATCATGGGTAACCTTCCTGTTAACGATGTTCCTGCAAAAGTTCTTTTTGACACTGGTGCATCGCATTGTTTTATCTCGAGACCTTTTGCGTCTAAGCATGGGTGGTTTTCTCAAGTTATGCATAAGCCATTAGCAGTTGTCTCTCCGGGTAGATGCTTGCTTGCTAACTACGAAGTTCCGGATATTTCTATCTCGATTGGTGATTTCAAGTTTCTGGCTTCCCCAATGATCCTTGGTAACTCGGATATGGATCTTATTCTCGGAATGGATTGGCTTTCTAAGCACAAGGCTTAGCTTGATTGTGCTGCCAGGCAGATTCAATTGACTCATTCGTCTGAGGACGTAATTGTCTTTGCCGCTCGAGATAATACCATCCGTCTGTTTCTCTCAATGAGAAGGGTGAATTGGATGCCATCTCGCAAATTCCAGTCGTTTGCGATTATCAAGATGTCTTTCCAGAAGAGCTTCCAGGAATGCCTCTGCATCGGCCAGTTGAATTCGTTATTGATCTTGAGCCTGGCACGGAACCTGTGTGCAAACGTCCTTACAAGCTCGGACCTGAAGAGTTGAAGGAGCTGAAGAAGCAACTCGATATTCAAGAGAAAATGGGTCTCATCCGGCCTAGTTCTTCTCCGTGGGGTTGTGGTGTTCTTTTTGTGAAGAAGAAGGATGGAACGGACCGACTTTGTGTTGATTACCGTCAAGTGAACAAGAAGACCATCAAGAACAAATACCCACTTCCCAACATCAATGAGCTGTTCGAACAACTCAAAGGTGCCCAAGTATTCTCCAAGCTTGATCTCCGTATGGGTTATCATCAGATTCGAATCCGTGAGCAAGATATTCCCAAGACGGCTTTCAGGACAAGCTTTGGTTCATATGAATACACTGTCATGTCTTTTGGTCTCGTCAACGCTCCTCCGACGTTCTCTTGCATGATGAACTTCATCTTCAACGCCTACACCAATGACTTCGTTTTGGTCTATCTCGACGACATTTTGGTTTTCTCCAAGAATAAGGAAGATCATGCCAAGCACTTGCGTTTGGTACTCGATAAGCTCATAGAACATCAGTTCTACGCCAAGTTCTCCAAGTGTGAATTTTGGCTCGATGAGGTTCTTTATCTTGGTCATATCATCTCTGCCAAGGGCATTGCCGTGAATCCTGAGAAGGTGTCTGCAATTGTGAATTGGGAACCTCCTCAGAACGTCAAGCAACTACGTAGCTTCCTTGGTCTCGCAAGCTATTGCCGAAGATTCGTTTAAAACTTTTCTAAGATCGTGAAGCCTCTCTCAAATCTTCTTCAGAAGCACGTCAAGTACGTTTGGTCTCCGGAGTGTGTCATTGCTTTCAACACTTTGAAAGAGAAATTGATCACTGCTCCAGTTCTGACTCCGCCTGATGAATCCAAGCCGTACGAGGTCTTTTGTGATGCCTCTCTCCAAGGTCTTGGCGCAGTATTGATGCAAGAGAAGAAAGTTGTTGCTTATACATCTCACCAGTTGAAGCCTAATGAGAAGAACTACCCCACTCATGATCTCGAGTTGGCGGCAGTTGTGCATGCTCTTTTGACTTGGAGACATCTTCTATTGGGACGAAAAGTGGACATTTTCACTGATCACAAGAGTCTCAAGTACATCTTCACTCAGCCTAATCTCAACCTCAGGCAAACTCGTTGGGTCGAAATGATTCAAGAGTATAATCCGAGTATCGAGTCTACTCCAGGCAAGGCCAATGTGATTGCTGACGCATTGAGCAGGAAAGCCTACTGCAATAGTCTTATTCTCAAGCCTTATCAACCCGAGCTTTGTGAAGCTTTCCGCAAACTTAACCTGCAAGTTGTTCCTCAAGGTTTCCTCGCCAACCTTCAAGTCTCTCCTACCTTGGAAGACCAGATTCGCCAAGCCCAGCTTCTTGATGCTATGGTGAAAAAGGTGAAGATTGGGATTGCCAAGAGTCAGTCCAAGTACAAGTGCTACCGCCTTGATGACAAGGACACTCTCTTCTTTGAGGATTGTATTGGTGTACCCAAAGGTGACCTCCGTAAAGTGATCATGAACGAGGCTCACAATTCTCTCCTTTCCATCCACCCTGGGAGCACGAAGATGTATCAGGACCTCAAGCAAGCTTATTGGTGGACTCGAATGAAGCGCGAGATCACTCAATTCGTGAATGAATGTGATTTCTGCAGAAGAGTGAAGGCAGAACACCAAAGGCCAGCTGGTCTCCTCCAACCTCTTGCCATTCCAGAATGGAAGTTTGACCACATTGAAATGGACTTCGTGACTGGGTTTCGAAAGTCCAAGCGTGGCAATGATGCTATATTCGTTGTCATCGACAAACTCACCAAAGTGGCTCACTTTCTGCCTATCAAAGAGTCGATCACTGTAGCTCAATTGGCGGAACTCTATACCTCTCGAATTGTCTCTCTACACGGTATTCCACAAGTGATCTCTTCAGACCGTGGCAGCATCTTTACCTCCAAGTTTTGGGATTCTTTTCAGAAGGCCATGGGCATGAACATCCGCTTCAGCACAGCTTTCCATCCTCAAACTAGCGGTCAAGTCGAGCGTGTCAACCAGATTCTTGAAGATATGCTCAGGGCTTGTGTGATCTCCTTCGGCATGAAGTGGGAGGATTGTCCTCCTTATGTTGAATTCTCCTACAACAACAGTTTTCAAGCAAGTTCGGGCAAGGCCCCATTTGAAATTCTGTATGGCAGGAAGTGTCGTGCCCCTCTCAACTGGTCTGAAACCGGTGAACGTCAGCTTTTGGGTAATGACTTAATCACAGAGGCAGAAGAAATGTGCAAAGTCATTCGTGATAACCTCAAAGCAGCCCAATCCCTCCAGAAGAGCTACTACGATAGTAAGCACCATGATTTGGCTTTCGAGATCGGAGATCATGTTTACCTCCGTGTCTCTCCTATGAAAGGTACTCGTCGCTTCGGTATCAAAGGGAAGCTTGCCCCCAGATACGTGGGACCTTTCAAGATTGTCAGAAAGAGAGGCGACCTCGCCTATCAACTCGACCTTCCTTCAAACTTTGCAAATGTTCATGATGTGTTCCATGTCTCTCAGCTCGAAAGTGCTTCGAGACTCCTGACCGCACCATCAACTTCGAGGACATTGAGCTCCAAGAAGATCTCTCTTATCGTGAGCACCCAGTTGCTATTCTTGAAGAGACTGAACACAAGACTCGCAACAAGTCAATCAAATTTCTCAAAGTCAAGTGGTCACACCATTCCGATCGTGAAGCTACCTGGGAACGCGAGGATCACCTCCGTTCCGAGTACTCGGCGTTCTTTCAGTCCTAGATCTCGGGACGAGATCCTTTCGTAGTGGTGGAGTGTTGTAACACCCCGGATGTAACTTTCCCAATTTGTACTCCAACTCTTGCCGTTTCCGACGTTAAGTTATATTTATTTTCTTGGGTTCGGGTCCTTGTCTCCGTGTGTTGTTATCGTTGTCATGCATCTCATATCATGTCATCATGTGCATTGCATTTGCATACGTGTTCATCTCATGCATTCGAGCTTTTTCCCCGTTGTCCGTTTTGCATTCCGGCGTTTCATTCTCCTGCGGTGGTCAATTCTAGCTTTCTTTCATGTGTGGGGATTAAACATTTCCAGATTGGACCGAGACTTGCCAAGCGGCCTTGTTTTACTACCGGTAGACCGTGTGTCAAGTTTCGTACCATTTGGACTTCGTTTGGTACTCCAACGGTTAACTGAGGGACCGAAAAGGCCTCGTGTGTGTTGCAGCCCAACACCCCTCCAATTTGGCCCAAAACCCACCTAAGTCTTCTCCATCATCTAGATCGTTCGATCACGATCGCGTGGCTGAAAACCGCACCTCATTTGGACTCTCCTAGCTCCCTCTATGCCTATTTAAACACCCCCCGATTTTCGGATCTCCTTCCTCCCCGAAACCCTAAAAATCCACCTTGCGCCGCACCGGACGTGTCCGTTCCGGCCGGACACGCCGCCGCCGCCCGCCCGCGCCTATCAGACGCTGCCACGTGGCGCCCTCCGCCGCCAACCGCCGCCGTGGCCCGGGAGCCCATCCGCGGCCCTCCCGGCCCGAAGCCTGCCGCCGCCATCCTCGCCTACCCCGCCGCCCGCGCCGCCTTCTTCTCCCCCGCGACCAGCCGCCACCCCGCTGCCCAAGTCCGCCAGTGCCGCCCCGTTCCTTGTCACCGGCCGCCGCGAGTCGCCGCCACCCGCCCGACGCGCTCCGGCCGCCGTGCGCCGCCCCTCGCCCTCCACGCCGTCCCCTGTTGCCGGATCCGGCGCCTCCCTCTTCTCCGGCCGCCTGCTCCGGCGAGGGCTCTGGCCGGCCATCCTCGGGCGACGTGGGAGCTATAGTGCATCGGCCGGATCTGGGATCTGTTTTTTTTTAGGGTTGACCCTTTTTCTTTTCCTAAGTCCCTAATCCATGTGCCTTTCTTCCTAACTCCGTAACTTTGCATCCGTAGCTCCGATTCATGCATATAGCATATCAAAATGTTCATCTCGGAGAGTACATCATTTCATTCCATTGCATCATTTTCATTTGAGTTCATATTGATGCCCGAAATGCTGTTAGAAGACGGATACTTGAGATAATTGTCAGATCTGCTACTCCATTTAGCTTTTTGTCATTTTCGCCATGATTAATGTGTGCATGATATGCCCTGATGCTCTACATGTGTTTTGTTAAGAGTTTAGTCATCTTTACAAAGGTGCAACCCATGTATTTTTGTGATGTGTGTGGTGACTTGTGCAAGCTTGCAAAGTGGTGCACTTGCTAATTCTGTTTTCAGGGACTTAGCAATTTCACTAAGTCCTTGATCTGTTTATCTCATGATGCCATATGTTCTTGTTGTTTCCTAGCGATCCGTGCCTCTTTTGAGGATGATCAGTAAGGATGTTTTGTTAACATTGTAGTGATATATCCATCCATGTACTTGTTTGCAATTATGGAGCACCCTAGCTTGAGTCAATCGAGCTCTACTTTTGCTACTTTGTGAATCTGGGCAGATTGTGAACTTGTTTGCAATTTTGCCGATGATGTTGTAGTTGATTCATGCATGCTATGCTATTGTTATTGCCATGTCTAGCTTGAATTTTGTGCCTTATTGATGGGTGTACGCTTGTCTTGCCATGACTTGCACCATAGTGAGTGCATCGAGCTTGTAAACATGCCTACTTGAGTTATATTTCAGCATGTGTCAGTTTTTCACTAAGTTTGAAAACTGATTATGTTTTTGCTATGTTCACATGCTTGCACTTGTATTTTCTGATCCCTTTTGGCTCAAGGTCACTAAGGGACTTTTGTTAAGCTCTTTGAGTAGCTCCATGCCATGCTTTACTTTGCCATGTTCAGGTCCTGTAGCATGTAGTTTTGTGGCTCCGAAGAGGGCTACTTGATCTGAAATTCCAGACAAGTGTTAATTTCACCAAGTCTGAGATCTGTTTGCCATATGCATTTTTGCCATGCTTGTTTGAACCTGTTAATGGATGAATTGGCCGTAGCTCAGTGCTAGACTTTTGTTAAGCATCTTGTGTGCATCTGTGCCATGTATTTTGTTGTCATGTTTGGGTGCTCATTGCATTTAGATGGCTACTTGCTGTAAATCACACATCGGTGTCATTCTTGTCTCGCTTGACATTTCCAAACCGTAACTCTGATTCCGGCGTTCTTTATATCGTTTTCACGCGATTTCATCTCATATTTCCAATGGTACACTTGGTTTTCCAAGTTGAGGCCAGGTTCATGCATTTCCTGTCATACCTTGTATTTTGCATCCCGCATCGCATCCCGCATAGCATATCATCTTTGCATCATCTTGTTTGGTCCTTGCACGTGGTTGATTGTATCCTTGTTGCTTGTTTGTCTTGTTTGGGTAGAGCCGGGAGACGAGTTCGCTAACGAGGAGCCCGTTGAGTTTGCTTTCGAGGATCCAGTCAACTCTGATAACTGTGCATGCAAGATGATCATACCCTCGAAATCACTACTATCTTTGCTATGCTAGTTTTGCTCGCTCTTTTGCTATGCCAATGCTACGATGCCTACCACTTACTTGCAAGCCTCCCAAATTGCCATGTCAAACCTCTAACCCACCATTGTCCTAGCAAACCGTTGATTGGCTATGTTACCTCTTTGCTCAGCCCCTCTTATAGCGTTGCTAGTTGCAGGTGAAGATTGGAGGCCGTTCCTCGTTGGAACATTTATTTACTTGTTGGGATATCATTATATTAGCTTGTTATCTTAATGCATCTATATACTTGGTAAAGGGTGGAAGGCTCGGTCTCTTGCCTAGTGTTTTGTTCCACTCTTGCCACCCTAGTTTCCGTCATATCGGTGTTATGTTCCCGGATTTTGCGTTCCTTACGCGGTTGGCTTATAATGGGGACCCCTTGATAGTTCGCCTTGATTAAAGCTTTTCCAGCAATACCCAACCTTGGTTTTACCATTTGCCACCTAGCCTTTTCTTTCCCTTGGGTTCTGCAGACTCAAGGGTCATCATTATTTTACCCCCCCCCCCCCGGGTCAGTGCTCCTTTGAGTGTTGGTCCAAACTGTCAGCCGCCGGTGGCTACAGGGGCAACTCTGGGCTGGCCTACCGGAAGTTTAGACAATCTGAGTGTGCCCTGAGAAAGAGATATGTGCAGCTCCTATCGGGATTTGTCGGCACATTCGGGCGGTGTTGCTGGTCTTGTTTTAACCTGTCGAAGTGTCTTGAATTACCGAGATACCGAGTCTGATCGAAACGTCTTGGGAGGAGGTCTATTCCTTCGTTGACCGTCAGAGCTTGTCATGGGCTAAGTTGGGACTCACCTGCAGGGATTTGAACTTTCGAAATCCGTGCCCGCGGTTATGGGCAGATGGGAATTTGTTAATGTCTGGTTGTAGATAACTTGAACTTTAATTAATTAAAATGAATCAACTGAGTGTGTTACTGTGATGGCCTCTTCTCGGCGGAGTCCGGGAAGTGGACACGGTGTTGGAGTAATGTTTGCGCAGGTTGCTCCCTAGTTTCTCGCACGCGCTTTGCCTCCTCTTCTCACTCTCTTTTGTGAATAAGTTAGCCACCATACTTGCTAGTCGCTTGCTGCAGCTCCACATATATTTACCTTGCCATACCTATAAGCTTAAATAGTCTAGATCATGAGGGTGCGAGATTGCTGAGTCCCTGTGGCTCACAGATTACTATTACACCAGATGCAGGGCCTGATGATTCCGCTCCAGGAGACGCGTATGAGCTCAAGTGGGAGTTCGACGAAGACTCTCAACGTTACTATGTTTCCTTTCCCGATGATCAGTAGTGGTTTCGAGTTGGGGGTGAATGGGACCGTTGTCGCATGTTGGGTTATCTTTTATTTTGGCGCTGTAGTCGGGCCATGAGTGTTTGGCTGATGTAATGTTATTTATGTACTTGATTGACGTGGCGAGTGTAAGCCAACTATGCTATCTCCCCTTTATTATTTATACTACATGGGATGTTGTGAAGATTGCCTAACTTGCGACATATGCCTTCAATGCGATTATGCCTCTAAGTCATGCCTCGACACGTGGGAGATATAGTCGCATCGAGGGTGTTATAGGCCGCCCCCCAACCCTTGTCCAATTCGGTTTGGGCTTGGGGGGGCGTGCGCCTCCACCTAGCTGCCACCTCCTATCTTCCACTAGGGCCCATGAAGGCCCATTAACCCCCGGGGGGTTCCGGTAACCCTCTGGTACTCTGGAAAATGTCTGAACCTTTCCGAAACCATTCCGGTGTCCAAACATAACCTTCCAATATATCAATCTTTACGTCTCGACCATTTTGAGACTCCTTGTCATGTCCGTGATCTCATCCGGGACTCCGAACAAACTTTGGTTCATCAAATCACATAACTCATAATACAAATCGTCATCGAACATTACGCGTGCGGACCCTAAGGGTTCGAGAACTATGTAGACATGACTGATACACATATCCGGTCAATAACCAATAGCGGAACCTAGATGCTCATATTGGCTCCTACATATTCTACGAAGATCTTTATCGGTCAAACCACATAACAACATGCGTTGTTCCCTTTGTCATCGGTATGTTACATGCCGGAGATTCGATCATCGGTATCATCATACCTGGTTCAACCTCGTCACCGACAAGTCTCTTTACTCGTTCCATAATGCATCATCCGTAACTAACTCATTAGTCACATTGCTTGCTAGGCTCATAGTGATGTGCATTACTGAGAGGGCCCAGAGATACCTGTTCGATACACGGAGTGACAAATCCTAATCTCAATCTATGCCAACTCAACAAACACCATCAGAGACACCTGTAGAGCATCTTTGTAATCACCCAGTTACGTTGTGATGTTTAATAGCACACAAGGTGTTCCTCCAGTATTCAGGAGTTGTATAATCTCATAGTCATAGGAACATGTATAAGTCATGATGAAAGCAATAGCAGTAAAACTAAACGATCATTTTGCTAAGCTAACGGATGGGTCTTGTTCATCACATCATTCTCTAATGATGTGATCCCGTTCATCAAATGACAACACATGTCTATGGTTAGGAAACTAAACCATCTTTGATTAGCGAGCTAGTCAAGTAGAGGCATACTAGGGACACTCAGTTTTGTCCATGTATTCACACATGCACTAAGTTTCTGGTTAATACAATTCTAGCATGAATAATAAACATTTATCATGATATAAGGAAATATAAATAACAACTTTATTATTGCCTCTAGGGCATATTTCCTTCAGTCTCCCACTTGCACTAGAGTCAATAATATATATTATATAGTAATGATTCTAACACCCATGGATTCTTGGTGTTGATCATGTTTTGCTCGTGAGAGAGGCTTAGTCAACGGGTCTGCAATATTCAGATTCATATGTATCTTGCAAATCTCTATATCTCCCTCCTTGACTTGATCGTGGGTGGAATTGAAGCGTCTCTTGATGTGCTTGGTTCTCTTGTGAAATCTAGATTCCTTTGCCAAGGCAATTGCACCAGTATTGTCACAAAAGATTTTCATTGGACCCGATGCACTAGGTATTACACCTAGATCGGATATGAACTCCTTCATCCAGACTCCTTCATTTGCTGCTTCTGAAGCAGCTATGTACTCCGCTTCACACGTAGATCCCGCTATGACGCTCTGCTTGGAACTGCACCAACTGGCAGCTCCACATTCAATATAAATGTGTATCCGGTTTGTGACTTAGAGTCATCCGGATCAGTGTCAAAGCTTGCATCGACGTAACCATTTACAACGAGCTCTTTGTCACCTCCATAAACGAGAAATGTATCCTTAGTCTTTTTAAGGTATTTCAGGATGTTCTTGACCGCTGTCCAGTGATCCACTCCTGGATTAATTTGGTACCTCCCTACCAAACTAATAGCAAGGCACACATTAGGTCTGGTACACAGCATTGCATACATGATAGAACCTATGGCTGAGGCATAGGGAATGACTTTCATTTTCTCTCTATCTTCTGAAGTGGTCGAGCATTGAGCCTGACTCAACTTCACACCTTGTAACACAGGCAAGAACCCTTTCTTTGACTGATCCATTTTAAACTTCTTCAAAACTTTATCAAGGTATGTGCTTTGTGAAAGTCCAATTAAGTGTCTTGATCTATCTCTATAGATCTTGATGCCCAATATATAAGCAGCTTCACCGAGGTCTTTCATTGAAGAATTCTTATTCAAGTATCCTTTTATGCTATCCAGAAATTATGTATTATTTCCAATTAACAATATGTCATCCACATATAATATTGGAAATGCAACAGAGCTCCCACTCACTTTTTTGTAAATACAGGCGTCTCCAAAAGTCTGTATAAAACCATATGTTTTGATCACACTATCAAAGCGCATATTCCAACTCCAAGAGGCTTGCACCAGTCCATAAATGGATCGCTGGAGCTTGCTCACTTTGTTAGCACATTTTGGATCGACAAAACCTTCTGGTTGCATCATATACAACTCTTCTCTAAGATTTCCATTAAGGAATGCAGTTTTGACATCCATTTGCCAAATTTCATAATCATAAAATGCGGCAATTGCTAACATGATTCGGACTGACTTAAGCATCGCTGCGGGTGAGAAGGTCTCATTGTAGTCAACTCCTTGAACTTGTCGAAAACCTTTTGCAACAAGTTGAGCTTTGTAGGCAATAACATTACTGTCAGCATCAGTCTTCTTCTTGCAGATCCATTTATTCTCTATGGCTTGCCGATCATCGGGCAAGTCAACCAAAGTCCACACTTTGTTCTCGTACATGGATCCCATCTCAGATTTCATGGCCTCAAGCCATTTCGCGGAATCTGGGCTCATCATTGCTTCCTCGTAGTTCTTAGGTTCGTCATGGTCAAGTAACATGATCTCTAGAATAGGATTACCGTACCACTCTGGTGCGGATCTTACTCTGGTTGACCTACGAGGTTCAGTAGTAACTTCATCCGAAGTTTCATGATCATCATCATTAGCTTCCTTACTAATTGGTGTAGGAATCACTGGAACTGATTTCTGTGATGAACTACTTTCCAATAAGGGAGCAGGTACAATTACCTCATCAAGTTCTACTTTCCTCCCACTCACTTATTTCGAGAGAAACTCCTTCTCTAGAAAGGATCCATTCTTAGCAATGAGTATCTTGCCTTCGGATCTGTGGTAGAAGGTTTACCCAACTGTTTCCTTTGGGTATCCTATGAAGACACATTTCTCTGATTTGGGTTCGAGCTTATCAGGTTGAAGCTTTTTCACATAAGCATTGCAGCCCCAAACTTTAAGAAATGACAACATGGGTTTCTTGCCAAACCACAGATCATATGGTGTCATCTCAACGGATTTAGATGGTGCCTTATTTAACATGAATGCAGCCGTCTCTAAAGCATAAACCCAAAACTAATAGATCGCACCATATCTAATAAAGTGTGGTTACGACGTTCGGACACACCATTACACTATGGTGTTCCAGGTGGCATGAGTTGTGTAACTATTCCACATTGTTTCACATGAAGACCAAACTCATAACTCAAATATTCAACTCCACGATCAGATCGTAGAAACTTTATTTTCTTTTTATTATGATTTTCCACTTCACTCTGAAATTCTTTGAACTTTTCAAATGTTTCAGATTCATGTTTCATCAAGTAGATATACCCATATATGCTCAAATCATCTATGAAGGTTAGAAAATAACGATACCCGCCGCGAGCCTCAACACTCATTGGACCGTATACATCAGTATTATTATTTCCATCAAGTCAGTTGCTCGCTCCATTGTTTCGTAGAATGGAGTCTTAGTCATCTTGCCCATGAGGCATGGTTCGCAAGCATCAAGTGATTCATAATCAAGTGATTACAAAAGTCCATCAGCATGGAGTTTCTTCATGCGCTTTATACCAATATGACCTAAACGGCAGTGCCATAAATAAGGTGCACTATCATTATTAAACTTGTATCTTTTGGCTTCAATATTATGAATATGTGTATCACTACTATCGAGATTCAACAAAAATAGACCACTCATCAAGGGTGCATGACCATAAAAGATATTACTCATATAAATAGAACAACCATTATTATTTGATTTAAATGAATAACCGTCTCGCATCAAACAAGATCCAGATATAACATTAATGCACAACTCTAGCACCAAATAACAATTATTTAGGTCTAAAACTAATCCCGGCGATAGATGTAGAGGTGGCGTCCGACGGCGATCACATCGACTTTGGAACCATTTCCCATGCGCATCGTCACCTCATCCTTAGCCAATCTTCGTTTAATCCGTAGCCCCTGTTTTGAGTTGCAAATATGAGCAACAGAACCAGTATCAAATACCCAAGCGCTACTACGAACATTAGTAAGGTACACATCAATAACATGTATATCAAATATACCTTTCACTTTGCCATCCTTCTTCTCCGCCAAATACTTGGGGCAGTTCCGCTTCCAGTGACCATTCCCTTTGCAGTAGAAGCACTCAGTCTCAGGCTTAGGTCCAGACTTGGGCTTCTTCACTTGAGTAGCAACTTGCTTGCCGTTCTTCTTGAAGTTCCCCTTCTTCCCTTTGCCCTTTTTCTTGAAATGGGTGGTCTTGTTAACCATCAACACTTGATGCTCCTTTTTGATTTCTACCCACGGCCTTTAGCATTGCGAAGAGCTCAGGAATCGCCTTATCCATCCCTTGCATATTATAGTTCATCACAAAGCTTTTGTAGCTTGGTGGCAGTGATTGAAGAACTCTGTCAACGACACTATCATCAGGAAAACTCCTAGTTGAGTCAAGTGGTTGTGGTACCCAGACATTCTGAGTATATGTTCACTGACATAACTATTCTCCTCCATCTTGTAGCTATAGAACTTATTGGAGACTTCATATCTCTCAATTCGGGCATTTGCTTGAAATATTAACTTCAACTCCTGGAGCATCTCATATGCTCCATGACGTTCAAAATGTCATTGAAGTCCCGATTCTAAGTCGTACAGCATGGCACACTGAACCGTCGAGTATTCATCAGTTTTGCTCTGCTAGACGTTCATAACATCTAAAGTTGCTCCTGTGGCGGGTTTTGCACCTAGCGGTGCTTCTAGGACGTAATTCTTCTGTGCAGCAATGAGGATAATCCTCAAGTTACGGACCCAGTCTGTGTAGTTGCTACCATCATTTTTCAACTTAGCTCTCTCTAGGAACGCATTAAAATTCAGGGGAACGGTAGCACGAGCCATTGATCTACAACAACATAGACATGTAAAATACTATCAGGTACTAAGTTCATGATAAATTAAAGTTCAGTTAATCATATTACTTAAGAACTCCCACTTAGATAGACATCCCTCTAGTCATCTAAATGATCACGTGATCCATATCAACTAAACCATGTCCGGTCATCACGCGAGATAGAGTAGTTTTCAATGGTGAACATCACTATGTTGATCCTATCTACTATATGATTCACGTTCGACCTTTCGGTCTCAGTGTTCCGAGGCCATAACTGCATATGCTAGGCTCGTCAAGTTTAACCCGATTATTTTGCACGTGCAAAATTGGCTTGCACCCGTTGTATGTGAACGCAGAGCTTATCACCCTGATCATCACGTGGTGTCTCGGCACGACGAACTGTAGAAATGGTGCATACTCAGGGAGAACACTTGTACCTTGAAATTTAGTGAGGGATCATCTTATAATGCTACCGGCGTATTAAGCAAAATAAGATGCATAAAGGATAAACATCACATGCAATCAAAATAAGTGATATGATATGGCCATCATCATCTTGTGCCTTTGATCTCCATCTCCAAAGCATTGTCATGAGCACCATCGTCACCGGCTTGACACCTTGATCTCCATGGTAGCATCATTGTCGTCTCGCCAACTATTGCTTCTACGACTATCACTACCGCTTAGTGATAAAGTAAAGCAATTACATGGTGATTGCATTTCATACAATAAAGCGACAACCATAAGGCTCCTGTCGGTTGCCGATAACTTTTACAAAACATGATCATCTCATACTACAATTTATATATCAACACATCTTGGCCATATCACATCACAACTTGTCCTGCAAAAACAAGTTAGACATCCTCTACCTTGTTGTTGCAAGTTTTACGTGGCTGCTACGGGCTTCTAGCAAGAACCGTTCTTACCTACGCATCAAAACCACAATGATTTTTTATCAAATGTGATGTTTTAACCTTCAACAAGGACCGGGCGTAGTCAAACTCGATTCAACTAAAGTTGGAGAAATAGACACCCGCCAGCCACCTGTGTGCAAAGCACGTCGGTAGAACCAGTCTCATGAACGCAGTCAGGTAATGTCGGTCCGGGCCGCTTCATCCAACAATACCGCCAAATCAAAGTAAGACGTTGCTGGTAAGCAGTATGACTATTATCACCCACAACTCATTGTGTTCTACTCATGCATATGACATCTACACATAGACCTGGCTCTGATGCCAATGTTGGGGAACACAGTATTTCAAAAAAATTACCTACAATCATGCAAGATCTATCTAGGAGATGCATAGCAATGAGAGGGGAGTGTGTCCATGTACCCTCGTAGACCAAAAGCGGAAGCGTTTTAGTAATGTGGTTGATGTAGTCGAGCGTCTTCGCGATTCAACTGATCCAAGCACCAAACGTACGGCACCTCCGTGTTCAGCACATGTTCAGCTCGATGACGTCCCTCGAGCTCTTGATCTAGTTGAGGATGAGGGAGAGTTTCGTCAGCATGACGGTGTGTTGCAGGTGAGGATGAAGTTATCGGTGCAGGGCTTTGCCTAAGCACTACAACGATATGACCGAGGTGTGTAACTGTGGAGGGGGGCACCGCACACGGCTAAGAGAAGACTTGGTGTGTATTTGGGGTGCCCCCCTCCCATGTATATAAAGGGGGGAGGAGAGGAGGCCGGCCCAATGGGGGGCGCGCCAAGGGGGGGAGTCCTACTTGGACTCCCGATCCAAGTAGGATTCGCCCCCTTTCCTTTCTGAAGAAGGGAGGAAGGGGAAAGAGTTGGAGGAGAAGAAGGAAAGGGGGCCGCCGCCCCAACCCTAGTCCAATTCGGTTTGGGCTTGGGGGCATGCACCTCCACCTGGCCGCCGCCTCCTCTCTTCCACTAGGGCCCATGACGGCCCATTAACCCCCCGGGGGGTTCCGGTAACCCCCCCGGTACTCTGGAAAATGTCCGAACCTTTTTGGAAACATTTCGGTGTCAAACATAACCTTCCAATATATCAATCTTTACGTCTCGACCATTTCGAGACTCCTCGTCATGTCCGTGATCTCATCCGGGACTCCTAACAAACTTCGGTTCATCAAATCACATAACTCATAATACAAATCGTCATAAAACGTTAAGCGTGCGGACCCTACGGGTTCAAGAACTATGTAGACATGACCGAGACACATCTCCGGTCAATAACCAATGGCGGAACCTAGATGCTCATACTGGCTCCTACATATTCTACGAAGATATTTATCGGTCAAACCGCATAACAACATACATTGTTTCCTTTGTCATTGGTATGATACTTGCCCGATATTCCATCGTCGGTATCATCATACCTAGCTCAACCTTGTCTCCGGCAAGTCTCTTTACTCGTTTTGTAATGCATCATCCCATAAGTAACTCATTTGTAGCGACCAGACCTTAAATGGTCCAATCTCTGTGCTCAGGTGTCATCCCAGGATCAGTAATGCTGACACCACACAGTACTTGAAGGATTTATAACAGAGTAGCAATCACACACTTATTACATCGAGAGTCTCAAAAGAGAACTTATTACAATAATAATGGCTTAAGGCCATCTAATAACGATAACAGCGGAAGGCTTGGAAGATAAGTGAGTCCATCAACTCCAACGGCATCACTGAGTATAGAACCACGACCTAAAAGCACCTTACTCGTCGTCTGAAAAGTCTGCAACATGAACGTTGCAGCCCGAAACGGGTCAGCACATGGAATATGCTGGCAATGTAACACATAGAGAGTAATGAAAGAAACAGGCTATAGTATATGCATATTTGGCTGGTGGAAAGCTCTATGGTTACAGTTTTGTGTAAAGGCAATTTTTCCCTACTGCAAAGGAATAAATTTTATTTAACTATCATGGTAGTTGTTAAACATTGAGAATGGTTGACAACATTCTCAATCCCAATTAAGCATCATCATTAAGAACCAACAAATTAATTAGAGTAACATGATGAGATTCACATGATAATCCAAGTACTAGATACTCAAGAAGTCCATAACTGGGGACACGGCTAACCATGATTAGTTTATACCCTCTATAGAGGTTTGCACACTTTTCCCCACAAGATTCGATCTCCTCTGTTGGATTTCTCGCACTACATGGTGTTTGAGAAACGGATGACCAAGACATAGTCTTTCAGAAGCGCTAGCACCTTACGTTGGGTAGACCGTACCACCTACATCCCCTACATATGCTAGTCTACCACTGTAAGAGTTCGCATGACTTAGTCAACTATGCTAGAGGCCATAGTAGCTTGTGGCTGCACACGGAAGTTTCTAGCATGAGTAATCTCATGAGCCCTTTGAGCCTGGGTGGCGGTCCGAAGAAAAACAGGCAATCGCTGGAATACCCAGGTGCCTTAATCCACCCAGATGTGTATTTAAGTTGCCACCTTAGATAAACCATTAATTTAGCAAACTCACATATGTCATGGATTTCACTCACCCAAACCACGTCTACTGGCATAGCATGGCAAAAAAGCAAACGTAGAAGTAACTCCCAAAGGTTTGATAATAACAGGTGATAGGTACTACCTCATCTACTTCCCAACCCACAATTTAATTAGATCCTAATCAATGCAATGTGTGAGGATTGATCTAATGCAATAAAACTAGGTAGTAGGAAGGTATGATTAAAGTGTTACTTGCCTTGCTGATGATCCGCAAAACCTAGCGATTCAAAGTAGCAAGCGGCGCACTCTGGGTACTCTATCACAAACAAACAAGCATACAATAAGTACTCAACTAATGCACATGTAAAACTCGAATAAGAGATCTAACCAGAAAGTTCAACTGAAGAACTCCGGTTGGCAAAAAGAATCAAATCGAACAAAGCAACGAAAGACAAATGGCGAAAGAAATAAGCTCCATTTACTATTTTGGATCTAGGTTAAATTTTACCGAGGCAAAAACTTGTTTGAGTTGGTTAGATGGAAAGAGGGTTTCGAGACGAAACTCCAGGCGCTTGAATCGCCTGATTCCGACAAACGAGCGAAAAGTTAAACTAAAACGAACATCGGATCAGAAATCGCGATCAAAAAAATCACGGACTTAATCCGAGAAAATAAAAACGATGAACAGGTTAACGAACGAATGTTCGTTAACAGGAACTAAACGATGAATGCGTTCGTTAGAACGAACGGACCAGCGAACGCTCGCTAAATAAATAAACCGGAGAAAATCGATCTATTTAAAAAAATGAAAAACTAGGGTTTTCAAAAAAACCAAAACGGCTTTTCTCAGAAAACCGGGCAGCGGCTACCTCGGTTCGGGGCTCCGGCGAGACTCCGGCGGCGGCGGGTGGTGCGGGGCAGCGGGGGGCAGCTCCGACGAAGCGGCGGGGTGGCCGGCGGCGTGGGGCGGCGGCTGCGGCGTGGCAGCGGCGATAGGCGGCGCGGGCGGCGTGCGGCGGCGGCCCTGGAGGCGTGGGGAGGCGGCGGCGGGTGTGGGGCTGCAGGAGGGCGGTGGCGGGGTTATAAAGGGGGGAAGGCGGCGACTTGGGGGAGGGGTCGGCCACGGGAGGCGGGTCCTCCCTGGACTCAGGTCTGTCCCGACCCGGCGGGAGGCAGCGGCGGCTGGCTGGGCCGGCCTGCTCGGCTGGGCCCTTGGCCCAGTCGGGCGCGGGGTCTCCTTTAAAAAAACAATTTCGCTACGACTAAAAAAATTCTAGAAAAATAAACTAAAAATGCCAAAACAAATTTCCACCGTCTAAATAAAATATTTAGAACAGGATGAACATTTTTGGCCCTAAATGCAATTTTTGAAAACGTGCAATTTTTCCTAAATTCAAATAAAAGAGCAAATAAAACCAAAATAAAATCTTGTTTGATTTTTTATTGAATCCCCAATATTTCTATATTTTGGGAAAGTCATTTTATTTCCACTCTCATAATTTTATAGTAGAAATAATTGAAGATAAAATAAATAAAATCAAATGATCCTATTTTCAAAGTTTGAGAAAACTCAAATATGAAAATAACGAAATCCCCAACTCTCTCCGAGGGTCCTTGAGTTGCGTGAAATTTCTAGGATCAACCAAATGCAATAAAATATGATATGCAATGATGATCTATTGTATAACATTCCAAATTGAAAATTTGGGATGTTACAAACCTACCCCCTTAAGATGAATCTCGCCCTCGAGATTCGGGTTGGCTAGAAAATAGGTGAGGGTGGTCCTTCAGCAGATCTTCCTCTCGTTCCCAGGTGGCTTCATCTTCCGTGTGGTGGCTCCACTAAACTTTGCAGAACTTGATAACTTTGCTGCGGGTGACTCGGCTAGCATACTCAAGAATCTTGACTTGTTTGTCCTCATAGGTCAAATCACTGTCCAACTGAATCGCTTCCAGCGGCACTGTGTCTCTCAGCGGTATGTCAGCCATCTCTGTGTGGCACTTCTTTAACTGGGAAACGTGGAACACATCGTGAACTCCTGACAATCCTTCGGGCAATTCCAACTTATAAGCTACTTCTCCCATACGTTCCAAAACCTTGTATGGTCCTACAAAACGTGGCGCTAACTTTCCCTTAACTCCAAAGCGCTTAACTCCTCGAAGTGGAGATACTCAAATATAAACTCGGTCTCCGACTTCGTAAACTTTCTCCTTGCATTTTGAGTCTGCGTAGCTCTTCTGCCTGGACTGGGCTACCTTGAGTCTATCGCGAATCAATTTTACTTTCTGTTCAGACTCCTTAATCAGATCTGGTCCAAACAACTGACGGTCTCCAACTTCATCCCACGACAACGGGGTCCTGCACCTCCTTCCGTACAAGGCTTCGAAAGGGGCCATCTTCAAACTAGATTGATAACTGTTGTTGTAGAAGAACTCTGCGTATGGCAAATTCTCATCCCAACTAGATCCGTAATCTAGCGCACAAGCTCTCAGCATATCCTCCAAAATCTGATTGACTCTCTCGGTTTGTCCATCTGTCTGCGGATGGAAAGTTGTACTGAATTCTAGCCTGGTACCCAAGGTTTCATACAACTGATTCTAGAACTCTGAGGTAAACTGGGTTCCTCTATCTGATACAATGCTCCTTGGAACTCCATGCAGACATACGATTCTGGTCATGTATATCTTTGCCAACTTTGCACCGGTATAGGTAGTCTTCACTGGCATGAAATGAGCTACCTTTGTAAAACGGTCGACTACAACCCATATCGAGTCATAGCCTGAACGAGTTCTGGGCAATCCGGTGATAAAATCCATGCCTAACTTATCCCACTTCCATTCGGGTATCGGCAATGGCTGTAGCAATCCTGCTGGCTTCTGATGTTCCGCCTTTACTCTCTGACATACATCACAAACTGCTACATACTCCGCAATATCCTTCTTCATTCCGGTCCACCAGAAAATATCCTTCAAATCCAAATACATCTTGGTATTTCCTGGGTGAATCGAATATGGTGAATCATGGGCCTCTTGCAGAATTAACTTCCTGATCTCCGAATCATTAGGCACATAAACACGGTGTTCAAACCATAAGGTATCGTGCTTATCCTCACGAAATCCTTTAGCTTTTCCTTTGCTCATTTTCTCCTTAATAGAGGCAATCTCCTTGTCAGTCTTCCGGGCTTCTCTGATCTTACCCATCAATGTAGATTGAATCTCCAATGCTGCTACATAGCCTCTCAGAACTATTTCCAAACATAGCTCACGAAGATTTTCGGCTAACTCCCTTGGTAAATCTCCTGTCATTAAGGTGTTGACATGACTTTTACGGCTCAACGTGTCAGCTACTACGTTAGCCTTTCCAGGGTGATAATGCAATCTCATATCATAATCCTTGATGAGTTCCAACCATCTCCTTTGTCTGAGATTCAACTCCTTCTGCGTGAAAATGTACTTCAAACTCTTGTGGTCCGTGTACACCTCACAATGAGTTCCAATGAGAAAATGTCTCCAAGTCTTCAATGCATGCACTACGGCTGCTAACTCCAAATCACGCGTAGCATAATTCAACTCATGAGGCTTGAGCTGTCGTGAGGCATATGAGACAACTCTTCCTTCCTGCATAAGCACTTCTCCAAGTCGTCGACATGAAGTGTCGCAATACACCTCATAATTCTTGGTCTGATCTGGCAAAATCAAGACTAGTGATGTAACCAAACGTTTCTTCAACTCCTGGAAACTAGCCTCACATTCCTCAGTCCATATAAACTTGGTATCCTTCTTCAGCAACTCCGTCATAGGTTTCGCAATCTTCGAGAAATTTTCAATGAATCTCCGGTAGTATCCTGCAAGTCCAAGAAAACTCCGGATCTCTCCAACTTTTGTTGGCGCTTCCCAATTTGTCACAGTGTCAACCTTGGTGGGATCCACTGCTATACCTTCTCCGGATATAACGTGTCCGAGAAATCCAACTTCCTTCAACCAAAACTCACATTTGCTAAACTTGGCATATAATTGATGTTCTCTGAGCTTACCAAGTACCAAACGTAAATGCTCCTTATGCTCATCTTCATTCTTCGAGTAAACCAGGATATCATCAATGAACACTACGACGAACTTATCCAAAACTCCATAAACACTTTGTTCATCATGTTCATAAAATATGCAGGTGCGTTAGTCAGACCAAATGACATAACCGTATACTTGTACAACCCATACCTGGTGGTAAAAGCCGTTTTAGGAATATCCTATTCTTGAATCTTCAACTGATGGTATCCTGATCGCAGGTCGATCTTGGAAAATACCTTAGCTCCTTGCAATCGATCAAACAAATCATTGATCATCGGTAGTGGGCACTTGTTCTTGATGGTTACTTCATTCAATCCTCGATAATCAACGACCATCCTTAACGATCCATCCTTCTTCTCCACTAGATGTACTGGCGATCCCCAAGGTGAAGAACTTGGGCGAATATAACCTTTATCTAGTAACTCCTTAATTTGCTTCTTAATCTCCACCAAATCCTTTGAGGGCATCCTATATGGTCTCTTAGATATTGGCCCTGTGCTTGGCAAAAGCTCAATAAAAAACTCAATATCTCTATCTGGTGGCATGCCTGGCAACTCTTCTCGAAAACATCAGGGAAATCCTTCACTACTGGTACTTCCTCTTGCACAACTCTTGTTAGGCAATTTACTTGAGTCATTTTTGGCACATGCTGGGATACATACTTGATCCTTCTTCCTTCTGGGGTGGTAAGAAAAATTGACTTACTGGCACATTCAATGTTCCCTTCATACTTCGATAACCAATCCATGCCTAATATCACATCCAATCCTTGAGATTCCAATACTATTAGGTCCGAGGGAAAAGCATAGTTACCAATCCTTAATGGTAACCGATCACACCATAGACTAGCCATATACTCTGCTCCAGGCGAGGTTACTAACATGGGTGACCTAAGGGCTTGGGTTGGCAGTTTATACTTATCCACAAATCCCCTTGATATGTATGAATGCGATGCACCAATATCAAAAAGAATGAGTGCAGTAAATGACTTAACCAAAAACTTACCTATTACTGCATCGGGCGGGGCTTCAACCTCCTCCACATTTACGTGGTTCACCTGTCCCCTATTGAAAGGGTTCGGCTTCTTCCCAGAGCTTCCATTGCCATTTCCATTTTGGGCTTCAGGACATTCATTGGCATAATGTCCGGTCTTCTGGCACTTAAAGCAAGTGACTTGGCTCAGGTCTCTCTTGGCTGGGGTTGATGGGTTGGTGCGATTCTGGCCGTTACTTCCTCCATTCCCATTCCCATTCTTGGTGCCATTGTGATTGTGCGAGCTACCTCCTCCATGGGTATGCTGAAAATGTCCTCCCGGCCTAGGGGTAAATCGTGGCTTCTGCTGAGCTCCAGAATAGTACTTCCCTTGTCCATACTTCCTCTTGCAGTTCTCAATTTGCTGCTACTTCCCTTCAATCATGAGAGCACGATCTACCAACTCCTGGTAGTTGTTGAAGGTGGCTACCATCAACTGCATGCTCAACTCATCATTCAGTCCTTCCAGAAACTTCTCCTGCTTAGCTGCGTTCGTAGCAACGTCATCTGGGGCATAATGTGCTAGCTTACTAAAGTCCTCCACATACTGGCCAACTGCCCTTCCTCCTTGGCGCAAGTTGCGGAACTCTCGCTTCTTTAGGGCCATAGCTCCTGCTGAAACATGGGCAGTACGAAAAGCCTGCTAGAACTGGTCCCATGTGACAGTGTCGACAGGGAAAGTGGCTGTGAAATTCTCCCACCATGATGTTGCGGGTCCTTGAAGCTGGTGTGCGGCAAACTTCACCTTTTCCGCATCCGTGCATCCTGCTGTGGTCAACTCCCTTGCTGTCTTGCGGAGCCAATCATCTTCTACTATCGGCTCGGTGCTACTGGAAAACATCGGTGGATTCAGCCTAAGAAAACGGGCTAAGTGATCAACAGGTGGTGGTGGTGGTGGTGGTGGTGGGTTGTTGTTGTTGTTCCCCTGATTCTGATTCTGGACTAGCAACTGCATCAATGTGTTCTGCTGCTAGATCAACTGGGTGAGCTCCGGTGGGAAGGCAAATCCGGGGTCACGTCTTGGAGGCATCTGAGGGTTTAGAAAAGATGAGATTTAAGAGTAGAGAGGGGTCTAGAGAGAAAACACTACCCATATGCACATGAGGCAAAAGCAAACAATTCACTTCATTCAGTCAAACAAGGGCATACAATCGATCTAGCTATCGCAAAAGTGCTTGGACTACTATAATTACATGGTGGACTACTACTACTGTTGGGGTGGTCTTCTAGAAATATTCTTCGGTTGCAGACTCCATGATATCTACTCCAGCTTCATCAACATAGTCATCATCACTATCATCTAGATCCGAGTCGGTGTCATCGATGATGATGTAGTCTTCCGGGCGAATCTCCTTGGGTTCTTCGTCTTCTTCTACTGTTGTAGGGCCTCCCATAAATATTCCGATCTTCATTGTTAGGTCGGCATTCTTATCCACTAGTACTTCGATTTCCTCTTCATAATCTTCACGTGTAGCTTTGAGTTCTTCCTCCAGTTCCTTGATTCTTGTCCTTGCTTTCTTCAGATCTATCATGTCGGCGCACATCTGGTTCTCCTGACATCGAATGTGCTGGTTTAACTCATGGATAAAAGCTGCAATTGACCTATCCTTCCTGGTGTTGATCATCTCCCAGTGCTCATCTCGGTGCCCACAAATCTGGTAGATAGTATCCTTGAGATCATTGTGGTAAACTTCTCCAATGCGTCCCATGGCGATGTGAGCTACCATGCTCTTTCCTAGACTCCAGGTTGTTGCATCAAAAGAAAACCTATGGGCTTAGTGACTGGCATGAACGTCCTTCCTTGAACTTGAACTTGAATCATCCAGCGCTCTTCTTCAGGTAATGTGGCATTGTAGGTTCCGGTGAAGCTTGGTACTCCTATGTTCAGGTATCGTGTGACTTCCTTCAAATGATGTCCAAAGGGTGTATTTTCATCCGGTTGCGTGAACTAGTTCCTTGCATCCGCCATCCTAAAAGAGTAGAAAAGATGAGAGGTCAGAATGAGAAGAGTGAGTAGTGATCTAGGGCTTTAGCTTAGTGGTCGTGTCCTACAGTCAGCGTGTGCTCTGATACCATTTTGTAGCAACCAGACCTCAAACGGTCCAATCTCTGTGCTCAGGTGTCATCCCTGGATCAGTAATGCTGACACCACACAGTACTTGAAGGATTTACAACAGAGTAGCAATCACACACTTATTACATCGAGAGTCTCAAAAGAGAACTTATTACAATAATAATGGCTTAAGGCCATCTACTAACAATAACAGCGGAAGGCTTGGAAGATAAGTGAGTCCATCAACTCCAACGGCATCACTGAGTATAGAACCACGACCTAAAAGCACCTTACTCGTCGTCTGAAAAGTCTACAACATGAATGTTGCAGCCCGAAATGGGTTAGCACATGGAATATGCTGGCAATGTAACACATAGAGAGTAATGAAAGAAACAGGCTATACTATATGCATATTTGGCTGGTGGAAAGCTCTATGGTTACAGTTTTGCATAAAGCCAATTTTTCCCTACTGCAAAGGAATAAATTTTATTTAACTATCATGGTAGATGTTAAACATTGAGAATGGTTGACAGTATTCTCAATCCCAATTAAGCATCATCATTAAGAACCAACAAAATAATTAGAGTAACATGATGAGATTCACATGATAATCCAAGTACTAGATACTCAAGAAGTCCATAACCGGGTACACGGCTAACCATGATTAGTTTATACACTCTGCAGAGGTTTGCGCACTTTTCCCCATAAGACTCGATCTCCTCTGTTGGATTTCTCGCACTACATGGTGTTTGAGAAACGGATGACCGAGACATAGTCTTTCAGAAGCGCCAGCACCTTACGTTGGGTAGACCGTACCACCTACATCCCCTACATCTGCTAGTCTACCACTGTAAGAGTTCGCACGACTTAGTCAACTATGCTAGAGCCCATAGTAGCTTGTGGCTGCACACGGAAGTTTCTAGCATGAATAATCTCATGATCCCTTTGAGCCTGGGTGGCGGTCCGAAGAAAAACAGGAAATCGCTGGAATACCCAGGTGCCTCAATCCATCCAGATGTGTATTTAAGTTTCCACCTTAGATAAACTATTAATTTAGCAAACTCACATCTGTCATGGATTTCACTCACCCAAACCACGTCTACTGGCATAGCATGGCAAAAAAGAAAACGTAGAAGTAACTCCCAAAGGTTTGATAATAACAGGTAATAGGTACTACCTCATCTACTTCCCACCCACAATTTAATTAGATCCTAATCAATGCAATGTATGAGGATTGATCTAATGCAATAAAACTGGGTAGTAGGAAGGTATGATCAAAGTGTTACTTGCCTTGCTGATGATCCGCAAAACCTAGCGATTCGAAGTAGCAAGCGGCGCACTCCGGGTACTCTATTGCAAACAAACAAGCATACAATAAGTACTCAACTAATGCACATGTAAAACTCGAATAAGAGATCTAACCAGAAAGTTCAACTTAAGAACTCCGGTTGGCAAAAAGAATCAAATCGAACGAAGCAACAAAAGACAAACGACAAAAGAAATAAGCTCCATTTACTATTTTGGATCTAGGTCAAATTTTACTAAGGCAAAAACTTGTTTGAGTTGGTTAGACGGAAAGAGGGTTTCGAGATGAAACTCCAGGCGCTTGAATCACCTGATTCCGACAAACGAGCGAAAAGTTAAACTAAAACGAACATCGGATCAGAAATTGCAATCAGAAAAATCACGGACTTAATCCGAGAAAAGAAAATGACGAATAGGTTAACGAACGAACATTCGTTAACATGAACTAAACGATGAACGTGTTCGTTAAACGAACGGACGAGCGAACGCTCGCTAAACAAATAAACCGAAGAAAACCAATCTATTTAAAAAACGAAAACTAGGGTTTTCAAAAAAACTGAAACGGCTTTTCTCAGAAAACCGGGCGGCGGCTACCTCGGCTCGGGGCTCTGGCGAGGCTCCGGCGGGACTCCGGCGGCGGCGGGTGGTGCGAGGCGGCAGGGCGGCGGCTGCGGCAGGCGGCATGGGCGGTGTGCGGCCGCGGCGCTGGAGGCGTGGGGAGGCGGCGGCGGGTGTGGGGCTGCAGGGGGGCGGCGGCGGGGTTATAAAAGGGGGAAGGCGGTGACTTGGGGGAGGGGTCGGCCTCGGGAGGCGGGTCCTTCCCGGACTCGGGCGATGGCGGCGCTGTCCCGACCCGGCGGGAGGCGGCGGCGGCTGGCTGGGCCGGCCTACTCGGCTGGGCCCTTGGCCCAGGCGGGCGCAGGGTCTCCTTTTTTTTAAAACAATTTCGCTACGACTCAAAAAATTCTAGAAAAATAAATAAAATTCTAAAAATACCAAAACAAATTTTCGCCGTCTAAATAAAATATTTAGAACAGGATGAACATTTTCTTGGTCCTAAATGCAATTTTTTAAAACGTGCAATTTTTCCTAAATTCAAATAAAATAGCAAATAAAATCAAAATAAAATCTTGTTTGATTTTTTTATTGAATCCCCAATATTTCTATATTTTGGGAAAGTCATTTTATTCCCACTCTCATAATTTTTATAGTAGAAATAATTGAAGATAAAATAAATAAAATCAAATGATCCTATTTTCAAAATTTGAGAAAACTCAAATATGAAAATAACGAAATCCCCAACTCTCTCCGAGGGTCCTTGAGTTGCGTGAAATTTTAGGATCAACCAAGTGCAATAAAATATGATATGCAATGATGATCTATGGTATAACATTCCAAATTGAAAATTTGGGATGTTACATCATTAGTCACATTGCTTGCAAGGCTCATAGTGATGTGCATTACCGAGAGGGCCTAGAGATACCTCTCCGATACATGGAGTGACAAATCCTAATCCTGATCTATGCCAACTCAACATACACCATCAGAGACACCTATAGAGCATCTTTATAATCACCCAGTTATGTTGTGACATTTGATAGCACACAAGGTGTTCCTTCGGTATTCGGGAGTTGCATAATCTCGTAGTCAGAGGAACATGTATAAGTCATGATGAAAGCAATAGCAGTAAAACTAAACGATCATTATGCTAAGCTAACAGATGGGTCTTGCCCATCACATCATTCTCTAATGATGTGATCCCGTCCATCAAATGACAATAGATGTCTATGGTTAGGAAACTTAACCATCTTTGATTAACGAGCTAGTCAAGTAGAGGCATACTAGGGACACTCAATTTTGTCTATGTATTCACACATGCACTAAGTTTCCGGTTAATACAATTCTAGCATGAATAATAAACATCTATCATGATATAAAGAAATATAAATAACAACTTTATTATTGCCTCTAGGGCATATTTCCTTCACTGAGAACCCAGTAGCTGATAATTTATCTAGGCTTGAAAATGTGCTTGATGACCCACAACCTATTGATGGTAGTTTTCCTGATGAGCAATTAGGTGCAATAAATGTTGCTCACAGTACTCCTTGGTATGCTAATTATGCTAATTACATTGTTGCTAAATCTTTACCACCTAGCTTTACATACCAACAAAACAAAAAAATTCTTCTATGATTTGAGGCATTACTTTTGGGATGACCCACATCTTTATAAAGAAGGAGTAGATGGTATTATTAGGCGTTGTGTACCTGAGCATGAATAGGGACAAATCCTACGGAAATGTCACTCTGAAGCTTATGGAGGGCATCATGTTGGAGATAGAACTGCTCACAAGGTATTGCAATCTAGATTTTATTGGCCTACTCTCTTCAAGGATGCTCGTAAGTTCGTCTTATCTTGTGATGAATGTCAAAGGATAGGTAATATCAGTAAGCGTCAAGAAATGCCTATGAATTATTCACTTGTTGTTGAACCATTTGATGTTTGGGGATTTGATTACATAGGACCTTTTCCTTCCTCTAATGTGTATACACATATTTTGGTTGCTGTTGATTATGTTACTAAATGGGTAGAAGCTATTCCAACCAGTAGTGCTGATCACAACACCTCTATTAAAATGCTTAAGGAAGTTATTTTCCCAAGGTTTTGAGTCCCTAGATATTTAATGAATGATGATGGTTCACACTTTATTCGTGGTGCTTTCCGTAAAATGCTTGCCAAGTATGATGTTAACCATAGAATTGCATCACCTTATCATCCTCAGGCTAGTGGTCAAGTTGAACTTAGCAATAGAGAAGTAAAATTAATTTTGCAAAAGACTGTCAATAGGTCCAGGAAGAATTGGTCTAAGAAATTAGATGATGCACTTTGGGCTTATAGAACAGCATATAAAAATCCTATGGGTATGTCTCCTTATAAAATGGTTTATGGAAAAGCTTGTCATTTGCCTCTTGAGTTAGAACATAAAGCATATTGGGAAATCAAAGAACTCAATTATGATTTCAAACTTGCTGGTGAAAAGAGGTTATTTGATATTAGCTCATTAGATGAATGGAGAACCCAAGCTTATGAAAATGCAAAATTATTCAAAGAAAAAGTTAAAAGATGGCATGACAAAAGAATCCAAAAGCATGAGTTTAAAGTCGAAGAATATGTTATTTTGTACAACTCTCGTTTCAGATTCTTTGCAGGAAGACTCCTCTCAAAATGGGAAGGCCCATATGTCATCGAGTAGATTTATTGGTCTGGAGCCATCAAAATAAATAATTCCAAAGGTACTAACCCGAAGGTTGTCAATGGGCAACAAATAAAACATTATATCTTAGGTACGACCATTAATGTTGAAAGTAATATTATCCAAACTTTGACACCGGAAGAACACATAAAAGACTCCTTCCAAAAAACTCTAGAATCATGAAAATAAGGAAGTACGTGATACGGTAAGTAAACGGACTCTGAAAAATCTGGAAAACTATTTTTTATCAGTTCTAAAATATTTAAAAATTTAGGAAATAAAGAAACTTCCAGGAAGCGTACCGTAGTGGGCACAAGACACCAGGGCGCGTCAGGCTTGCCTAGCGCGCCCAGGTGGGTTGTGCCCACCTGGGACACCTTTCGTATTCCATTTTTCTTCTGTATGCTTGTCCTCCAAGATAAAAAATCTATATATACTTCCCGAACCTGTTGATCACCATATCACGGAGAAAATCCTCTGTTCTCTTTTCTTGCTATTTCCGGTCAGATTTATCAAGCCAGGCATCATGTCTTCCTGCTCCTCCAACAACATGGAAGAAGATGCTTGGTTGATGAAAAGATCAAGATGAAGCGGGAGGAGTGTACGGGCACCATCAAGGGAGGCAAGGGTGAGGAAGGTACCGTAGATCTATCCCCGATGGCAGCACAAGCACTGCTGGCCGAGGAGGAGGAAGAAGATATCCTTAAGCCCTACTTACTCACCTTACTCCTGCTGAGATTGAGGCTTCTCGCGTCATTGAAATAGTTCGCATACAAAATAAGTATCTCACTCGCAAAAATATTCTACATCAAGAGCATATCATCCATCTCCGGAGCGTCGTCCGTCGATTGGAGAATCTCTTGATCCTTAAGGACAGGATCGCTTCATCACCATCATCATCTTCACCACTAGAGGAGAATTGAGTATCGGGTATGGGCACTCCCCTTGGCTTCCGCCAAGCTTGGGGGAGGTGCCCCGGTATCGTATCATCCCACTATCTTTTTTGCTTTTACTTATTTTAGTTTGATCTTTTGCTTTAGATGAATAAAAGTTAGTTCGATCCTTTCTTCCTTTAGAGTTTGCTTAGTGATCTATCCTTGTAATCGTGTGCAAGTTATATCATAAAGTTTAGTTTGAGTTTTTTCTTTCTTTACTTTCATGTTGTAATTAAAGAAAAGAAATAAGAAAGAAAAAAAGAAAGGAAATAAATAATGAAAAAGATCATATAATAATCCTATGGTAAGTGATAACACCACATAAGGAAAAGTATAAGTAGAAAATTTTATTAGAGATTGACAAACATAGCATTAGTCAATGATGCTACTCATGAAAGAATTAATAAGGGAAGAGAAGATTCACATATAAATATACTATCCTAGAAATCATTTGTGATTATGAGCCCTCATCAAAATATTATATGCCAAAATTGTTGATATTGGACAAGGAAGACAACTTAATGGTTTATGTTTGTTTATATTCACATAGAAGTCATACTATCATAGATCCTTTAACATGTGGTGCTTGCCCCTTATCTTTTCTAGCCAAAAATTCCGCACTAAGTAGAGATACTACTTGTGCATCCAAAAACCCTTAAACCCAAATCTTATTTTTTTTCAAGTGTCCACCATACCTACCTAGGGATTGAGCAAGATCCCTCAAGTAAGTTGTCATCGGTGCAAAAAGGCAATAAAAATTTCTTCTAAATGTGTGAGATCATTTAGTGTAAGAGAAAATTGAGCTTTGCACGACCCTGTGATGGTGAAGAATAAAAGCGACAAACTACATAATAAAGGTCACTATCACAAGGGGCAATGTAACGTGACATTCTTTTGCACTAAGGGGTTGAGCATACAAACAAATAAGCGCATGGAAACCTTTGCTTCCCTCTGTGAAGGGCCTATCTTTTACTTTTATGTATTTACTCTTATGCAAAGAGTCAAAGTTTTCCTTCTATTCCTTTTTATTTTTCTCCTTTGGCAAGCATCATGTGGTGTGGAAAGATCTAGGCACATATGTCCAGCTGAATATAGATAGCATGAGTTATTATTGTTGACATCACCCTTGAGGTGAGTACGTTGGGAGGCGAAACTATAAGCCCCTATCTTCCTATGTGTCCGGTTGAAACATTTTTCTCATGTGTACGTGGTGAGTGTTAGCAATCATAGAAGACTATATGATGGTTGAGTATGTGGACTTGCCTAAAGGCTCCCATACGTGACTGAGGGAGTCCTGGATTAGGGGGTGTCCGGATAGCGTGACATCACGCTACGGAATACGTCAGCAGATTAGATTTGTGTAAATATTATTCTCTCTATGGCAATATGTGGAAACTTATTTTGCAGAGCCGGACACTACCTTTGTGTTCAAAATCTTCTATGAAGTACTTGGAGGAGGAACCCGCCTTGCAATGCCGAAGACAATCTGCGCGCCGGACTCATCGTCATTGAAGCCTGGTTCAGGGGCTACTGAGTGAGTCCTGGATTAGGGGATGTCCGGATAGCCGGACTATACCTCCGGCCGGACTCCTGGACTATGAAGATACAAGATTGAAGACTTCGTCCCATGTCCGGAAGGGACTTTCCTTGGCGTGGAAGGCAAGCTTGGCGATACGGATATGTAGATCTCCTACCATTGTAACCGACTCTGTGTAACTGGTGTCTATATAAACCGGAGGGTTTTTAGTCCATAGGACGAACAACAATCATACCATAGGCTAGCTTCTAGGGTTTAGCCTCTCTGATCTCGTGGTAGATATACTCTTGTACTACCCATATCATCAATATTAATCAAGCAGGATGCAGGGTTTTACCTCCATCAAGAGGGCCCGAACCTAGGTAAAACATCGTGTCCCCTGCCTCCTGTTACCATCCGGCCTAGACGCACAGTTCGGGACCCCCTACCCGAGATCCGCCGGTTTTGACACCGACATTGGTGCTTTCATTGAGAGTTCCTCTGTGTCGTCACTTTTAGGCCCGATGGCTTCTCCGATCATCAACAGCGATGTGATCCAGGGTGAGACTTTTCTCCCCGGACAGATCTTCGTATTCGGCGGCTTTGCACTACGGGCCAATTCGCTTGGTCATCTGGGGCAGATCGAAAGCTACACCTCTGGCCATCAGGTCAGATTTGGAAGTTTGAACTACACGGTCGACATCCGTGGAGACTTGATCTTCGACGGATTCGAGCCACAGCCGAGCGCGCCGCACTATCACGATGGGCATGATCTAGCTCTGCCGCCGAACAGTGCCCTGGAGGCCGCACCTGTGTCCGCTCCGACTCCTAGCTCGGAGCCGATCACACCAATCGAGGATGGGTGGTTAGACATCGCCTCGGGGGCTGCAATATCTACAGCGATCGAGCCGAACACCAGCCCTATTCTCTGCGAAGCCCGTGACTCCAAGGAGCCGGACTCCCCTCCTGACTCTGAGCCCTCCGTGCCCCTACCGATCGAACCCGATTGGGTGCCGATCATGGAGTTCACCGTCGCGGACATCTTTCAGCACTCGCCCTTCAGCGATATTCTGAATTCACTAAAGTCTCTCTCTTTATCAGGAGAGCCCTAGCCGGACTATGGTCAGCAAGGTTGGGATGCGGACGATGAAGAAATTCAAAGCCCACCCACCACCCACTTCGTAGCCACTGTCGATGATTTAACCGACATGCTCGACTTCGACTCCAAAGACATCGATGGTATGGACGCCGATGCAGGAGACGATCAAGAACCAGCGCCTATAGGGCACTGGAAAGCCACCTCGTTGTATGATATATACATGGTGCACACCCCAAAAGAAGGCAATGGCGATGGAACAACGGAGGATGACCCCTCCAAGAAGCAGCCTAAGCGCCGGCGTCAGCGGCGCCGCTCTAAATCCCGCCAAAGCAAAAACGGTGATTCCGGCACGGGAGATAATATCATCCCGGACAGTGCCGAAGACAACCACCTCCAGCAAGATTCAGCACAGGAGGATAGAGAAGCCAGCCCTCATGAGAGAGCGGTAGACAGAGAGGTCGAGGATGATAATTATATGCCTCCCTCCAAAGACGAGGCAAGCCTCGACGACGATGAATTTGTCGTGCCAGAGGATCCCGTCGAACAAGAGCATTTCAAACGTAGGCTCATGGCCATGACTAGTAGCCTCAAGAAAAAACAGCAACAGCTTAGAGCTGATCAAGATTTGCTAGCCGACAGATGGACTGAAGTCCTTGCGGCTGAAGAGTATGAACTCGAAAGCCCCTCCAAGAGCTACCCAAAGCGCAGGTTGCTACCCCAATTAGAGGAGGAAGCACCTAAACCTACATCACCAGCACATGATGCGGCCGACCGGCCACCACGTGGCCGCAACAGAGAGGCCTCTCGGCCCTCCACTCAAGCCGCACCCCGGCGCCGCTCAAAAAATACCAAGGCATGGGAAAATGCACCAGACTTGCGAGATATATTGGAGGACAAGGCAAGGCAAACAAGATCAATCTACGGATCACGTGGGCGCCCCACGGCACGAGACGGTACTCGTCACGCCGGATACAGTAAATCCGGCCGGGCCGAACACAGTAGACAAAGCTCGTTTGAGCTGCGTCGTGATATAGCCCAATACAGAGGCACCGCACACCCACTATGCTTCACAGATGAAGTAATGGATCATCAAATCCCTGAGGGTTTCAAACCTGTGAACATCGAATCATACGATGGCACAACAGATCCTGTGGTATGGATCGAGGACTATCTCCTTCATATCCACATGGCCCGCGGTGATGACCTACACGCCATTAAATACCTCTCACTCAAGCTTAAAGGACCAGCTCGGCATTGGCTTAACAGCTTGCCAGCAGAATCAATTGGTTGTTGGCAGGACCTGGAAGCTGCATTCCTCGACAATTTCTAGGGCACTTATGTGCGACCACCAGACACCGATGACCTAAGCCACATAATTCAGCAGCCAGAGGAATCGGCCAGATAATTCTGGACACGGTTCCTAACCAAGAAAAATCAAATCGTCGACTGTCCGGACGCAGAGGCCCTAGCAGCCTTCAAGCATAACATCCATGACGAGTGGCTTGAATGGCACCTAGGACAGGAAAAGCCAAAATCTATGGCAGCCCTCACGACACTTATGACCCGCTTTTGCGCGGGAGAAGACAGCTGGCTAGCTCGCAGCAATAACATGACCAAGAGCCCTGGTAATTCGGACACCAAGGACAGCAGTGGCAGGTCGCGTCGCAACAAGCAAAAGCGCCGCATTAACGGCGACAATGCTGAGGATACGGCAGTTAATGCCAGATTCAGAGGCTCTAAACCCGATCAGCAGAAAAAGCCATTCAAAATAAATACTCTGGGCCCGTCCGGTTTGGACCGAATACTCGACCGCTCATGCCAGATACATGGCACCCCCAAAAAACCAGCCAATCACACCAACACAGATTGTTGGGTGTTCAAGCAGGCAGGCAAGTTAAATGTCGAAAGCAGAGACAAGGGGCTGCATAGCGATGACGAGGAGGAGCCCCGGCCACCGAACAACAGTGGACAGAAAGGTTTTCCCCCACAAGTGCGGACGGTGAACATGATATACGCAACCCACGTCCCCAAGAGGGAGCGGAAGCGTGCGCTAAGGGATGTATACGCAATGGAGCCAGTCGCCCCAAAGTTCAACCCATGGTCTTCCTGCCCGATCACTTTTGATCGAAGGGACCACCCCACTAGCATCCGTCATGGCAGATTCGCCGCATTGGTTCTAGACCCAATTATTGATGGATTTCACCTCACTAGAGTCCTTATGGACGGCGGCAACAGCCTGAACCTGCTTTACCAGGATACAATGCGGAAAATGGGCATCGATCCCTCGAGGATTAAACCCACTAAAACGACATTTAAAGGCGTCATACCAGGTGTAGAGGCCAACTGTACAGGCTCAGTTACACTTGAAGTGGTCTTCGGATCTCCGGATAATTTCCGAAGCGAGGAGTTAATCTTCGACATAGTCCCGTTCCGCAGTGGCTATCACGCACTGCTCGGGCGAACCGCATTTGCTAAGTTCAATGCGGTGCCGCACTACGCATACCTCAAGCTCAAGATGCCAGGCCCTCGAGGAGTCATCACGGTCAATGGAAACACCGAACGCTCTCTCCGAACGGAGGAGCATACGGCGGCTATCGCAGTGAAAGTACAAAGCAGCCTCTCAAGGCAATTCTCCAGTCCAGCCATTAAACGTCTGTACATCGTCAAGCGCGCCTGGAGTACCCTACAAAAAGACTGCCTGGCACATTTCGAGCAAGCGTAGCAATGCGGCCCCAACTCCAGCCCTCGCGAACTTGTGAAACCAGTGTTGCGCGTACATAACTACACTCTGGAAATACCATGGGCACAGGGGGAGGGGCACCATCACGGCATGCCCGAAACACGGCTTAAACCGCACTAGGGGCTGCCGATTTCCTAATTTTCTCTTATTTTCAGGACTCCATTCTTCGGAAGGCTTGTCCGGCAATACAATTGCCGCACAAACGATACAACCGGGGAAGCAGAAAGCTACGCCGCACTATGGAACTCTAAGGTGGTCTCTATAATGAGCAGTATACCTATTTCACATACCATTCCGCAGCTCGCCCCTGGAAAGGACATGTTAAATAGTCCCATTTTTTGCTTATCGCACTATTTGTATCGTTCTGCTTTGATCACAGGTTTTTTAAATAAACAATGCATAGCTTCCGTCTATTATTGCATTACTCTTTTTTACGAATATATGTTCATTAATGACATGTTGCACCCGTACACTTTGGTACGGCCAATACGCCAGGGGCATAAGTACCCCACAATACGGTGTGAGAAGTCCGAACACTTTCACAAGTGCGGCACCCCGAACTTATAGCATTATATGCATCAGCTTCGAATCATGTCTTGGGTCAATAGTTGGGTTTGCCCGGCTCCTATGTTTTGGTACCTTACGTTACGTTATATCGGCTAAGGTAGCACTAGGAGAACTACTGCGATTGTGCCCCAGTTGAGCTGGGCTAAGCACCTCAGTAGAGAAAGCTAAAACTGACCGTCATGATGAAGCGAGAGCTGGTCGCTGTTCGAGAGGTTTTTGAGTCCCTAAAGACTTATGCCGCTTAGAGCGAGGAGTCGGCTTTGTCCGGCCTAGGCGTGGATAGCGCCCCGAACTCGGTCTTCCGAACACTAGGGGCTTCGCCGAAATTTAAAATTATAGAATTATATGGCTAAGTGAGAGTGTTAAAGCATTATAGTCTGATTGCCTTGTTCGTTGTGTTGAGCGCCTCCCTCGAAGGACCCAAGAATGGGAAAAAGAGCGCTCATGTTTATCCCAAACACCCCAGTACTCGTGGCATGGGGGCAGAAGCCGACGACTCGCCATCTCTCAAATTTGATAAACGGCCGCACAGAAGGTAATATTTTAAATTCAAAAAGCATTGCTTAGCGCACATGAACAAGTTTTTAGCGCACAAGACAAAACGAGCGAGTTTATTGAAAAATTACATCCATCGAACATTCATCCGCCACAAGGCGGGCACCCTTCAGAATGCCCTCATAATACATCTCGGGCTTGCGATGCTCCTTGCCCGGCGGTGGCCCGTCCTTCACAAGCTTCTCAGCATCCAGCTTGCCCCAGTGCACCTTCACACGGGCAAGCGCCCTATGGGCACCCTCGATGCATACGGAGCGCTTGATGACTTTGAGCCTCGGACAGACCTCCACCAGCCGCCTCACCAGCCCGAAGTAGCTCCCAGGCATGGCCTCTCCAGGCCACAGCCGGACTATGAGGCCCTTCATGGCCTGTTCGACCACCTTATGGAGCTCAACCAGCTGTTTTAGCTGGTCGCTTAAGGGCACCAGGTGTTCGGCCTCAGCATACTGAGACCAGAACACCTTCTCCGTCGAGCTTCCCTCCTCGGCTCGGTAGAAGGCGGCGGCATCCGACACGCTACGAGGCAAGTCTGCGAATGCTCCTAGAGAGCTCCGGATTCGGGTAAGTAACAAGTAATTCACTTTTACGTGCTTGCTTTGCATAAAGAATGCCTTACCCGCCGCTATCTTTTTTATTGCCTCAACCTCCTGAAGGGCCTTTTGGGCTTCGGCCTTGGCAGACTTGGCATCTTCAATGGCCGCCGTGAGCTCAGACTCTCGCGTCTTCGAGTCAAGCTCCAAACTCTCATGTTTTTTCATGAGAGCCTGGAGCTCTTGCCGCACCTTGCCAACCTGCGTCTCATGCTTCTCCCGCTCGGTGCACTCCATGGCCGCCCTCTTCTCGACCTTGGACAACGCTTGCTTAAGGGTCGCCACCTCAGTTGTGGCCCCTACAAGCTGCGTTAATCCTGTCACTTTTTGCAATTGCACCTTTCACATATTTCAATAAGGTATTTCTTACCTTCCTTCTCCTCGAGCTGCTGCTTGGCTAGGCCGAGCTCTTGCTCGGACCACTCGAGGTTCTGCTTCAGCGTGCCCACCTCCGCTGTCAGTGCGGCGGATGCTAGCAGCAAAGCCTGCATACGCATATTGACTTACTTTTGTTAGACTCTTGCGAATGTTATTAGATCCTCTATTCGGCTTTTCTTTCTGAACGCCGAACAGAGCATCAGGGGCTACTGTCTATGCGGTAATATTTTTACATATTCCTTACTTACCTCAAAGCCTGTTAAAAGGCTGGCACAGGCTTCAGTCAGTCCGCTCTTGGCGGACTGAACCTTCTGGATCACCGCACTCATAATAGTGCGGTGCTCCTCGTCGATGGAGGCACCGCTAAGCACCTCCAGCAAATTATCCGGTGCCTCCGGTTGGACGGAGGTCACCGGCTCGGTAGGCTTGCTCCTCTTGGAAGGAGGCTGCCTACCAGAGTCCGGAACCGTTGAAGGTTCCGGCGCGGTGTCCAGCTCAAAGCCGGACTTAGAGCCCTTGGGGGTTCTATCCCCTTCACGCCTGGAGTTCGGGAGGTCGCCTTGCGGCGCCTCCAGGACCACCTCCTCCTGGCTTGGAACCTGTTGAGACGCCACCTCGGCGTCGTCCGTAGGGTGGGGGGAGGTAGCCGCCGGAAGCGAATTCACATCCGACAAATCCAGGGAGCCGCTCGACGACTCATCGAGGCTGGCCTTGGGCGGACTGCATAGACATGTTCGACATAAGGAAAAGCTGTGCAATGGGGAAATACTATGAATCACTCTGGTATCCAGATACTTACGATCTCGCCAGGGGCTTGGCCCTGTGCGGCCACTCCTCTTCGCCGTCCTCGGCGTTGGTGGAGTATTCCGGAGGAGGGGTCTTCCCCCTCTTGGACCCTTCGGCCTCCCCAGTTGGGGCGGCATTCCTTTTCTTCCCTCCCCCCGCTGGAGGGGGAGAGGTCTCTTCTTCCTCCTCCTCGTCTTCATGGGAGGAGTGCGCCTTGGAGTCGTCGGATGATGAATCCAACACCTCCTAGCGCCGGGCACTCTTTCGAGTCCCCGTGGCCTTCTTCTTGGCCTTCTTCTTCGGCACCACGTAGGGTGCCGGAACCAGCAGCTTTGCCAAGCGAGCGTCCGCTGGGCCTTCGGGCAAAGGAGCCGGACAGTTGATCTGTCCGGGCGTCTCCTGCCAATCCTGTCAAAGGTAAGGGAGCTTAGATCCTGCATGGAGTCAAACTATGAAAAACTAATACCCTGTAAAAAGGTAAAAACAGCTTACCGCACGAGCGCGACACTGCGTGCTGAATCCGCGATCCTCAGTAGCGGATGCGGGGGCCTCGGCACCCTTGAAAAGCACCTTCCAGGCATCTTCGTACGTCGTGTCGAAGAGCCTGCTCAGAGTTCGATGCTGCACCGGGTCGAACTCCCACAGGTTGAAAGCCCATTGTTGACACGGGAGGATCCGGCGGATGAGCATAACCTGGACTACGTTGACAAGTTTGAGCTTCTTGTCCACCAGGGTTTGGACGCATGTTTGGAGTCCGGTCAGCTCTCCTTTTTTACCCCACGACAGGCCCGTCTCTTTCCAGGAGGTGAGCCGCGTAGGGGGTCCGAATTGGAACTCGGGGGCTGCGACCCATTCAGGGTCACGCGGCTCGGTGATGTAAAACCACCCCGATTGCCACCCCTTTAGGGACTCCACAAAGGGGCCCTCGGGCCATAGGACGTTGGGCATCTTGCCCACCATGGAGCCTCCACACTCCACCTGGGTGCCGTGCACCACCTTTGGCTTGACATTGAAAGTCTTGAGCCATAGGCCGAAATGGGGGCAGATGCAAAAGAAAGCCTCGCACACGACGATAAACACCGAGATATTGAGGACAAAGTTCGGGGCCAGATCGTGGAAATCCAGGCCATAGTAGAACATGAGCCCCCGGACAAATGGGTGGAGAGGGAAGCCCAGTCCATGGAGGAAATGGGGGAGTAACACCACCCTCTTATGGGGCCTAGGGGTGGGGATGAGCTGCCCCTCTTCGGGAAGCCGGTGCGCAATGTCGTTAGAAAAGTATACGGCCTTCCTCAGTTTTTTGATGTGTCCCTCCATGACGGAGGAGACCATCCACTTGCCTCCCGCTCCGGACATGGCTGGAGAAGGTTGAGATGGGGTGTGCGGACTTGGGCGCTGGAGCTCGAGTGCGCGGAAATGGATAGGCAAAGGAGGAAGAAGGCGTGGATGAAAAGGTGGATCCTTATCACCTTATATGGGTGGACGCGACTATGCGCCCCCACCAGCCTGGTAAAACTCGCTTATCTCCCAAGCGTCGTAGTCAATGGCGTGGTTGGGTTACCCACACCCGTATTGATGAGAATCCCGGAATAAGGGGACACGATCTCTGCTTTAACAAGACATGCCAAGGAAATCGCCTCGCTAAACGCGCTGAGGTGGGACAGTAAAAAGTTTCGAATAAAGACTTGGCCATAGTGTGACGTCACGCTACGGAATACGTCAGCAGATTAGATTTGTGTAAATATTATTCTCTCTATGGCAATATGTGGAAACTTATTTTGCAGAGCCGGACACTACCTTTGTGTTCAAAATCTTCTATGAAGTACTTGGAGGAGGAACCCACCTTGCAATGTCGAAGACAATCTGCGTGCCGGACTCATCGTCATTGAAGCCTGGTTCAGGGGCTACTGAGTGAGTCCTGGATTAGGGGATGTCCGGATAGCCGGACTATACCTCCGGCCGGACTCCTGGACTATGAAGATACAAGATTGAAGACTTCGTCCCGTGTCCAGAAGGGACTTTCCTTGGCGTGGAAGGCAAGCATGGCGATACGGATATGTAGATCTCCTACCATTGTAACCGACTCTGTGTAACCCTAGCCCTCTCCGGTGTCTATATAAACCGGAGGGTTTTTAGTCCATAGGACGAACAACAATCATACCATAGGCTAGCTTCTAGGGTTTAGCCTCTCTGATCTCGTGGTAGATCTACTCTTGTACTACCCATATCATCAATATTAATCAAGCAGGACATAGGGTTTTACCTCCATCAAGAGGGCCCGAACCTGGGTAACACATCGTGTCCCCTGCCTCCTGTTACCATCCGGCCTAGACGCACAGTTCGGGACCCCCTACCCGAGATCCGCCGGTTTTGACACCGATAGTGACCCTTCCTGAAAAGATGATGAATTGCAGTTGCAAAGTTGACAGAGAACATAGTTTCTTGGTTTTTAATAGAGTTTTTGCTTTATACTTCGATTGTGTGATGAATTGTTACTTATTCATGAGAAGTATATGATAAAAGTTCTATGATAAAAGTCTTATGTTTAATTTTGTTGCAGTTATATAATCAACGTGATGCTACTATGCCCGTATTTTGTTTTATCGACACCTCTCTCTCTCAAAGCATGTGGACATGTTTTCCGATTTCGGTTTTCACTTGGGGGAGTTGGTACGTCCATTTTTCATCATGTTTTATTACTGTTATTTATAATGTTTTTATCCATAATAATGCTTTTTGGAGTAATTCTAATGCCTATTCTCTCATAATATGCAAGGTATACACAAAGAGGGAGAATTCCGGCAGCTGGAAATCTGGACCTGGAAAAGCTATGTCAGGCTACCTATTCTGCACAACTCCAAATGAGCTCACGGAGAATTTTTGTGAAATATATGAAGAATATTGGAGCAAATAACTACTAGAGGGGCCCACCAGGTGGGCACAACCCACCTGGGCGCGCCCTGGTGGGTTGTGCTCACCCAGGCCCACCTCTGGTGCCCATCTTCTGGTATATAAGTCATTTTGACCTAGAAAAAATAAGGAGAGGACTTTCGGGACGGAGCGCCGCCGCCACAAGGTGGAACTTGGGCAGGAGCACTTTTGCCCTCTGGTAGCGCGATTCTGTTGGGGGAACTTCCCTCCCAGAGGGGGAAATCATTGTCATCATCATCACCAACAACTCTCCCATCTTGGGGAGGGCAATCTCCATCAACATATTCAACAACACCATTCCTCTCAAACCCTAGTTCATCTCTTGTGTTCAATCTTGTTACCGGAACTATAGATTGGTGCTTGTGGGTGACTAGTAGTGTTGATTACATCTTATAGTTGATTACTATATGGTTTATTTGGTGGAAGATTATATGTTCAGATCCAATACGCTATTTAATAACCCTATTATCTTGAGGATGATTATCGTTTGTGAGTAGTTACTTTTGTTCTTGAGGTCATGGGAGAAATCTTGTTGCAAGTAATCATGTGAACTTGATACGTGTTCGATATTTTGATAGTATGTATGTTGTGATTCCCTTAGTGGTGTCATGTGAACGTCGACTACATGACAGTTCACCATATTTGGGCCTAAGGGAATGCATTGTGTAGTAGAAATTAATGATGGGTCGCGACAGTGACGGAAGCTTAAACCCTAGTTTATGCGCTAATCCGTAAGGGACCGATTGGATCCAAAAGTTTAATGCTATGGTTAGAATTTATTCTTAATACTTTTCTCATAGTTGCGGATGCTTGCGGGAGGGTTGATCATAAGTAGGAGGTTTGTTCAAGTAAGAATAGCACCTAAGCACCGGTCCACCCACATATCAAATTATCAAAGTACCGAACATGAATTAAGCCAACATGATGAAAGTGACTAGTTGAAATTCCCGTGTACCCTCAAGAACGCTTTGCTTATCGTAAGAGACTGTTTTGGCCTGTCCTTTGCCTCAAAAGGATTGGGCTACCTTGCTGCACTTTTGTTACTACTATCGTTACTTGCTCGTTACAAATTATCTTGCTATCAAACTACTGTGCTACTTACAATTTCAGCACTTGCAGACATTACCTTGCTGAAAACTACTTGTCATTTCCTTCTGCTCCTCGTTGGGTTCGACACTCTTACTTATCGAAAAGAGCTACAATTGATCCCCTATACTTGTGGGTCATCACCTTTCTCTATGTATCGTAGACTTGAATTGAATAAGTTAACACCTACTGAAATCTCTTTGCAAATGGCTGATAAATCAACTGCTATACCCATTGGTATTTGTGAGGATGTGCATGTTGTGGTTGCAAACTTTACTATCTTAACGGACTTTGTTATTCTTGATATTCCCGAGGGCGATAGTATGTCGATCATCTTTGCTAGACCCTTTTTGAATACTACAGGGGTTGTTATTGATTGCAACAAAGGCAATGCCACTTTTCATGTTAATGGTAATGAGCATACGGTACACTTTCCGAAGAAACAACCTCAAGTCCATAGTATCAACTCTATTGGAAAATTTTCAACTATCACTATTGGAGGTTTTGAATTCCCTCTTCCTACTGTCAAAAAGAAATATGATATTCTTATTATTGGGGACATGCATATCCCTGTTGAGGTAACCTAGTGTTATTCGAAAATTCTCTGGTTTCATGTCATTCGGAAGAAGTTTGTTAATAAGACTTGGTCAACCTTGTTAATGGATTCCTTTTGATGAGCATGAGATGGATGAATTTAGAAGGCACAACTCTATGTACCCATCTTTTACTTTCTGTTATTTAGAATAAATAAAGCAAAATTAGTATTTTCTGTCTGTTTTCTGAATTATATATGCAATAAAAAAATGTCCCGGCAATAAAAGTTCGCCAAATGCCCTGAAAATTTGATTTGTTTTTTTATAGAATATTTTAGAATTTCTGGTGCTAAGAACACACCAGTTGGCCACAAGGGTGGAGGGCGCGCCCACCCCCTGGGGTGCGCCCCTGTCCTTGTGGGCCCCACGTGGCCCCTCGTATTCCAGCACCCATCCGATCCACTCCTTCCTCCAGGAAAAATCACTCCATAACTCAAACTCGTGTTCTTGCTCATTTTGCTGCCATTTTCGATCTCCTTGCCCAAAGCTCCATCCACAAAACTGCTTTGGGGAATTGTTCTTCGGTATGTGACTCCTCCAATGGTCCAATTAGTTTTTCTTCTAGTGCTTTATTTATTACATTTTTTTGCTGCTTTGGTGACCCTGTTCTTGAGCTTGCATATCAAATATATATGGTCCAAAGTAGTTTTGATGCATGATATAGCCTCTAGGCACTTTTAGGAGTAGTTGCTATCAATCTTGTTGAGTTTGGTTCACTTTTATTTTGAGTCACTAAAAATTTCAGAAATTTTCCAGAGGAAGAAAAATGTCTAGAAGAATGTACCAAGGTGGTTCTTCTATAAAGCAAGCACCAAGGCGCGCTATACGCGAACCGAACCTTGAACCACCAAGGGAAGCTCAAGTGAAGCCTTATGAATGGCCATTGGATGAATTTATGGTTCGTGCAGGTTTCAAGGATGAATTCTATGTGTACATGCAAAATGCCAGCCTTGAGGACTTCTTATCAGACAAGTGCTTACAATATTATAACCTCAGCGATTCCTTTGTGCGGAGGTTTGAGTTTTCATCTAAGCATAATACTCATACTGTCTTATTTGATCTTTATGATGAATCTTATACCATCGACCTAGAATACTTTTGTGATGCATGCAAAATTCCACAATAGGGCCTTCTTAGTGAGCCTCACAAATCTGAATATAATGATTTCCTTGCTAGCTTCACCGTTGGAGAAACTAGAAATATCACACAAGCCTCCATGGGGAGCATTCATTTTCCTGCCATACATTATTTTGCTCTCTTCATAGGCAAATGCATTAATGGTAAACATGATCATAGCCACCTATGTGCATCGGATCTTAGTGTCCTCAAGTGTGCAGTGTTGGGTGATAAGCGATATAATTTATGGGCCATTATTGCTAGGAGGTTACATCTTAATGCTAAAGATGGAGACTTATTTGGTGGGATTTATGCAACTCGTTTTGCTAATTATTTGGGCGTACCCATAACAGGGTATGATATTGAGTTGCCACCTGCTTTTATGGATTATGAGGCTACGGTACGCTACCCATTTCTTGAGAGGGACGATCAGTTTCTCCAGTACCGACTAATCTTTGATAGACAGCGCGCCGTCCATGTTACTCTTCATTCTCCTGCTTTCTTTAACTTTCATTTTCCTGCCATACATTATTTTCCTGCGATATTTTATAACTAGAGAGGAGGCAAATGAGTATGAGAGAACAGCGGAGGCTGCTTGCCTCCAATGCTGCAGCCCCTCAGGCAGTGGCCGATGCATCTCAGTACAACCCCGACTACAACTTTGGATATCCGCCAGGCCAGCCATGGCCATAGACCAACTTAGGCCAAAAGCCTAAGCTTGGGGGAGTACGTATTCCTCACCGACATTACATTCATGTTCACATACTCACTTTAGTTGTCGGTGTTCATACTTTTTCATTGTATTATCCATGTTAGTTTATTTCTTTTTCTTGTTTTCTTCTTGTGTGTTTGATAAACCTTAAGAAAAATCAAAAAAATTAGTTGTAGTTAGTTTACTTTCCATGCATGCTTAGTTGTAGTATTAAAAGAAAATCTAAAAAGATCTCCTTGTTTTTCTTTTGCTTGTTGGGAGCTTTCCCGTGTAAATAGTTTTTCTCGTTCTTGTTTTACTTTCTTCAGAAAAACAAAAACTACAAAAATATTTTAGTGTGTTTCTTTGAAATTCTTTTCTTTTCTTTGGGGGTCGAGAGAAGAAGACCACGATGAAAATGTTGAGTGGCTCCCATTTGCATTATTGTTGATCTAATAAAGAGCCCATATTACCTTGTCTTCTCCCTTGAATAAATGTTTGCAGATTCCAGCTTAGTCCAATGCACGTGCATTATTATTATTATCCACACCGTTCAGTCGTGCAATTGAAAGGCACTAATGATGATATATGATGAAATGATTGAGATGAGGAAAAGTTGGTATGAACTAGACCTATGTTGTTTTTTGTAAATATGATTAGTTCATCATTCCTGATTCAGCATATTATGAATGAAACATGTTTGCAATGACAATTAGAGATTATAGTTGCCCATGCCATGCTTAATTAGCTAGGAGTTTATAATGGCTTACCTTGTGTGCCAACATGCTATTAAACTGGTTGTGATGTAGTATGATAGGATGGTATCCTCCTTTGAATGATTCGAGTGGCTTGACTTGGCACATGTTCACACATGTAGTTGAAAAATCAACATAGCCTCCACGATATTTATGTTCATGGTGATTTATATCCTACTTATGATTGCATTCAATTTTGGTTAATCTCAATGCATGTTTATCATTGTTGTCGCTCTCTAGTTGGTTGCTTCCCAGTCTTTTACTAGCCTTCACTTGTACTAAGCGGGAATATTGCTTGTGCATACACTTCCATAAACCCCAAAGTTGTTCCATATGAGTCCATCATACCTACCTATATGCGGTATTTATCTGCGGTTCCAAGTAAATTTGCAAGTGCCAAACTCTAAACCTTCAAATGATAATCTGTTTTGTATGCTTGAATCGCTCATGTACCAACTAGGGTTGTCAATATCTTCCATGCTAGGTGGGTTATTCTCACGATGAGTGGACTCCGCTCATTTTTCACGAGAAAATGGCTGGTAACTGGGATGCCCAGTCCCATGCTCAAATCAAATAAAAATAATTGCAAACAAAACTCCCCAGGACTGTTGTTAGTTGGATGGTACCTGTTGTTTCGGACCAGCCGTGGAGTGTGCTTGTTGGTGGTGGGGGAGTATAAACTTTACCATTCTGTTTGGAAACCCCTATAATGTATGTAGCATGAAAGATACCGAGATCTCTTAGTTGTTATGTTGATAATGAATGCATGCCGCTCAAAATCTTATTTATCTCTGTTTCCAAAACTCGAGCTCTGGCACCTCTACAAATCCCTGCTTCCCTCTGCGAAGGGCCTATCTATATAATTTTATTGCTGAGTCGTCATCCTCTTATCAAAAGCACCAGTTAGAGAGCACCATTGTCATTTGTATGCATTGCTATTAATTTATATTGAGTATGACTGTGACTGTAACTCTTTTACCATGAATTAGAATATCTAGTCAGTCCTTGATCTTCAGGGGTGCTCTGCATTTATGTTTTGCGGTCTTAGAAAGGGCTAGTGAGATACCATTTTGTTATATCATATCATGATTGTTTTGAGAAATTGTTGTCATCCGAGATTTATTATTATTGCTCGCTAGATGATTATGCCATTGATATGAGTAAATGTGAGACCTAAATGTTATTGTGAATATGGTTAGTTCAGAATCTTTGCTGAAAATTTGAATTTGCAACAACAAGAAGAAACAAAGTTTGTAAAAGTTTTTCTTTATCACTTTCAGTTTGTCAACTGAACTTTATCACTTTTAGTTTGTCAATTGAATTGCTTGAGGACAAGCAATGGGTTAAGCTTGGGGGAGTTCATACTCCTCCGTCGTATCTACTTTTCCGATCTCTTTTGCCCTTGTTTTGGACTCTAACTTGCATGATTTGAATGGAACTAACCCGGACTGACGTTATTTTCAGCAGAATTGCCATGGTGTTATTTTTGTGCAGAAATAAAAGTTCTCGGAATGACCTGAAAATTCACGGAGATGATTTTTGGAATTAATAAAAAATATTGGCGAAAGAATCAACTGAAGGGGGCCCACACCCTGGCCACAAGGGTGGGGGCGCGCCCTCCGTCCTTGTGGGCCCCCTGGACCTCCATCAACCTCATCTCCAGCTCCATATATTTACGTTCGGGGAGGAAAAAATCAGAGAGAAGGATTCATCGCGTTTGACGATACGAAGCCACCGCCAAGCCCTGCTCTTCCTCGGGAGGGAAGATCTGGAGTCCGTTCGGGGCTCTGGAGAGGGGAATCCGTCGCCATCGTCATCATCAACCATCCTCCATCACCAATTTCATGATGCTCACCGCCGTGCGTGAGTAACCCCATCGTAGGCTTACTGGATCGTGATGGATTGGATGAGATTTACCATGTAATCGAGTTAGTTTTGTTAGGTTTGATCCCTACTATCCACTGTGTTCTAAGATCGATGTTGCTATAACTTTGCTATGCCTAATGCTTGTCACTAGGGCCGGAGTGCCATGATTTCAGATCTAAACCTATTATGGCTTCATGAATATATTTGTGTTCTTAATCCTATCTTGCAAGTTATAGTCACCTACTACGTGTTATGATCTGGCAACCCCAGAGTGACAATAGTCGGGACACTTCCCCGTGATGATCGTAGTTTGAGGAGTTCATGTATTCACTAAGTGCTAATGCTTTGGTCCAGTACTCTATTAAAAGGAGGCCTTAATATCCCTTAGTTTCCCATAGGACCCCGCTGCCAAGGGAGGGTAGGACAAAAGATGTCATGCAAGTTCTTTTTCATAAGCACGTATGACTATATTCAGAATACATGCCTACATTATATTGATGAACTGGAGTTAGTTCTGTGTCACCCTATGTTATAGCCGTTGCATGATGAATGCCATCCGACATAATTATCCATCATTGATCCATTGCCTACGAGCTTTTCACATATTAATCTTTGCTTCGTTACTTTTCCGTTGCCACTGTTACGATTGCTACAAAACTGTTACTGTTACTTTTGTCACTGTTACCGCTACTTCCATACTACTTTGCTACTAAATATTTTGCTGCAGATATTAAGTCTTTCAGGTATGGTTGAATTGACAACTCAGCTGCTAATACTTGAGAATATTCTTTGGCTCCCCTTGTGTCGAATCAATAAATTTGGGTTGAATACTCTACCCTCGAAAACTGTTGCGATCCACTATACTTGTGGGTTATGAGTCCTAGATGATATCTGTATCTTTTTCATTCTCAACTTCGAAACAACCAAGCACTAGAATTCAACAAGCAATTTCAATCCAGGGACATTCTAGACATTTCAACACATAACTTATTCGACAATTTCAGATTACAATCTAGAAAAGAACTCGATGGCTAATTCTGTGGGAAGTTTGCCGGAATCAGATTTTGATGAATCAAAAGCTGAAAAGAACTGGGCCTATATCTCACTCACTATGAGATGTAACACCCTCTTGCCTCTGTGCTTGGATGTGCGCTTGTCTTAGTGGGGCGGTCCAATATATCAGTTTGGCTAGGTTCTATATATCGGTATGAACCAGTTTTTAGAACTTTTCGTGCAGTTTTTAATTTTTATGTTTTTCTTTACCGGTTCTTTGTTTTTTTGGTTTCTATGTGTTTTCCCTATTGGTGTTTTACAGTTTTCTTTGTGTTTTCTTTTAGGTTTGTACTATTTATTTTTCAAATACATATTAACTTTATTAAATAAACATTAAACTTTGTTCATATACATGTTCAACATTTTTTAAGATACTTTCACAAAAAAACATTTTTAAGATACACGTTAAACCTTTTAAAAAATATAGGTCGAAATTTGACAAATGTACATTGAATATTTTTTAAATACGCGCTGAACATTTTTTTTAAACACACATTTAACAATCTTCATTCAAATGCTAAGCTCCTCGATTTGGAGCCTCCTGGTGCGTCCTGGGTTGTGGGAGTGCCTACGGCCCCACTTGTAAGGGGTGTCGTTGATAGAGAGCAATACACATGTACACAGTCGTAATACGCCGATCAATTTTTTTTGGTTTTGAGAATGTTCTAGAAGCTGTTTCCGGTTTTTTTTGGTTATTTTCTATGTTTTCTCAACCTAGTTTCCCCCTTTTCTGTTTTTTCTATTTTCGCATATTAATTCATGAACACGTAATACCTTGAAGATTTTTTTAAAATTCATGAACATTTTTAAATTCGTCAATATATTTAAAGTTCACGAACATTTTAAAAGTCTATGAACCTTTTTAAATTCAAGAACATTGTCTGTCATTCAAGAATATTTTTAAATTCAAAAACATTTTATTGTTCTTAATTCACAACATTATAAAGAAAATTCATGGACATCTTTTAATTTAACTGGTCTTTTCAAAAAAATAAACGGTAGTCGGTTTTCCTGAGCTAGCACCTGGAGCGAGTAGGAAAAAAAACTAAGCGAGCAAGCTGAGTGAGAAGCCGAACTGAGCGATCGAGAGCTTCATGGGCCGGCCCATATGTGACCGTTATAGCAACAATTTCGTCGTTTCAGTATGGAATACAAGCTCCTAAAGGGCTTCCACAGCCAATACTAGCTGACACCACGGTCGAAACCCGTAAGGACATGACAATCATGCATCGAACAACTTCACTTATCAAAATAATTACCGTCTTCAACAACAACCCAACACAATATATGAAGAAAAAAACACCGCCTAAACATAATTGAAATCTGAACCAAAGCAGGTAAAACCAGAATGACACGAGGCATCGTGTACCCCTCGCCACGAGGTAATATGTCAAATACTACGAGGTTAGTAACGTTGAACACTAAACAAACTACACACCAAGCAACCCAGTGAACAGTGACATCAGACAATCAAGGAAAGAATAGATGTTGAATGGGTCCTCCGATAAAAACAAAAGTTGCATCCCGTGTCTCCCGCCACTCATGTTTAGTCAAATGTTTTATTCATCTAGCGGTATTTTTGCATCGGCCTTTTCACTCAGGGGTTTACCTAGGTTGTGTTTCATTGCAAGAATCAAGCCGATATAACAGAATGGCTCCATCGTGTTGTTTGACTGGAGGATGAAATCTTCCTAGATTTTCTTTGACCGAGGGGAAGAGAATGGAATATGACCAGAAAACAAGTGAGGAACTGAGGGCTTGTTTGGATTGCATCCATCCCGTGCCATGCCAATATATTGGCGTTGACTGGGAGGCTGTGTCGTTTTTGGATGGGAACCAAAACATTGGCAAGCCCACGACGCCTCAGCCTTCTATCTGTACTGTATGCGCCCAGTTGTTGGCGAAACGCGGGCGGCCGAATTGGTCGCCAATTTTTTGGCTCGCCAACGACGCCCATGATTTGGCAGGGTAGTCCTGGGCAGAAACCAAACAGGCTCTGATTACTTGGACAGGCTACAGGGGCATGAATAAAACGTGAGATGATCCACAATTCTAAAACGCCGTTCAATCTGAAGGACCCTCCTACCGCGCGACCCACGCTGCGTCAGCTATCAATCATCATCTCGTGGCCCAGCTTGATGCATGTTGCACGATGCCGTGCGGCTGGGAGCCTGTCACGCGCTGTGGCCGACACGCGGACGTTCGGGCCCGATGCCTTCCGAATCTGATTGGCTCCCCCAACCAAATACTCCCTCATGCACGCGTAGGTCACCATTTTGCCTCCCGAGGAAGAACACGGCGACAACTCGTACTCCAACCGGAAATGGATCCAATTTCTAATGTCGTTAAGTTTTCTATAAGATGACCAATCTCACAGTATACGAAAATGACTTTGCACTGACGCGGACTTGCCACGATGGTGCGCACAGCTTAGTTGTTGACGAGCTACACGCCTACGCCCACCTACCCACGGCCACGAAGCGCAGAACGGTTTCTCTCTCTTCAGCGTCGCATTCACGAGTACACATGACCTCACCGCGTAGGCGCGTACGTATCATCTACTGTGCATACAGTTTTCCTGGTGACATTGATATTGATGTATGCGTCGCGGAGGATCATCTGCGTATAGTCCGGGAAAGCTACGGGCTGCAGGAAGCCCGCGCGCAAGGTCACAATCGCAAACTCCGTGCGAGGAAGCGTGATTTGCGCACGATCGAACCTGCACACGACAAAGAAAGGAGGGGGAGAGACTCTTATGCATCCTTCTCGCGGGGGAGATTCTGAATCTGGAGGTGACTTCTGGGAGCAAGATCTGAATCTGTAGTGGTCGGACTTCAGATTATCTCTTTTCAGGTCGATGGACCTTGTAATAAGTAGTTGAACTTTCAGTAGCGTTCGGTGTTCGGTGGTCGTTTTCTGCCGTGGCTGAGTTGGGTTGTGGGGTTCCTTGTCCCGCGGGTGAAACCTATGCTGTTTAAGAC
>NC_041388.1:344436603-344440807 GCF_002162155.2 Triticum dicoccoides | reverse complement strand
TAAGACTGTGCTTTGCAGCATCTATTTCGCTTTATTAATAAAAATGGGGCGGGGGGAGGGGGGGGGGGCTTTCATTCAAAAAAGAAAAATTTCTGCTGCATCCGGCATGGGCATGCATGTCAACAGGAACAGAAGCTCGTGCATTTTTTTAGAAGAAGGGTCAACACGCGGTTAATGCATATAGAATTATACTGATTTGGATCAACTTACAAAAAATTAAAATTAAACTCCAGGCCATCCACAATACGATAGGATATGTGTCACGCCAATATCTCTACAAATCTACCACCAACCCAATGCAATGCATTTGACAACGAAAAAAAAAACGCCACTCCTAGTCAAAGCCTTCAGAAGGAAACATCGAACACGCGTCGGTGTTCGTGAGTCCAACCAAACGTTGCACTTTGGATTTTTCATCTCCACACCCGAGCTTCGATCCAATACCAACTAAGTCGTGTAGATGTGGGTCAGCGCTGCCATCTCCACCCGAGACCGCCGCCCCCTCCCACGAGGGTGCAGCGAGGGCCTCACAGCCAGCCTCATCAATGTCATGTGGCTTTGTCATCGACCAACTTTGGCGGTGGCGAGAGAGGGGAGGGAGGGGTGGCGTTAAGCCATGCTCTCAGAGAGGAGCACTCAGGAAGCCTACATAGTGCAACTTATCCGCAAATATCAATTGGTGTGTTAGCGGACAAGCTGAGAAAATAGCAGGGGTTGTAAATGATCTCATATAATTTAGGGTTCTTAATTTCGACAAGGTTTTCTGGGGCTTGCGTTCCTTTCTTCCAAAAAACTAGGAGTGTGTCCTAACGGATATGGATTATTTTTTTTGAAACAAGGCAAAAGACTTGCCATTTCATTGATTAAGGAAGATGGTTTTAGACAAAAGCCGCTAGCGGCAAACAAAGGACTACTCTCCCGGGAGGTTTGGTCCGAGAGAAATGCTAGAGACTTCCGCAATAGGGCGGTGAGGGAGTCCTGGACTAGGGGGTCCTCGGGCGTCCGACCTATTAGACATGGGCCGGACTGATGGGATGTGAAGATACGAAGACCGAAGACTCTACCCATGTCCGGATGGGACTCTCCTTGGCGTGGAAGGCAAGCTTGGCGTCCAAATATGAAGATTCATTTCTCTGTAACCGACCTTATATAACCCTAGATCCTCCGGTGTCTATATAAACCAGAGGGCTACGTCCGTAGACATATATCCTCATAATCATAGTCAGACAGACTAGACTTTTAGGGTTTAGCCATTACGATCTCGTGGTAGATCAACTCTTGTAATACTCATATTCATCGAGATCAATCAAGCGGGAAGTAGGGTATTACCTTCATAGAGAGGGCCCAAACCTGGGTAAACATTGTGTCCCTTTCCTCTGTTACCATTGACCTTAGACGCACAGTTCGGCACCCCTACCCGAAATCCGCCGGTTTTGGCACCGACATTGGTGCTTTCATTGAGAGTTCCACTGTGCCGTCATCAAAAGGTTCGATGGCTCCTTCGACCATCTACAACAACGCTGTCCAAGGGGAAGTCTTCCTCCCCAGACAGATCTTAGTATTCGGCGGCTTCGCACTGCGGGCCAACTCACTTGGCCATCTGGAGCAGATCGAAAACTACGCCCCTGGCCATTAGGTCAGATTTGGAAGCTTGAACTACGTCACGGATATCCGCGAAGACTTGATCTTCGACGGATTCGAGACCACGACTGCTGCTCCCTGCCACCACGATGAACACGACGAAAGTCTGTCATCGGACCATACCCAGGAGATAGTACCTGTAGCTGCTTTGGCCTTAGATCCGGAGCAGATCGCACCATCCGAGGACGGGAAGCTCAACCCCGCCGTGGAAGCCGCAGACTCAGCGGCATTGGAGCCGCACACAGACCTAACTTAAAGTGACATCTGTGTCACTGGAACCATGGACTCGTCTTCGGCGTTGGAGCCGCACACAGTCCTAGCAGCCGAAGAATACGACCTAAAGCGCCCAGCCAAAAGCTACCCGAAGCGCAAATTGCTACCTAAGTTCGACGACGAGGCACCGGAGCCCGTACCATCATCACGCAATGCGGTTGACTGACCGCCACATGGTCGGGATAAAACGGCAACTCAAGCCGAACACCAGCCCACCCCGCCTCATCGTAAAGACAGAGATAAAACAGGTCGTGGTTATACATATGACCTTCGGCGGGACCTGGACTGTAGCGACCCGACCTCAAACGATCAAGTCTCTGTGCTTCAGTGTCATCCCTGGATCGGTAATGCTGACACACACAGTACTCAAGGATTTATAACAGAGTAGCAATCACACACTCATTACATCGAATGTCTCCAAAGAGAACTTATTACAATAAATATGGCTTAAAGCCATCTAATATGATAACAGCGGAAGGCCTGGAAGATAAAGTGAGTCCATCAACTCCAACGGCATGGCTGAGCTGCACGACAACGACCTAACGAACCTTACTCCTCGTCTGAAAAGTCTGCAACATAATACATTGCAGCCCGAAACGGGTCAGCACATGGAATATGCTGGCAAAGTAACACAGTAGAGCAATAACAGAATAATGCTATCACTACATGCATATTTGGCTGGTGGAAAGCTCTATGGTTATAGTTTTGCGAAAAGCCAATTTTTCCCTACAACAAAGGAATAGATTTTAATTTAACTATCATGGTGGTTGAAACATCATTGAGAAGGCTCCTCCAACTCAATCCCAATTAAAGTAATTATCAACCCAACAATATTAATTTAGAGTGATGAGATACTTAATATACTCTAAGTACTAGACACTCAAGATGTCCACAACCGGGGACACGGCTAACCATGGTTAGTTTGTACACTCTGCAGAGGTTTGCGCACTTTTCCCCACAAGACTCGATCGCCTCCATTGGATTTCTCGCACTACGTGGTGTTTGAGAAACGGATGACCGAGACACAGTCTTTTAGAAATATTAACTCTCTACTCCGGGCAGACCATACCAAACCTACAACCCACTACCTGCTGATCCACCTCTTCAAGAGCTTCACGTAACTTACTCAACTATGCTAGAGCCCATAATAGCTTGTGGTGGCACACGGAAGTTTCTAGCATGAATCATCTCAGTTCCCTTTGAGCCTGGGTGGCGGTCCATAGGAAGATCACACGGGTACTCTGGGATTTCCAAAAATACAGGAAACATTGGGTACTCCAGATGCCTCAATCCACCCAGATGTGTATTTAAGTTGCCACCTTAAGTTGAACCATTAATTATCAATCTCACATCTGTCATGGATTTCGCTCACCCAAACCACGTCTACGATCATAGCATAGTAATAATAGCAACGCGTAGAAGTAACTTCCAAGGGTTTGAATGTAACAGGGCAATAGGTTCTACCTCATCAACTACTTCCCAACCCACATGTTAATGACATCCTAACCATGCAATGTTTGAGGATTGGAACTAATGCATAAAAAAACTAGGTGATAAAGGGGTATGATCAAAGTGTTACTTGCCTTGCTGACGATCCGCGTAACCCAGAGACTCTAAATAACACGCTTCGCACTCCGGGAATTCTATCGCAAACAAACAATAGCATACATAAGCAATCAAGCAAAGAAACACGGGTAAAAACTCAAATAAGAGGATCTAACTAGAAAGTTCAACTTAAGAACTCCGGTTTGCAAAAAGAATCAAATCGAACGGAGCAACAAAACTCAAACGGTGAAAGAAACAAGATCCGTTTACTAATCTGGACCTAGGTCAAATTGCAAAGTAGCAAAAACTTGTTCAAGTTGGTTAAGCGGAAAGAGGGTCTCGAGACAAAGATCTAGGCGCTTGAATCGCCTGATTCCGACTAATGAGAGAAAAGATAAACTAGAACGAAAACCAGATCAGAAATCACGATCAGAAATAACCGCGGAAAAATCCGATAAAAGAAAACTGACGAACAGGCTAACGAACGAGCGTTCTTTGTCTGTAACTAGCGAGCGAAAACCGTTCGTTAAAACGAACGTACGGACGAACGTCCGTTAAAAAGAAAAACCGGGAAAAACCGGTAAACCGAAAAAACTAGGGTTTTTTTTTTAAACCGGATCGGTTTTCTTTTTTAAAAAAACCGGCGACTACCTCGTCGGTCCGGCGAGGCACGGTGCGACGGCGTGGCGAGGCGCGGCAGCGAGCGAGGCGACGACGACGGGCAAGCGGCGGCGGCGCTGCGGCG
>NC_041388.1:344424193-344436108 GCF_002162155.2 Triticum dicoccoides | reverse complement strand
GCTTGGCTGCGGGGCGAGGCGTGGCGGCGGTGGGTGGTGGTGGCGGCCGGGGGGGGAGTATATAAGGAGGGGGGTGTGCCTTGGGGAGGGGGCAAAGGGCGGCGGGGGAGTCCGAGCCGGACTCCTCGCGTCGGGCGGTGACGGCGCGGCCGGTCTCCTGATAGGAGAGGACGCGCGGGAGGGGACGGGCCGGCGGCTGGGCTTCGGCCTTGTTAGCCCGCGCCTTTTTTTTAATAAATAATTCCGCCGAAACTAAAAAAAAAATCCTAGAAAATAAAATAAAAATCTAAAAATGCCAAAACAACTTTTCACCATCTAAATAAAATATTTAGAACGAGATGAACATTTTCTTGGCCCTAAAATGCAATTTTGAAATCGTGCAATTTTTCTAATGCAAACAAAATTGAAAAAATCCAAATAAAAACAAATATTGATTTTAATATTTTTCCTGCAATATTTCATTTATTTTGGAGAAGTCATATTATCTCCTCTCATATATTTTTAATATGAAATATTGTCGAAGAGAAAAATAATTAAAACCAAAAATCCTCGTTTCAAAATTTGATAAAATCAAATTTGAAAATCAGGGAAATCCCCAACTCTCTCCGAGGGTCCTTGAGTTGCTTAGGATTTCGAGGATCGCGAGACGAAATGCAATAAAACATGATATACAAGAATGATCTATGTATAACATTCCAAATTGAAAATTTGGGATGTTACAAACCTACCCCCCTTAAGACGAATCTCACCCTCGAGATTCGGGTTGGCTAGAAAATAGGTGTGGGTGGTCTTTGCGAAGATCATCCTCTCGTTCCCGTGGCTTCGTCCTCGGTATGGTGGCTCCATTGAACTTTGCAAAACTTGATAACCTTGCTGCGGGTGACTCGACTGGCAAACTCCAAAATCTTGACTGGCTTTTCCTCATAAGTCAAGTCATTGTCCAACTAAATCAGCTCCAAGGGTACAGTATCTCTTAGCGGTATGTCGGCCATCTTAGCATGGCACTTCTTCAACTGGGAAACGTCAAACACATCGTGAACTGCTGACAGTCCTTCAGGTAACTCCAACTTGTAGGCAACTTCTCCCATCCGTTCCAAAACACGATACGGTCCTACAAATCTCGGGGCTAACTTTCCCTTAACTCCAAAACGTTTCACTCCTCGCAAAGGTGATACTCGCTGATATGCTCTGTCTCCAATTTCATAGGTTACCTCCTTGCGTTTCGAATCTGCATAACTCTTCTGTCTGGACTGAGCTATCATCAGTCTATCTCGAATCAGTTTAACTTTCTTCTCATACTCTTTGATCAAGTCTGGTCCAAACAATTATCGACCTCCAACTTCATCCCACATTAACGGTGTTCTGCACCTTCGTCCATATAGGGCTTCGAACGGTGCCATCTTCAAACTGGCTTGGTAACTATTATTGTATGAGAACTCTGCGTAAGGCAGATTGTCATCCCAACTAGATCCATAATCTAGCGCACAGGCTCTCAACATGTCCTCCAGAATCTGGTTGACTCTCTCGGTCTGTCCATCCGTCTGTGGGTGAAATGATGTACTGAACTCCAATCTCGTTCCCAAAGTCTAGTGCAGCTGATGCCAAAACTTTGAAGTAAACTGCGTTCCTCTATCCGATACGATGGTCCTCAGAACTCCATGCAGACATACGATCCTGGTCATATATATCTTGGCCAACTTTGCACTGGTATAAGTTGTTTTCACTGGGATAAAGTGTGCCACTTTGGTCAAACGGTCAACTACTACCCATATAGAATCATATCCTGATTTGGTCCTGGGCAATCCGATGATAAAATCCATGTCAAGTTTATCCCACTTCCATTTGGGTATCGGCATAGGCCGTAACAATCCCGCTGGCTTTTGATGCTCTGCCTTCACTCTCTGACATACATCACCTACGACCACATACTCGGCGATATCCTTCTTCATCCCTGTCCACCAGAAACGTTCCTTCAAATCCAAATACATCTTGGTGTTTCCGGGGTGTATCGAGTATGGTGAGTCATGAGCCTCCTGAAGTATTAACTTCCTGGTCTGTGTGTTATTGGGCACATAAACACGGTCCTCAAACCATAAGGTGTCGTGTTCATCCTCACGAAAACCTTTGGCCTTTCCTTCACTCATTTTCTCCTTTATCTCGGCAATCTCTTTGTCATCCTTCTGAGCTTCTCGAATTTTTCCCAACAATGTAGAGTGAACCTCCATTGTTGCAACAAAACCTCTAGGAACAATCTCCAATCGAAGTTCCCGGAGATCCTCTGCTAACTCCTTCGGCATTCCCGTGCTCTCTAGGGTATTAGCATAACTCTTCCGGCTCAAAGCGTCTGCTACGACATTGGCCTTTCCTGGATGATAGTGAAGCTTCATGTCATAATCCTTTATGAGCTCCAACCATCTCCTATGCCTAAGGTCCAGTTCCTTCAGTGTGAAAATGACATGACTGTATATTCGTATAGCCCGTACCGTGTGGTGAAGGCTATCTTTGGTATATCCTTCTCTCATATCTTCAATTGATGATATCCTGATCGCAGGTCGATCTTCAAAAACACCTTAGCTCCTTGCAGCTGGTCAAACAGATCATTGATCATCGGAAATGGGTACTTGTTCTTAATCGTCACTTCATTCAAGGCTCGATAATCAACAACCATTCTTAGGGATTTATCCTTCTTCTCAACCAAAAGCACTGGGGCTCCCCATGGTGATGAACTCCGTCGAATGTAACCTTTCTCCAATAACTCCTTGATCTGTTTCTTAATCTCCTCCAGATCATTCGCGGGCATCCTATAGGGTCTCTTGGATATTGGCCCTGTGCCTGGCAATAGCTCTATCAAAAACTCAATATATTGGTCCAGTGGCATGATTGGCAACTCCTCTGGGAAAACATCCGGGTAATCCTTTACTATAGGCACTTCTTCCTGAACAACTCCCGTGAGGGTATTTACTTGGCTACTTCTTGGCGCATGCCTAGATATATACTTGATCCTTTTTCCCTCCAGGGTGGTGAGACAAATTGACTTACTAACACAGTCAATGCTTCCTCCGTACTTTGACATCCAGTCCATTCCTAATATCACATCCAATCCTTGTGACTCCAAGATAATTAGGTCAGACGGAAAAACATGGTTGCCAATGGTTAAGGGTATCTGGTCACATCATCGACTAGCCATATACTCTGCTCCAGGTGAGCTTACTAACAGAGGGGTCCTAAGGGTTTGGGTCGGTAGTTTAAACTTATCCACGAATTCCCTTGATATGTATGAATGCGATGCACCAATATCGAAAAGAACAAGAGCGGTAAATGACTTAACCAAAAACTTACCTATAACCGCATCTGTCTGCTCTTCAACCTCCTCCATGTTAATGTGGTTCACTTGTCCTTTGTTGAATGGATTGGGCTTCTTCCCAGCGCTCCCATTTCCGTTTCCATTCTTCCCTTCAGGTCACTCCGTGGCATAGTATCCAGTCTTCCCGCACTTGAAACAAGTACCGTGGCTTAGGTCTCTCTTGGTGGGTGTGGCTGGATTGGGGCGGTTCTGATTGTTGCTTGCTCCGTTCCCATTCCCATTCCTAGGGCCAGTATGATTATGGTTACTTCGTCCATTATGGGTGTGGCCTCCATGGTTATGAACAAGTCCTCCCGAGTTCAGGGTTAGGCGAGGCTTCTGCAGAGCTCCTGAGTTATACCTCCCTTGTCCATACTTCCTCTTACGGCTCTCAATCTGCTGTTGCTTCCCTTCAATCATAAGAGCCTTATCTACCAACTCCTGGTAGTTGGTGAATGTTTCCACCATCAACTGCATACTCGTCTCATCATTCAACCCTTCCATAAACTTCTCCTGCTTTGCGGCATCTGTGGCCACATCATCAGGGGCATAGCGAGATAACTTGCTAAACTCATCCGTGTACTGAGCCACAGTACGGTTCCCCTGGTGTAAGTTGCGAAACTCACGCTTCTTCAAATTCATGGCTCCAGTTGAGACATGGGCTATACGGAAGGCTTGCTGAAATTGGTCCCATGTCACCGTGGCTATAGGGTAGGTGACAGTGTAATTCTCCCACCATGATGTTGCTGGTCCATCCAACTGATGTGCGGCAAAACGCACCTTCTCAGCATTAGTACATCCTGCAGTGGTTAACTCCCTTCCAATCCTGCGGAGCCAATCATCTGCTACTATAGGCTCGGTGCTACTGGAAAACACCGGCGGTTGCAACCTCAGAAAACAGGCTAAGTTGTCCACTGGTGGTGGTGGTGGATTGTTGTTGTTGTTGTTGTTGTTGTTTCCTTGGTTCTGAACTAACAACTGCATCAGGGTATTCTGCTGCTGGATCAACTGAGTGAGCTCCGGTGGGAAAGCAAATCCGAGGTCACGTCTCGGAGGAATCTGATGGGTTTAGAGGGGAGAGATTAGAATAGAATGAGGTCTAATGAGAAAGAACTACCCATATGCACATGAGACAAACACAATCATTTCACTCAATCAATCAAGCAAAGCAGACAATCGGTCTAACTATCGTAAAAGTGCTCGGACTATACTATTTACATGGTGGAATACTACTACTGATGTGGTGGTCTACTAAAAATATTCCTCGGTTGCAGAATCCATGATATCTGCTCCAGCTTCGTCCTCAAAGTCATCATCGCTAAGGTCGGAGTCGGTGTCGTCGATGATGATGTAGTCCTCCGGGCGAATCTCCTTGGGTTCTTCGTCTTCTTCTACTGGTGCGGGGTCTCCCATGAATATTCTGATCTTTTTAATCAGGTCGTCATTCTTCTCCACTAGTACGACAATTTCCTCCTCATAATCTTCACGTGTAGCCTTGAGTTCTTCCTCTAGCTCGATGATCCTAGTCTTCGCCTTCTTCAAGTCCATCATGTCTGTGTACATTTGGTTCTCCTGGCGTCGAATGTGCTGGTTTAGTTCCTGGATGAAAGCTGCAATTGATCTATCCTTTCTGGTGCTGCTCATCTCCCATTGCTCATCTCGGCGCCCACAAATCTGGTAGATAGTATCCTTAAGCTCCTTTTGGTAAACTTCTCCAATGCGTCCCATGGTGATGTGAGCTACCATACTCTTTCCTAAACTCCAGGTTGGTGCATCGAAGGAAAACTCTATGGGTTTAGTGACTGGCGTGAAGGTTCTTCCTGGAACTTGAACTTGAATCATCCATCGCTCCTCTTCTGGTAAAGTGGTGTTGTAGGTCCCGGTGAAGCTTGGTATTCCTATGTTCAGGTACCTAGTGACTTCCTTCAAGTGTCGTCCAAAAGGGGCTTCGTCATCCAGTTGTGCAAACTTGTTCCTTACATCCGCCATCCTAAAGAGTAGAAAATGGAGAGGAGTCAGAAATGAGGAGAGAATAGTGATCTATGGCTTTTAGCTTAGTGGTCATGTCCTACACTCAGCGTGTGCTCTGATACCATCTTGTAGCGACCCGACCTCAAACGGTCAAGTCTCTGTGCTTCAGTGTCATCCCTGGATCGGTAATGCTGACACACACACAGTACTCGAGGATTTATAATAGAGTAGCAATCACACACTCATTACATCGAATGTCTCCAAAGAGAACTTATTACAATAAATATGGCTTACGACCATCTAATATGATAACAGCGGAAGGCTTGGAAGATAAAGTGAGTCCATCAACTCCAACGGCATGGCTGAGCTACACGGCAACGACCTAACGAACCTTACTCCTCGTCTGAAAAGTCTGCAACATAATATGTTGTAGCCCGAAACGGGTCAGCACATGGAATATGCTGGCAAAGTAACACAGTAGAGCAATAACAGAATAATGCTATCACTACATGCATATTTGGCTGGTGGAAAGCTCTATGGTTATAGTTTTTGCGAAAAGCCAATTTTTCCCTACAACAAAGGAATATATTTTAATTTAACTATCATGGTAGTTGAAACATCATTGAGAAGGTTCCTCCAACTCAATCCCAATTAAAGTAATTATCAACCCAACAATATTAATTTAGAGTGATGAGATACTTAAGATACTCCAAGTACTAGATACTCAAGATGTCCATAACCGGGGACACGGCTAACCATGATTAGTTTGTACGCTCTGCAGAGGTTTGCGCACTTTTCCCCACAAGACTCGATCGCCTCCGTTGGATTTCTCGCACTACGTGGTGTTTGAGAAACGGATGACCGAGACACAGTCTTTCAAAAACATTAACTCTCTACTCCGGGCAGACCATACCAAACCTACAACCCACTACCTGCTGATCCACCTCTTCAAGAGCTTCACGTAACTTACTCAACTATGCTAGAGCCCATAATAGCTTGTGGCTGCACACATGAGTTTCTAGCATGAATCATCTTAGTTCCCTTTGAGCCTGGGTGGCGGTCCATAGGAAGATCAAACGGGTACTCCGGGATTTCCAAAAATACAGGCAACATTGGGTACTCCAGGTGCCTCAATCCACCCAGATGTGTATTTAAGTTGCCACCTTAAGTTGAACCATTAATTATCAATCTCACTTCTGTCATGGATTTCACTCACCCAAACCACGTCTACGAGCATAGCATAGCAATAATAGCAACGCGTAGAAGTAACTCCCAAGGGTTTGAATGTAACAGGGCAATAGGTTCTACCTCATCAACTACTTCCCAACCCACATGTTAATGACATCCTAACCATGCAATGTTTGAGGATTGGAACTAATGCATAAAAAAAACTGGGTGATAAAGGGGTATGATCAAAGTGTTACTTGCCTTGCTGATGATCCGCGTAACCTAGAGACTCCAAATAACACGCTTCGCACTCCGGGAATTCTATCGCAAACAAAAAATAGCATAAATAAGCAATCAAGCAAAGAAACACAGGTAAAAACTCAAATAAGAGGGTCTAACCAGAAAGTTCAACTTAAGGACTCCGGTTTGCAAAAAAAATCAAATCAAACGGAGCAAGAAAACTCAAACGGCGAAAGAAACAAGATCCGTTTACTAATCTGGACCTAGGGCAAATAGCAAAGTAGCAAAAACTTGTTCAAGTTGGTTAAGCGGAAAGAGGGTCTCAAGACGAAGATCTAGGCGCTTGAATCGCCTGATTCAGACTAACGAGAGAAAAGATAAACTAGAACGAAATTCAGATCAGAAATCGCGATCAGAAATAACCACGGAAAAATCCGATAAAAGAAAACTGACGAACAGGCTAACGAGCGAGCGTTCATTGTCTGTAACTAACGAGCGAAAACCGGTCGTTAAAACGAATGTACGGACGAACGTCCGTTGAAAAGAAAAACCGGGAAAAACCGGCGAACCGAAAAAAACTAGGGTTTTCTTTAAAAAACCGGATCGGTTTTCTTTAAAAAAAACGGCGACTACCTCGTCGGGCCGGCGAGGCGAGGCGCGGCAGCGCGCGAGGCGGCGACGGCGTGGGCAAGCGGCTGCGGCGGCTTGGCGGCGGCTATGGCGGCTTGGCTACGGGGCGAGGCGGGGCGGAGGTGGGTGGTGGTGGCGGCGGGGGGGGGAGTATATAAGGAGGGGGGAGTATATAAGGAGGGGGGGTGTGCCTTGGGGAGGGTACAAAGGGCGATGGGGGAGTCCAAGCCTGACTCCTCACGTCGAGTGGCCGCGACGCGGCCGGTCTCCTGGTAGGAGATGGCGCGCGGGAGGGGACGGGCCGGCAGCTGGGCTTCGGCCGAGTTAGCCTGCGCCTTTTTTTAATAAATAATTCTACCGAAACTAAAAAAATCCTAGAAAATAAAATAAAAATCTAAAAATGCCAAAACAAATTTTCATCGTCTAAATAAAATATTTAGAACGAGATGAACATTTTCTTGGCCCTAAAATGCAATTTTGAAATTGTGCAATTTTTCTAATGCAAACAAAATTACAAAAATAATCCAAATAAAAACAAACATTGATTTTATTATTTTTCCTTCAGTATTTCATTTATTTTGGAGAAGTCATATTATCTCCTCTCATATATTTTTAATATGAAATATTGTCAGAGAGAAAAATAATTAAAACCAAAAATCCTCGTTTCAAAATTTGATAAGATCAAATTTGAAAATCGGGGAAATCCCCAACTCTCTCCGAGGGTCCTTGAGTTGCTTAGGATTTCGAGGATCGCGAGACGAAATGCAATAAAACATGATATGCAAGAATGATCTATGTATAACATTCCAAATTGAAAATTTGGGATGTTACACGGACAATAGAGCAGGACATATACCAGATCGATGTACGGATCGCGAGGACGTGCCCCGACACGTGACGACGGCTATCTATTCGGACGTGACAAGACTAGTCATGCGCGGGCCGAAAACCGCAGACGGACTCCATTGGAGCTACGTCGCAATGTGGCCCGATATAGAGGCGCCGCACACCCTCTTTGCTTCACTGAGGAAGTAATGGAGCACGAATTCCCAGAAGGGTTTATACCCGTGAATATTGAATCATACAATGGAACAACTGATCCCGCTGTGTGGATTGAGAATTTTCTTCTCCATATCCATATGGCCCGCGGAGATGACCTCCACGTCATCAAATACCTTCTGTTAAAACTCAAAGGGCCAGCTTGGCACTGGTTAAACAGTCTGCCCGAAAACTCTATTGGCAGCTGGGAGGATTTGGAAGACGCCTTCCGCGACAACTTCCAAGGTACAGATGTCCGGCCACCAGATGCCGATGACTTAAGCCATATAGTTCAACAGCCCGGAGAGTCAGCCAGGAAATTATGGACTAGGTTCCTGATACGTCTCCAACGTATCTATAATTTTATGAAGTATTCATGCTATTATATTATCTGTTTTGGATGCTTATGGGCTTTACTAAACACTTTTATATTATTTTTGGGACTAACCTATTAACGGGAGGCCCAACCCAAATTGTTGTTTTCTTGCCTATTTAAGTGTTTCGAAGAAACGGAATATGAAACGGAGTCCAAACAGAATGAAACCTTCGGGAGAGTTATTTTTGGAACGGAAGCAATCCAGCAGATTTGGAGTAGACGTCGGGGAATCTTCGAGGAAGCCACGAGGCAGGGAGGCGCGCCCTACCCCCTTGGGTGTGCCCCCACCCTCGTGGGCCCCTCGTGGCTCCCCTGACCGACTTCTTTTGCCTATATATGTCCATATACCCTAAAAATATCGGGGAGCGGAATAGATCGGGAGTTCCACCGCAGAAGCCTCCGTAGCCACCGAAAACCAATCTAGACCCGTTCCGACACCCTGCCGGAGGGGGGATCCCTCTCCGGTGGCCATCTTCATCATCCCGGCGCTCTCCATGACAAGGAGGGAGTAGTTCACCCTCGGGGCTGAGGGTATGTACCAGTAGCTATGTGTTTGATCTCTCTCTCTATCTCTCGTGTTCTTGAGGTGGTACGATCTTGATGTATCGCGAGCTTTGCTATTATAGTTGGATCTTATGATGTTTCTCCCCCTCTACTCTCTCGTAATGGATTGAGTTTTCCCTTTGAAGTTATCTTATCGGATTGAGTCTTTAAGGATTTGAGAACACCTGATGTATGTCTTGCATGTGCTTATCTGTGGTGACAATGGGATATCACGTGATCCACTTGATGTATGTTTTGGTGATCAACTTGCGAGTTCCATGAACTTATGCATAGGTGTTGGCACACGTTTTCGTCTTGACTCTCCGGCAGAAACTTTGGGGCACTCTTTGAAGTACTTTGTGTTGGTTGATTAGATGAATATGAGATTGTTTGATGCATATCGTATAATCATATCCACGGATACTTGAGGTGACTTTGGAGTATCTAGGTGACATTAGGGTTTTGGTTGATATGTGTCTTAAGGTGTTATTCTAGTATGAACTCTTGAATAGATCGATCCGAAAGAATAACTTTAAGGTGGTTTCGTACCCTACAATAATCTCTTCGTTTGTTCTCTGCTATTAGTGACTTTGGACCGACTCTTTGTTGCATGTTGAGGGATAGTTATATGACCCAATTATGTTATTATTGTTGAGAGAACTTGCACTAGTGAAAGTATGAACCCTAGGCCTTGTTTCCTAGCATTGCAATACCATTTACGCTCACTTTTATTACTTGTTACCTTGCTGTTTTTATAATTTCAGATTACAAAAACCTATATTTACCATCCATATTGCACTTGTATCACCATCTCTTCGCCGAACTAGTGCACCTATACAATTTACCATTGTATTGGGTGTGTTGGGGACACAAGAGACTCTTTGTTATTTCGTTGCAGGGTTGCTTGAGAGAGACCATCTTCATCCTACGCCTCCCACGGATTGATAAACCTTAGGTCATCCACTTGAGCGAAATTTGCTATTGTCCTACAAACCTCTACACTTGGAGGCCCAACAACGTCTACAAGAAGAAGGTTGCGTAGTAGACATCGAGCTCTTTTCTAGCACCGTTGCCGGGGAGGTTAGCGCTTGAAGGTATATCTTTAGATCTTGCAATCGAATCTTTTAGTTTCTTGTTTTATCACTAGTTTAGTCTATAAAAGAAAATTACAAAAAATGGAATTGAGTTTGCCTCATACGCTTCATCTTTTTAATATTTTTCGTGAGAATGATGGAAAGGAAAATTGTGCTCAAGTGCTAGAAGAAGAAGTCTATACAATATTTGGCACTAAATCTTTGAATGATGAGCATGATTGCAATGTTGTTAGTATGAACTCCTTGAATATCCATAGTACTAATGATGATTGCACTAGTCATGATGAAAATGTCTCTTATATGCATGTCAACTTTTGTGGAGTGCATATAGTTTGCAAGTACACACCAAATAAGGAAGATAGATTTTGCAAGAGGCATAAGTATTTAGAAACCAAATGGTTGCAAGAGAGGCTAGATGTTTGTGCTGAAAAATTAAATTTCTTCGCCATACTTGTGAACTTTGCAATGAACATGGTCATTTAAATCTCCAATGCAAATTGTTTCATGATCGTATCGTGTCCAAATATTGTGATGATTTGATTTCCCATGCACATCATAATGAACTTAGTTTTCTTTTGGGTTATGAAGAAATGAAACGTATAACTAAGCATATTCCAGAATATAACCTTGATAAATTCCTCGATATTGATCTAGAAGAAATTTTTATGTATTGTGCGGTGAATTGCATTGAAAATCCTTATATTGCCAATTACATAAAGAAAAGAAAACAAATAGAGGATGAATAGAATACTAATGAAAGGGAATAGGCTTCCCAATATCATCCTATTATTTCTTATGATGAATCAGGTAACGAGGAGGAGCCTTCTAAGGAGATGCAAAAAGAGGATTGAGCCCGCACATAATGTGAAGAAGAAAAAGAAAAGACGGAGAAGCAAAGGTAAAAATGTATCCCTCTCAAATAATGTTGCTCCTATTACTCATTGTGATGATGATAATTGTTATACTATTGGTGCTATCCATACTATTAATGATGAGAGTGATTATGCTTATGATTTGAAAAGGCCCAAGCTTGGGGATGCTATGTTTGATGAGAATAACATGTTTGAGAATATATTTGCTGCAATTAATGTTTGTCCCAAGCTTGGGGATGCTATGTTTAATGAATACGATATTTTTAGCCTCCCAAGTTTTGATATGCAAATTTGTTATGATGATAGCATGCCCCCTACTTATGATGATTATATTGATGAAAGTGGGTTTGGAAGAGTGTCAACTCTAGGAAGTAATGATCCCACTATTTTGGAGGGTGTTGAATCTTATTGTGATAATTATGAAAGTGGATTTGGAGAGGTCATGACTTTAATTAGTAATGATTCCACTATCTTGGAAGAGGTTTCAATCGATTATGATGAGAACAAAGTTGCTACTTATGATGATTATTGTGATGATACTTATGCTATAAAAAGTAGTGATGATTATATTTATAAAACTTGTCATGATTATGATTACCCTTTTTCTGAACATTACTCCTTTAATGTGGAAACAATTTAGA
>NC_041388.1:344422299-344422776 GCF_002162155.2 Triticum dicoccoides | reverse complement strand
TATTCGAGTTTCTTATGATACTCCCACTATTCCAAATGAGAAGAATTTTGCTTATGTGGAGAGTAATAAAATTTCTAGGCTTGTAGATCATGAAAAGAATGATTTAGGTGATAGTTATATTGTTGAATTCATTCATGATGCTACTGAAAATTATTATGAGGGAGGAACATATGCTTGTAGGAATTGCAATAATATCAAGTTTCCTCTCTATGTGCTTAAAGTTTTAAAGTTATACTTGTTTTTCCTTCCTATGCTAGTTGATTATTGTTCCCATAAATGGTTTGCTCACAAAATCCATATGCATAGGAAGTGTGTTAGACTTAAATGTTATAGTCATATTCTTCATGATGCTCTCTTTATGTTTCAATTCTTATCTTTTATGTGAGCATCATTGAAATCATCATGCCTAGCTAGGGGCGTTAAACGATAGCGCTTGTTGGGAGGCAACCCAATTTTATTTTTGTTCTTTGCTTTTTG
>NC_041388.1:344421324-344422289 GCF_002162155.2 Triticum dicoccoides | reverse complement strand
TCCTGTTTAGTAATAAATAATTAATCTAGCCTCTGTTTAGATGTGGTTTTATGCTTTTAATTAGTGTTTGTTCCAAGTAGAATCTTTAGGAAGACTTGGGGAAAGTCTTTGCGATCCTGCTGTAAAAAACAGAAACTTTAGCGCTCACGAGATTTGCTGCCATTTTTTAATGGAGAGTGCTATTTAGTTAATTATTTTTTAAGATGATTAATAGTTAAATTCCTCACGTACAGAAATTTATTTTAGAATTTTTGGGGTTACATAAGTATTTGAAACCTACAGATTACCACAGACTGTTCTGTTTTTGACAGAATCTGTTTTCGTGTGTTGTTTGCTTATTTTGATGAATCTATGGCTAGTAATAGAGTTTATGAACCATAGAAAAATTGTAATACAGTAGGTTTAAAACCAATATAAATAAAGAATGAGTTCATTACAGTACGTTGAAGTGGTGGGTTGTTTTCTTTTACTAACGGAGCTCACAAGTTTTCTGTTAAGTTTTGTGTTGTCAAGTTTTCAAGTTTTTGGTAAAGATTCGATGGATTATGGAATAAGGAGTGGCAAGATACTAAGCTTCGGGATGCCCAAGGCACCCCAAGGTAATATTCAAGGACAACCAAGAGCCTAAGCTTTGGGATTCCCCGAAAGGCATCCCCTCTTTCGTCTTCGTTCATCGGTAACTTTACTTGGGGCTATATTTTTATTCACCACATGATATGTGTTTTGCTTGGAGCGTCAATTTATTTTGTTAGGATTTGCTTGATGTTATTTAGAAAAATGGTTTGCATCTTTTATTTCAATAAAAGTGGCATTTATAGCCTTTACTATGCCTATTTTACATGCCTACATGTTGCTGTTTGAAAAAAGAAAATTTACCGCTGTTGCAAAAATTCCCTAGAAAAGTCAGGATGTGATAAAATGTTGAAACCTTTTGCATAATAAGCTCTGATAAATTTACTACAGTG
>NC_041388.1:344415037-344421073 GCF_002162155.2 Triticum dicoccoides | reverse complement strand
CAACCTCTACTTCCCTCTGCGAAGGGCCTATCTTTTATTCTTGCCTTATACCTTATGCAAGAGTCATGGTGATCTTAACCGTTCTTTTTTACATTTTATCCTTTGGCAAGCACATTGTGTTGGAAAGATCCTGATATATATATATATATATATATATATATATATATATATATATATATATATATAATTGGATGTAAGGCATCATGAACTATTATTGTTGACATTACCCTTGAGGTAAAAGGTTGGGAGGCGAATCTATAAGCCCCTATCTTTCTCTGTGTCTGATTAAAACTTTGAACCCATAAATATCATGTGAGTGTTAGCAATTGTGAAAGACTAAATGATAGTTGAGCATGTGAAGTTTGCTGAATCAAAGCTCTCACATAGACCCTTCCTGGAAATAAGATGAATTGTAATTGTTGATGACTAATAACACGGTTTGTTACTCTTCAAGAAAGTTTATAATCTATACTTTAACATGTGAATAGCTTGTTACTTGATCATGAGAAGTCCTATGAGTTGAGCTACTGTTATGATATATAATGATGCTAGAAAAGGTGGCTGAAATTACCATTGATCAAACTTGTGCACCTTCTAGCATTCACACTTCATAAATTCTTTCTTTTATCATTTACCTACTCGAGGACGAGCGGGAATTAAGCTTTGGGATGCTGATACGTCTCCAACGTATCTATAATTTATGAAGTATTCATGCTATTATATTATCTATTTTGGATGCTTTTGGGCTTTACTAAACACTTTTATATTATTTTTGGGACTAACCTATTAACGGGAGGCCCAACCCAAATTGCTGTTTTCTTGCCTATTTCAGTGTTTCGAAGAAACGGAATATGAAACGGAGTCCAAACAGAATGAAACCTTCGGGAGAGTTATTTTTGGAACGGAAGCAATCCAGCAGATTTGGAGTAGACGTTGGGGAATCTTCGAGGAAGCCACGAGGCAGGGAGGCGCGCCCTACCCCCTTGGGTGTGCCCCCACCCTCGTGGGCCCCTCGTGGCTCCCCTGACCGACTTCTTTTGCCTATATATGTCCATATGCCCTAAAAATATCGGGGAGCGGAATAGATCGGGAGTTCCACCGCAGAAGCCTCCGTAGCCACCGAAAACCAATCTAGACCCGTTCCGACACCCTGCCGGAGGGGAGATCCCTCTCCGGTGGCCATGTTCATCATCCCGGCGCTCTCCATGACAAGGAGGGAGTAGTTCACCCTCGGGGCTGAGGGTATGTACCAGTAGCTATGTGTTTGATCTCTCTCTCTATCTCTCGTGTTCTTGAGGTGGTACGATCTTGATGTATCGCGAGCTTTGGTATTATAGTTGGATCTTATGATGTTTCTCCCCCTCTACTCTCTCGTAATGGATTGAGTTTTCCCTTTGAAGTTATCTTATCGGATTGAGTCTTTAAGGATTTGAGAACACCTGATGTATGTCTTGCATGTGCTTATCTGTGGTGACAATGGGATATCACGTGATCCACTTGATGTATGTTTTGGTGATCAACTTGCGAGTTCCATGAACTTATGCATAGGTGTTGGCACACGTTTTCGTCTTGACTCTCCGGCAGAAACTTTGGGGAACTCTTTGAAGTACTTTGTGTTGGTTGATTAGATGAATATGAGATTGTTTGATGCATATCGTATAATCATATCCACGGATACTTGAGGTGACATTGGAGTATCTAGGTGACATTAGGGTTTTGGTTGATATGTGTCTTAAGGTGTTATTCTAGTATGAACTCTTGAATAGATCGATCCGAAAGAATAACTTTAAGGTGGTTTCGTACCCTACAATAATCTCTTCGTTTGTTCTCTGCTATTAGTGACTTTGGACCGACTCTTTGTTGCATGTTGAGGGATAGTTATATGACCCAATTATGTTATTATTGTTGAGAGAACTTGCACTAGTGAAAGTATGAACTCTAGGCCTTGTTTCCTAGCATTGCAATACCGTTTACGCTCACTTTTATTACTTGTTACCTTGCTGTTTTTATAATTTCAGATTACAAAAACCTATATTTACCATCCATATTGCACTTGTATCACCATCTCTTCGCCGAACTAGTGCACCTATACAATTTACCATTGTATTGGGTGTGTTGGGGACACAAGAGACTCTTTGTTATTTGGTTGCAGGGTTGCTTGAGAGAGACCATCTTCATCCTACGCCTCCCACGGATTGATAAACCTTAGGTCATCCACTTGAGGGAAATTTGCTATTGTCCTACAAACCTCTACACTTGGAGGCCCAACAACGTCTACAAGAAGAAGGTTGCGTAGTAGACATCGAGCTCTTTTCTAGCACCGTTGCCGGGGAGGTTAGCGCTTGAAGGTATATCTTTAGATCTTGCAATCGAATCTTTTAGTTTCTTGTTTTATCACTAGTTTAGTCTATAAAAGAAAATTACAAAAAATGGAATTGAGTTTGCCTCATACGCTTCATCTTTTTAATATTTTTCGTGAGAATGATGGAAAGGAAAATTGTGCTCAAGTGCTAGAAGAAGAAGTCTATAAAATATTTGGCACTAAATCTTTGAATGATGAGCATGATTGCAATGTTGTTAGTATGAACTCCTTGAATATCCATAGTACTAATGATGATTGCACTAGTCATGATGAAAATGTCTCTTATATGCATGTCAACTTTTGTGGAGTGCATATAGTTTGCAAGTACACACCAAATAAGGAAGATAGATTTTGCAAGAGGCATAAGTATTTAGAAACCAAATGGTTGCAAGAGAGGCTAGATGTTTGTGCTGAAAAATTAAATTTCTTCGCCATACTTGTGAACTTTGCAATGAACATGGTCATTTAAATCTCCAATGCAAATTGTTTCATGATCGTATCGTGTCCAAATATTGTGATGATTTGATTTCCCATGCACATCATAATGAACTTAGTTTTCTTTTGGGTTATGAAGAAATGAAACGTATAACTAAGCATATTCCAGAATATAACCTTGATAAATTCCTCGATATTGATCTAGAAGAAATTTTTATGTATTGTGCGGTGAATTGCATTGAAAATCCTTATATTGCCAATTACATAAAGAAAAGAAAACAAATAGAGGATGAATAGAATACTAATGAAAGGGAATAGGCTTCCCAATATCATCCTATTATTTCTTATGATGAATCAGGTAACGAGGAGGAGCCTTCTAAGGAGATGCAAAAAGAGGATTGAGCCCGCACATAATGTGAAGAAGAAAAAGAAAAGACGGAGAAGCAAAGGTAAAAATGTATCCCTCTCAAATAATGTTGCTCCTATTACTCATTGTGATGATGATAATTGTTATACTATTGGTGCTATCCATACTATTAATGATGAGAGTGATTATGCTTATGATTTGAAAAGGCCCAAGCTTGGGGATGCTATGTTTGATGAGAATAACATGTTTGAGAATATATTTGCTGCAATTAATGTTTGTCCCAAGCTTGGGGATGCTATGTTTAATGAATACGATATTTTTAGCCTCCCAAGTTTTGATATGCAAATTTGTTATGATGATAGCATGCCCCCTACTTATGATGATTATATTGATGAAAGTGGGTTTGGAAGAGTGTCAACTCTAGGAAGTAATGATCCCACTATTTTGGAGGGTGTTGAATCTTATTGTGATAATTATGAAAGTGGATTTGGAGAGGTCATGACTTTAATTAGTAATGATTCCACTATCTTGGAAGAGGTTTCAATCGATTATGATGAGAACAAAGTTGCTACTTATGATGATTATTGTGATGATACTTATGCTATAAAAAGTAGTGATGATTATATTTATAAAACTTGTCATGATTATGATTACCCTTTTTCTGAACATTACTCCTTTAATGTGGAAACAATTTAGAGTATTCGAGTTTCTTATGATACTCCCACTATTCCAAATGAGAAGAATTTTGCTTATGTGGAGAGTAATAAAATTTCTAGGCTTGTAGATCATGAAAAGAATGATTTAGGTGATAGTTATATTGTTGAATTCATTCATGATGCTACTGAAAATTATTATGAGGGAGGAACATATGCTTGTAGGAATTGCAATAATATCAAGTTTCCTCTCTATGTGCTTAAAGTTTTAAAGTTATACTTGTTTTTCCTTCCTATGCTAGTTGATTATTGTTCCCATAAATGGTTTGCTCACAAAATCCATATGCATAGGAAGTGTGTTAGACTTAAATGTTATAGTCATATTCTTCATGATGCTCTCTTTATGTTTCAATTCTTATCTTTTATGTGAGCATCATTGAAATCATCATGCCTAGCTAGGGGCGTTAAACGATAGCGCTTGTTGGGAGGCAACCCAATTTTATTTTTGTTCTTTGCTTTTTGCTCCTGTTTAGCAATAAATAATTAATCTAGCCTCTGTTTAGATGTGGTTTTATGCTTTTAATTAGTGTTTGTTCCAAGTAGAATCTTTAGGAAGACTTGGGGAAAGTCTTTGCGATCCTGCTGTAAAAAACAGAAACTTTAGCGCTCACGAGATTTGCTGCCATTTTTTAATGGAGAGTGATATTTAGTTAATTATTTTTTAAGATGATTAATAGTTAAATTCCTCACGTACAGAAATTTATTTTAGAATTTTTGGGGTTACATAAGTATTTGAAACCTACAGATTACCACAGACTGTTCTGTTTTTGACAGAATCTGTTTTCGTGTGTTGTTTGCTTATTTTGATGAATCTATGGCTAGTAATAGAGTTTATGAACCATAGAAAAATTGTAATACAGTAGGTTTAAAACCAATATAAATAAAGAATGAGTTCATTACAGTACCTTGAAGTGGTGGGTTGTTTTCTTTTACTAACGGAGCTCACAAGTTTTCTGTTAAGTTTTGTGTTGTCAAGTTTTCAAGTTTTTGGTAAAGATTCAATGGATTATGGAATAAGGAGTGGCAAGATACTAAGCTTCGGGATGCCCAAGGCACCCCAAGGTAATATTCAAGGACAACCAAGAGCCTAAGCTTTGGGATTCCCCGAAAGGCATCCCCTCTTTCGTCTTCGTTCATCGGTAACTTTACTTGGGGCTATATTTTTATTCACCACATGATATGTGTTTTGCTTGGAGCGTCAATTTATTTTGTTAGGATTTGCTTGCTGTTATTTAGAAAAATGGTTTGCATCTTTTATTTCAATAAAAGTGGCATTTATAGCCTTTACTATGCCTATTTTACATGCCTACATGTTGCTGTTTGAAAAAAGAAAATTTACCGCTGTTGCAAAAATTCCCTAGAAAAGTCAGGATGTGATAAAATGTTGAAACCTTTTGCATAATAAGCTCTGATAAATTTACTACAGTGGTAATATTCTTTCATAATTTTTGGAGCTAGGGAAGTATGGATCTTGCTGCATTCTTCACAGACTGTCCTGTTTAGGTAGATTGCTGTTATGTTTGCATATGTTTGCTTGTTTAATGATTCTATTTGAGGATAGGACTATTAAATATGCGGAGGCATTTAGTATGCAATGTTGATTAATAATTTTAGTGATTTGCTACAGAAGAGTATGGTAAGGTTTTTGCATTGGTTTATACTAATTTATCTCACGTGTCCTTGTTGAGTTTTGTGTGGATGAAGCTTTTGAGATTTAGGGAGACCGTGATATGAGAGGAATTAAGGAGACACAAAAGCTCAAGCTGGGGGATGCCCAAGGCATCCCAAGATAATATTTCAAGAAGTCTCAAGCGTCTAAGCTTGGGGATGCCCCGGTTGGCATCCCACCTTTCTTCTTCAACAACTATCAGTTAGTATCGATTGATCCTAAGTTTTTGCTTCTTCACATGATGTTTGCTATTCTTAGATGTCATTTTATTTTGTTTTACTTGCTGTTTGAATAAAGTATCAAGATATGAAATTATTAAATGGGAGAGTCTTCACATAGCTAAATAATTATTTAACTACTCATTGATCTTCACTTATATCTTTCAGAGTAGTTTGTTATTCATTCACGTGCTTCACATATATCCTATGGGTAAATGGTTGAATGAATTGAATATAATAAATCTTAAATTTTATATGTTTCATTTGCTTAT
>NC_041388.1:344411360-344413703 GCF_002162155.2 Triticum dicoccoides | reverse complement strand
AATTGGATGTAAGGCATCATGAACTATTATTGTTGACATTACCCTTGAGGTAAAAGGTTGGGAGGCGAATCTATAAGCCCCTATCTTTCTCTGTGTCTGATTAAAACTTTGAACCCATAAATATCATGTGAGTGTTAGAAATTGTGAAAGACTAAATGATAGTTGAGCATGTGAAGTTTGCTGAATCAAAGCTCTCACATAGACCCTTCCTGGAAATAAGATGAATTGTAATTGTTGATGACTAATAACACGGTTTGTTACTCTTCAAAAAGTTTATAATCTATACTTTAACATGTGAATAGCTTGTTACTTGATCATGAGAAGTCCTATGAGTTGAGCTACTGTTATGATATATAATGATGCTAGAAAAGGTGGCTGAAATTACCATTGATCAAACTTGTGTACCTTCTAGCATTCACACTTCATAAATTCTTTCTTTTATCATTTACCTACTCGAGGACGAGCGGGAATTAAGCTTTGGGATGCTGATACGTCTCCAACGTATCTATAATTTATGAAGTATTCATGCTATTATATTATTTGTTTTGGATGCTTCTGGGCTTTACTAAACACTTTTATATTATTTTTGGGACTAACCTATTAACGGGAGGCCCAACCCAAATTGCTGTTTTCTTGCCTATTTCAGTGTTTCGAAGAAACGGAATATGAAACGGAGTCCAAACAGAATGAAACCTTCGGGAGAGTTATTTTTGGAACGGAAGCAATCCAACAGATTTGGAGTAGACGTCGGGGAATCTTCGAGGAAGCCACGAGGCAGGGAGGCGCGCCCTACCCCCTTGGGTGTGCCCCCACCCTCGTGGGCCCCTCGTGGCTCCCCTGACCGACTTCTTTTGCCTATATATGTCCATATACCCTAAAAATATCGGGGAGCGGAATAGATCGGGAGTTCCACCGCAGAAGCCTCCGTAGCCACCGAAAACCAATCTAGACCCGTTCCGACACCCTGCCGGAGGGGGGATCCCTCTCCGGTGGCCATCTTCATCATCCCGGCGCTCTCCATGACAAGGAGGGAGTAGTTCACCCTCGGGGCTGAGGGTATGTACCAGTAGCTATGTGTTTGATCTCTCTCTCTATCTCTCGTGTTCTTGAGGTGGTACGATCTTGATGTATCGCGAGCTTTGCTATTATAGTTGGATCTTATGATGTTTCTCCCCCTCTACTCTCTCATAATGGATTGAGTTTTCCCTTTGAAGTTATCTTATCGGATTGAGTCTTTAAGGATTTGAGAACACCTGATGTATGTCTTGCATGTGCTTATCTGTGGTGACAATGGGATATCACGTGATCCACTTGATGTATGTTTTGGTGATCAACTTGCGAGTTCCATGAACTTATGCATAGGTGTTGGCACACGTTTTCGTCTTGACTCTCCGGCAGAAACTTTGGGGCACTCTTTGAAGTACTTTGTGTTGGTTGATTAGATGAATATGAGATTGTTTGATGCATATCGTATAATCATATCCACGGATACTTGAGGTGACATTGGAGTATCTAGGTGACATTAGGGTTTTGGTTGATATGTGTCTTAAGGTGTTATTCTAGTATGAACTCTTGAATAGATCGATCCGAAAGAATAACTTTAAGGTGGTTTCGTACCCTACAATAATCTCTTCGTTTGTTCTCTGCTATTAGTGACTTTGGACCGACTCTTTGTTGCATGTTGAGGGATAGTTATATGACCCAATTATGTTATTATTGTTGAGAGAACTTGCACTAGTGAAAGTATGAACCCTAGGCCTTGTTTCCTAGCATTGCAATACCGTTTACGCTCACTTTTATTACTTGTTACCTTGCTGTTTTTATAATTTCAGATTACAAAAACCTATATTTACCATCCATATTGCACTTGTATCACCATCTCTTCGCCGAACTAGTGCACCTATACAATTTACCATTGTATTGGGTGTGTTGGGGACACAAGAGACTCTTTGTTATTTGGTTGCAGGGTTGCTTGAGAGAGACCATCTTCATCCTACGCCTCCCACGGATTGATAAACCTTAGGTCATCCACTTGAGGGAAATTTGCTATTGTCCTACAAACCTCTACACTTGGAGGCCCAACAACGTCTACAAGAAGAAGGTTGCGTAGTAGACATCGAGCTCTTTTCTAGCACCGTTGCCGGGGAGGTTAGCGCTTGAAGGTATATCTTTAGATCTTGCAATCGAATCTTTTAGTTTCTTGTTTTATCACTAGTTTAGTCTATAAAAGAAAATTACAAAAAATGGAATTGAGTTTGCCTCATACGCTTCATCTTTTTAATATTTTTCGTGAGAATGATGGAAAGGAAAATTGTGCTCAAGTGCTAGAAGAAGAAGTCTATA
>NC_041388.1:344408551-344409516 GCF_002162155.2 Triticum dicoccoides | reverse complement strand
TCCTGTTTAGTAATAAATAATTAATCTAGCCTCTGTTTAGATGTGGTTTTATGCTTTTAATTAGTGTTTGTTCCAAGTAGAATCTTTAGGAAGACTTGGGGAAAGTCTTTGCGATCCTGCTGTAAAAAACAGAAACTTTAGCGCTCACGAGATTTGCTGCCATTTTTTAATGGAGAGTGCTATTTAGTTAATTATTTTTTAAGATGATTAATAGTTAAATTCCTCACGTACAGAAATTTATTTTAGAATTTTTGGGGTTACATAAGTATTTGAAACCTACAGATTACCACAGACTGTTCTGTTTTTGACAGAATCTGTTTTCGTGTGTTGTTTGCTTATTTTGATGAATCTATGGCTAGTAATAGAGTTTATGAACCATAGAAAAATTGTAATACAGTAGGTTTAAAACCAATATAAATAAAGAATGAGTTCATTACAGTACGTTGAAGTGGTGGGTTGTTTTCTTTTACTAACGGAGCTCACAAGTTTTCTGTTAAGTTTTGTGTTGTCAAGTTTTCAAGTTTTTGGTAAAGATTCGATGGATTATGGAATAAGGAGTGGCAAGATACTAAGCTTCGGGATGCCCAAGGCACCCCAAGGTAATATTCAAGGACAACCAAGAGCCTAAGCTTTGGGATTCCCCGAAAGGCATCCCCTCTTTCGTCTTCGTTCATCGGTAACTTTACTTGGGGCTATATTTTTATTCACCACATGATATGTGTTTTGCTTGGAGCGTCAATTTATTTTGTTAGGATTTGCTTGATGTTATTTAGAAAAATGGTTTGCATCTTTTATTTCAATAAAAGTGGCATTTATAGCCTTTACTATGCCTATTTTACATGCCTACATGTTGCTGTTTGAAAAAAGAAAATTTACCGCTGTTGCAAAAATTCCCTAGAAAAGTCAGGATGTGATAAAATGTTGAAACCTTTTGCATAATAAGCTCTGATAAATTTACTACAGTG
>NC_041388.1:344407811-344408541 GCF_002162155.2 Triticum dicoccoides | reverse complement strand
TAATATTCTTTCATAATTTTTGGAGCTAGGGAAGTATGGATCTTGCTGCATTCTTCACAGACTGTCCTGTTTAGGTAGATTGCTGTTATGTTTGCATATGTTTGCTTGTTTAATGATTCTATTTGAGGATAGGACTATTAAATATGCGGAGGCATTTAGTATGCAATGTTGATTAATAATTTTAGTGATTTGCTACAGAAGAGTATGGTAAGGTTTTTGCATTGGTTTATACTAATTTATCTCACGTGTCCTTGTTGAGTTTTGTGTGGATGAAGCTTTTGAGATTTAGGGAGACCGTGATATGAGAGGAATTAAGGAGACACAAAAGCTCAAGCTGGGGGATGCCCAAGGCATCCCAAGATAATATTTCAAGAAGTCTCAAGCGTCTAAGCTTGGGGATGCCCCGGTTGGCATCCCACCTTTCTTCTTCAACAACTATCAGTTAGTATCGATTGATCCTAAGTTTTTGCTTCTTCACATGATGTTTGCTATTCTTAGATGTCATTTTATTTTGTTTTACTTGCTGTTTGAATAAAGTATCAAGATATGAAATTATTAAATGGGAGAGTCTTCACATAGCTAAATAATTATTTAACTACTCATTGATCTTCACTTATATCTTTCAGAGTAGTTTGTTATTCATTCACGTGCTTCACATATATCCTATGGGTAAATGGTTGAATGAATTGAATATAATAAATCTTAAATTTTATATGTTTCATTTGCTTAT
>NC_041388.1:344329552-344406669 GCF_002162155.2 Triticum dicoccoides | reverse complement strand
ACAACCTCTACTTCCCTCTGCGAAGGGCCTATCTTTTATTCTTGCCTTATACCTTATGCAAGAGTCATGGTGATCTTAACCGTTCTTTTTTACATTTTATCCTTTGGCAAGCACATTGTGTTGGAAAGATCCTGATATATATATATATATATATATATATATATATATATATATATATATATAATTGGATGTAAGGCATCATGAACTATTATTGTTGACATTACCCTTGAGGTAAAAGGTTGGGAGGCGAATCTATAAGCCCCTATCTTTCTCTGTGTCTGATTAAAACTTTGAACCCATAAATATCATGTGAGTGTTAGCAATTGTGAAAGACTAAATGATAGTTGAGCATGTGAAGTTTGCTGAATCAAAGCTCTGACATAGACCCTTCCTTGAAATAAGATGAATTGTAATTGTTGATGACTAATAACACGGTTTGTTACTCTTCAAGAAAGTTTATAATCTATACTTTAACATGTGAATAGCTTGTTACTTGATCATGAGAAGTCCTATGAGTTGAGCTACTATTATGATATATAATGATGCTAGAAAAGGTGGCTGAAATTACCATTGATCAAACTTGTGCACCTTCTAGCATTCACACTTCATAAATTCTTTCTTTTATCATTTACCTACTCGAGGACGAGCGGGAATTAAGCTTTGGGATGCTGATACGTCTCCAACGTATCTATAATTTATGAAGTATTCATGCTATTATATTATCTATTTTGGATGTTTATGGGCTTTACTAATCACTTTTATATTATTTTTGGGACTAACCTATTAACCGGAGGCCCATCCCAAATTGATGTTTTCTTGCCTATTTCAGTGTTTTGAAGAAAAGGAATATCAAACGGATTCAAAATGGAATGAAACCTTTGGGAGAGTTATTTTTGGAACGGAAGCAATCCAGGAGACTTGGCGTAGACGTCAGGGAAGCTTCAAGGAAGCCACGAGGCAGGGAGGCGCGCCCTACCCCCTGGGTGCGCCCCCACCCTCGTGGGCCCCTCATGGCTCCCTTGACCGACTTCTTTCGCCTATATATGTCCATATACCCCTAAAACATCGGGGAGCAGAATACATTGGGAGTTCCGCCGCTAGAAGCCTCCAGTGGCCATCTTCATCATCCCGGCGCTCTCCATGATGAGGAGGGAGTAGTTCACCCTCGGGGCTGAGGGTATGTACCAGTAGCTATGTGTTTGATCTCTATGTCTCTCTCGTGTTCTTGAGGTGGTACGATCTTGATGTATCGCGAGCTTTGCTATTATAGTGGGATCTTATGATGTTTCTCCCCCTCTACTCTCTTGTAATGGATTGAGTTTTCCCTTTGAAGTTATCTTATCAGATTGAGTCTTTAAGGATTTGAGAACACTTAATGTATTTCTTGCATGTGCTTATCTGTGCTGACAATGGTATATCATGTGATCCACTTGATGTATGTTTTGGTGATCAACTTGCGACTTCCGTGAACTTATGCATAGGGGTTGGCACACGTTTTCGTCTTGACTCTCCGGTAGAAACTTTGGGGCACTCTTTGAAGTACTTTGTGTTGGTTGAATAGATGAATCTGAGATTGTTTGATGCATATCGTATAATCATACCCACGGATACTTGAGGTGACATTGGAGTATCTAGGTGACATTAGGGTTTTGGTTGATATATGTCTTAAGGTGTTATTCTAGTACGAACTCTTGAATAGATCAATCCGAAAGAATAACTTTGAGGTGGTTTTGTACCCTACAATAACTTTGGAGTGACTCTTTGTTGCATGTTGAGGGATAATTATATGATCCAATTATGTTATTATTGTTGAGAGAACTTGCACTAGTGAAAGTATGAACCCTAGGCCTTGTTTCCTAGCATTGCAATACCGTTTACGCTCACTTTTATTACTTGTTACCTTGCTGTTTTTATAATTTCAGATTACAAAAACCTATATCTACCATCCATATTGCACTTGTATCACCATCTCTTCGCCGAACTAGTGCACCTATACAATTTACCATTGTATTGGATGTGTTGGGGTCACAAGAGACTCTTTGTTATTTAGTTGCAGGGTTGCTTGAGAGAGACCATCTTCATCCTATGCCTCCCACGGATTGATAAACCTTAGGTCATCCACTTGAGGGAAATTTGCTACTGTCCTACAAACCTCTACACTTGGAGGCCCAACAACGTCTACAAGAACAAGGTTGCATAGTAGACATAAGTTCCTAACCAAAAAGAACCAGATCGTCGACTATCTGTATGCCGAAGCCCTAGCGGCCTCTAAACATAGCATCCGCGACGAATGGCTCGCCCGCCACCTCGGCTAAAACAAGACGAAGTCCATGGCAGCCCTCACGGCAGTTATGAGCCGCTTTTGTGTGGGTGAAGATAGTTGCCTGGCCCATAGCAAAAACAATGCAAGCAACGGCGGCACCTTTGAAGCTAGAAATATCAACGACAAATCCCGACTCAACATACACAAGCGTCGAAACAACAATGACAACACCGATGATACGATGGTCAATGCCGGATTCAGTGGCTCTAAGTCCGGTCAGCGGAAGAAGCCGTTCAAAAAGAACAATTCGGGCTCATCCAGCCTGGACCACATACTCGATCGTCCGTGCCAGATCCATGGCACCCTAGACAAACCACCCAATCATACCAACAGAGATTGTTGGGTTTTTAAACAGGTCGGCAAGTTAAATGCCGAAAGCAAGGAGAAGGGATCACAAAGTGAGGACGACGACGAGGAGCCCCGGCCACCGAACACAGGGGGGCAGAAGAAGTTTCCCCCTCAGGTCAAAACGATGAACATGATATACGCTACCCACATCCCCAAGAGGGAGCGCAAGCGCGTGCTCAGGGACGTCTACGCGATAGAGCCAGTCGCCCCAAAGTTTAATCCATTGTCGTCATCCCCGATCACTTTCGATCATCGGGACCATCCGACCGGTATCCGTCACGGCGGTTCAGCCGCACTGGTCCTGGACCCAATAATTGATGGGTTCCACCTGACGCGAGTCCTGATGGACGGTGGCAGTAGCCTCAACCTGCTCTATCAGGATACATTGCGCAAAATGGGCATTAATCCATCACGGATTAAGCCCACAAAGACTACCTTTAAAGGAGTCATACCAGGTAGAGGCCCACTGTATGGGCTCAATCACACTAGAGGTTATCTTCGGATCTCCGGACAACTTCGGAAGCAAGGAGTTAATCTTCGATATCGTCCCTTTTCGCAGCGGTTATCACACACTGCTTGGACGAACCGCATTTGCTCGATTCAACGCAGTGCCACACTACGCTTATCTCAAGCTCAAGATACCTGGACCACGCGGAGTCATAACAGTTAATGGAAACACGGAACGGTCCCTCCGCACCGAGGAGCACACCGCTGCCTAGCAGCAGAAGTTCAGAGCTGCCTTTTCAAGCAGAACCTTAATTCGGCGGCCGAGCTCCTAGACACTGTCAAGAGAGTCCGGACTATTCTGCAGCAGGACAGCTCGGCTCGTCCAGAGCTCGACTAGCAATTCGGCCTTCGTCCCAGTCCCGACCAAGTGGCGGAAATTGTACCACACGTACATAACTATGCACTCAAAATACCATGGGCATGGATGGAGGCATAACTAGCTTGTGATCCACAACACGGCTCGACCGCCCCGGACACACGTACTTTCACTATTTCCTTTTTTCTACTTTTCATGTTTCTTTTTCACAGGCCTTCCCTGACGGCTTGACCATCGGTTCTTTTCGAAGGATAAATACACCAAGGCGACAAGAAGCATGGACGTACTGGGGAATTTTTAGGTGGTTTCTTTAACAACCCCTTTTACTGTTTTCAGGACCCACACACAGCTCTCCCTTGGTTAAGGCATATCAAATAGCCTTCTCCTTATTGCACTACTTGTATAACTGCGCTTTAACGCACTAATGAAATGATAATGGAAACAGTTTACGACCCAAATTTTACGGCTTTAGCTTACTACCCTTTCTTCTTTTTCTTTCTTGATAACTTTATCAAATAGCACCCGTACACTTTGGTATGTTTCAATTTGCCAGGGGCTTCATAGCGCCCCACAACATGACAACAAAGTCCGAACACTTTTTACAGTATAGTTCGGCACCCCGAATTTAGCACTATATGCATTGGCTCCGAATCATGTCTTTGGTCAATAGTCGGGTTTCTCGGCTCCTGTGCTTGCAACCTTACGTTCCGTTATATCGGCTAGGGTAGTAAAGGGAGAACTACTGCGATTGTGCCCTGGTTTACCCTGAGGAGCACCTCAGTAGAGAAAGCCGAAAACTGACTGTCATGATGCGGCGAGAGCCGGTCAGCTCTTCGAAGGTCTCAAATCTTTAGAGATTTTTTCCGCATTACCCGAGGGATCGGTACTTACCCGATCAGGTGTTTACAGCATCCTAGTTCAGATACTAGGGGCTGCGCCTATATTATTATTGTCAAACTCCTATGGCTATGTGAGGGTGCTAAAGCCGCATAGTCCGATTGCCTGGTTCATCGCGCTAAACACCTCCTTCAAGGACCAAACAATTGGATCAAGAGTGTTTAGATTACATCCCGAACACCCTCATACTACATATGTGGGGGCAAAAGCCGACGACTGGCCAACTCTCAGATTTCATACAACACGGCCACACAGGAGGTGAAATTTTTTAAATAACAAACATTATATTACATAACGACTTTGTTTCATCATACAAGGCAGAGACAACATGAATGTATTCATTCAAAAATAATGTCTTGCGCACATTGCATCGCCACAATACGAGACCCCTCCAGGACGTCTTCAAAATACCGCTCGGGCATGCGGTGCTCCTTGCCCTCTGGCGGTCCCCCGTTCGTAAGCTTGACGGCGTCCATCTTCGCCCACCACACCTTGACGCGGGCGAAGGCCATGCACGCACCCTCGATGCAGACTGACCGCTTCATGATGTCCAGCCGAGGGCAGGCATTCACCAGCCGCTTCACGAGCCCGAAGTAGCTGCCGAGTATAGCTTCGGCAGGCCACAGCCGGATTATTAAATCCTTCATGGCCAGTTCGCCACTCTATGCAGCTCGACCAACTATTTTAGCTGATCGCTAAAGGGCACTGGATGTTCTGGCGCAAGATATTGCGACCAGAACAGCTTCTCCACAGAGCTCCCTTCTTCGGCTCGGAAGAACTCCATAGGTTAGACACATTGCGCGACAGATCTGCAAACGCCCCTGGAGAACTCCGAATCCGGGTTAGTAAGAGATACTTCTTCTTCACATATTTTCTTTGCATACTAAACGCCTTACCCGCCATGATTTTCTTGGCATCCTAGATCTCCTGGAGGGCACCCTGGGCCTCAATCCGAGCCTCTTCCGCACTTTGGCGGGCCGTAGCGAGTTCGGCCTCTCGAGCCGAAACGTCGCACTCCAAGGATTCACATTTCTTCACCGCATCCTGGAGCTCTTGCCGGACCTCATCAAGCCGAGCCTCATGCTTCTCGCAGGCGGCTTTTTCCTTGGCAGCTTTCTCCTCGGCCTGGGCCAGGGCCTGTTTAAGGACCTCGACCTCGGTCGCTGCTCCTACACATATCATGGCACTACTATCAATATGCATTATTTATTCTTTCCGAATATACAACCAGTCAGTACATACCTTGCTTGTCTTCTAGCTGCTTCCACGCTTGGCCGAGCTCCTCCTCGGCCCGCTCCAGTCTCTACTTTAGTCCGGAGACTTCGACATTGTGTGAGGTCGCGGCCAGCAATGACACCTGCTTATTCATATAAGACATATTTAGTTAGTTTCCTACGAAAATAAATTGATCCTCTGTCCGGCTCTTCTTTCCGAATACCGGACAGTGTCTCAGGGGCTACTATCTATATTGGGATTTTCTATTTTGTGTCGCTTACCTCAAAACCTGCCAGCAGGCCGCTGCAGGCTTCGGTTAGTCCGCTCTTGACGGACTGAACCCTCTCAATCACCGTACCCATAAGGATACGGTGTTCATCCACAATGGAAGCGCCTCGTAGCGCTTCCAGCAGATTATCCGGTGCCTCTGGTTGGACACAGGTCACCGGCAGAATAGGCACACCCCCTTCTTTCGAAGGAGGTTGTTCACTGGATTCCGGAGCCGTATAGGTATCCAGACTTGTATTTGGTTGGGGGACGAACTGAGCAAAGCCCCCATCCCCAGTCTCCATGGGGGTCTGCTCCCCCATGTGTCCGACAGCTGAGGTTTCGCCCTCTGGCATCACCCCAGCAGCCTCCTGAACCTCTCCCTGGTCGGGTAAGGTCCTTTGGGACAACACCTCGTCGTCGCTCTTGGCCGTGGGAGAGTGAGTGGCCGGTGGTGACTCGCTGGCCATCGCCTTCGAATCCAACAAACCTCTTGATGAGGATCGCAGGGAGCTATCGTGGGCCGGACTGCAATGGCATAAATTAACATATTCTATTATGAAGCAAGAGAGGCCAGATGCATGGAGATATGCGGGTTTTCAGTACTTATGACACATCTAGAGGCTTGTTTTGGGCGCGTCGCTCCGGGCTGCTGTCACGTCCCACGCGGAGTTATCCGCAGGGGAGCCCTTCCCCCTCTTGGGCACCTCCGCCTCCAGATTTGTGGAGGCCGCCCTCTTCTTCCTCCCCCCATAAGGGGAGAGGTGCTTTCTTTGTCCTCCTCGTCATCGTCTTCGGCTGCGGAGGATAGAGTCTTGTCTTCGGACGACACGTCCGAAGCTCCCTTGCGGCGGAGGCCACTCCGAACCCCCTTGGCCTTCTTCTTGGCCTTTTTCTCCAGTGCCTTATAGGGCGCTGGTACCAGCATCTTCGCCAGGAGCGGGATGACTGGTTCCTTGGGCAATAGAGCCGAACATTGAATTCGCTCCGCCCTCTATGCCCATACCTGAAAACAAAATAAAGTTTAGATATCTTCCTTGAAACAAGCAAGTAGAGGATGCATCTAGAGACGTGAAAGGCTTACCACATTGGCAGAATGGGTATTATCGTGCCCGTGGTCCGAGTCTATGGCTGGAGGCATCTCGTTGCCCTTAAAGAGTAACTTCTAGGCATCTTCGTGAGTGGTTCCGAAGAGCCTTTCCAAGGTATGGTGCTTCTTCGGGTCCAATTCCCATAAGGGGAAGCTTCGGCTTTGGCATGGGAGGATCCAGCGAACCAGCATCGACTGGATTACGTCGACGAGCTTGATGTCTTTATCCACCATGCTTTGAATGCGTGTTTGCAGCGCTATCAGCTCGTCCGATGAAGACAAATTTGGGCCCTTCTCTATGCAGGAGGTGAGCCGCATTGGAGCCCCGGACTTGAATTCGGAAGCCGCGGCCCAGGTGGCGTCGTGGGGCTCTGTGATATAGAAACACAGTTTCTGCCACTCCTTGATGGTCTCCACAAAAGTACCCTTGGGCCATGTGACATTGGGCAGCTTCCTCACCATGGCGCCTCCGCACTCCGTGTGCTGGCCGTCCACCACCTTCGATTTCACGTTGAAAATCTTGAGCCACAGTCCGAAGTGGGGTTGGATGCGGAGGAAGGCCTCACACACGACAATGAATGCCGAGATGTTGAGGAAACAATTCGGGGCTAGGTCATGGAAGTCTAGCCTGTAATAGAACATAAGCCTGCGGACGAAAGGGTGGAGAGGGAACCCTAACCCGCGGACGAAATGAGGGATGAACACCACCCTCTCGTTGGGCTTCGGGGTGGGGATGATTTTCCCCTTGGCTGGAAGCCGGTGGGCGATTTCTTTCGCCAGATACCCGGCCTCCCAAAGCCTGGTGATGTCCTTCTCCCTAACGGAGGAGGCCATCCACTTGCCTTGCCCTCCAGATCCGGACATGGTTGAGTGCTTCCTTGAGGCGGAAAGAATGAGGACTTGGGCGCTGGAACTCGAGAATGGAAGGGCAAAGAAAGAGAGAAGGCATGGGTGAAGAAAAGGGAATCCTTATCTCCTTATAAAGGCAGTGAATATCAAGCGCCTCCCCACTCGCCTTAAAACTCACCTGTTCGTAAGGGCTGTGTAAATGGCACGGTTAGATTACCCACGCCTATATTGATGAGAATCCCGCAATAAGGGGACACGATCTCTGCTTTGACAAGACGTGCCTATGAAAACCGCGTCTCGAAACATGGAACGGCAGACAGAAAATGGTTCGAAATGATGATGACCAAGCAGACATGATGTCACATTACAAAAAGTTGTCAGCGGATTGGACTCGTGCACTATTATATTCTCTGCGGTTGTGTGTGGTACTTGTGTTGCAGATCCGTACATGTTCATTGCGTTCGAAGATTATCTTGGAGTATTCGGAAAGGGGAACCTGCCTTGCAATGCCGAAAACAATCTGTGCGTCGGACACCTCGTCATTGAAGCCTAGTTCAGGGGCTATTGAGGGAGTCCTGGACTAGGGGGTCCTCAGGCGTCCGACCTATTAAACATGGGCCGGACTGATGGGCTGTGAAGATACGAAGACCGAAGACTCTACCCGTGTCCGGATGGGACTTTCCTTGGCGTCCAAATATGAAGATTCCTTTCTTTGTAACCAACCTTATGTAACCCTAGATCCCTCCGGTGTCTATATAAACCGGAGGGCTAGGTCCGTAGACATATATCCTCATAATCATAGTCGGACATGCTAGACATTTAGGGTTTAGCCATTACAATCTCGTGGTAGATCAACTCTTGTAATACTCATATTCATCAAGATCAATCAAGCAGGAAGTAGGGTATTACCTCCATAGAGAGGGCCCGAACCTAGGTAAACATTGTGTCCCTTGCCTCCTGTTACCACCGACCTTAGACGCACAGTTCGGGACCCCCTACCCGAGATCCGCCGGTTTTGACACCGACAGGCGGTTCCTTCAATGGTCATTATTAATAATATGGAATATTTTTATATCCAATATGATATTTGGAATCAGATGTCTTCTGATGAATACTTCACCACATTAATACTAGTAGCAAAAAGAAAAGAATGATCCTAACACATTGCTACTTCTTGAGCTTGCGTTGATTTTTCCCTTTAAGAGGAAAGGGTAATGCAGCAAAGTAGAGATAAGTATTTCCCTCAGTTAAGAACCAAGGTATCAATCCAGTAGGAGGTATAAGCAAGTCTCCAATATATGCACCTGCACAAACTAACAAACACTTGCACACAATGTGAAAAAGGGTTGTCAATCCCTTCACGGTCACTTGCAAGAGTAAGATCTAATAGAGATAGATATAAAAGATAAATAAAAGGAAAAATAAAGTGCAGCAAGGTATTTTTGAGGTTTGGCTTTATAGATCAGAACATATGTTGGAAAATAGACCCGGGGGCCATAGGTTTCACTAGAGGCTTATCTCTCGAATAAAGCATACGGTGGGTAAACAAATTACTGTTGAGCAATTGACAGAAAAGCGCAAAGTTATCATGATATCTAAGGCAATGATCATGAATATAGGCATCACGTCTGTGACAACTAGACCGACTCCTGCGTGCATCTACTACTATTACTCCACACATTGATCGACTCTTGCATGCATCTGGAGTATTAAGTTCATAAAAACAAAGTAACGCCTTAAGGAAGATGACATGATGTAGAGGGATAGATCCAATCAATATGGTAAAAAACCCATCTTTTTATCCTTAATGGCAACAATACAATATGTGCCTCTCTACCCCTACTGTCACTGGGTGAGGAAACCACAAAATTGAACCCATCACAAAGCACCTCTACCATTACAAGAAAAACAAAGCTAGTAGGCCAAACCAAATCGATAGATCGGAGAGAAATACAAAGCTATTTCTATCATGCATAAAAGAGTTCAGAGAAGACTCAAATAATATTCATAAATAATCTGATCATAAATCCACAATTGATCGGATCTAAACAAATGCACTGCAAAAGAAGATTACATCGAATAGATCTCCAAGAACATCGAGGAAAACATTGTATTGAAGATCAAAGAAAGAGAAGAATTCATCTAGCTACTAGCTATGGACCCGTAGGTCTGTGGTAAACTACTCACACATCATCGGAAGGGCGGCAAGGTTGGTGTAGAGGCCCTCTATGATCGAACCCCCCTTCGGCGGAGTGCCAGAAAAGGCCCCAAGATGGGATCTCATGAGAACAGAAGCTTGCGGCGACGGAAAAGTATTTTTGGCGTGGCCTCTGGCATAGGGGAAATATTTGAGGATTTATAGTGCTGGAGTTAGGGTTAGGAGAGCCACGAGGGGCCCACAAGCCCAGGGGCGCCCCCCTAGGGCGTGTCCATGGGGCTTGTGGCCTCCTCGTTGGTATTCTGGCCTCCTCCCGAAGCTTCCTAGGTGTCTTGTCGTCCAAGAAAAATCATCATAAAGTTTCGTTCCGTTTGGACTCCGTTTGGTATTGATCTTCTATAGAAGTCAAAAACAAGGAAAAGAACAACAACTAGAACTGGGCACTAGGTTAATAGGTTAGTCCCAAAAAATGATATAAAATAGCATATAAATGCATATAAACATCCAATATAGATAATATAATAGCACGAAACAATAGAAAAATTATAGATATCTTGGAGACATATCACACATCTATCTTTCAACCAAACACATCTTATTACGCTATTGCATGCATGGATGCCCTATGGCTAGTTCTACAATGTCCGAGAGAGAGAGAGAGAGGAAGAGCACACATTTTTTTATAAGGGGCGGTTTATTACGTATTAAAAGGTTTAAGAATTACACTCGGTGTCTGCATAACTAAGCTGTGCACAACCAAATAAGGTCCTCTCATTAAAGCCAAAAATAAAAAATGGTGGAATACAAAGAAACATGTAGAGTCTGTATAACGCCTAAACCGGAGGGGGCCAATCCTAAGATCATCCTGTCACCCATTTTGGGTAAAAGTATCCCTCGTTGCAGACTCCAATTGTGTACACACCTCCATAAATAGGTCTCGATTCTCCAAGTGTTGTAGAGCGGACCATAAATGAAGAGTCTTGGTAAATCTATGGATAACCTGCATAAGAGAAGTACTTTTATTGTTAGAAACCTTATCATTTCTACATAGCCAAAGTGGCCAAATAACGACAAGAGCTCCCACCCTGAGAAGAGTTCTAAACCCATGATCAATCCCATGTAACCGATTGCCAAATATATTAGCAATCCTACAAGGAGGATATAGGCCAGAAGCTATTTGCATGACCGGCCATATAGAACGAGCCAATTTGCATTGAAAGAACAAATGTCTTATTGTCTTATCATGCTGAGAAAATACACATTGCGTACTTACATGCGAACTCCTGTTAATAAGGTTACTTTTAGTAATAATGACTCCATGATGAAGATACCATGCAATGATTTTATTTTTAAGAGGTATCTTCATCTTTCAGATCTTCTTGTTATTATCAAATGGCACATCAGACTGGAGTAAAGCTCTATACATAGACTCCACTGAGAATTTTCCATTCCCACGTAGGTTCCATCGAAATACATTGGACCCATGTGACAATTGCACCATGGACAACCGTTGTAGCAGGATGTTCCATGATTGGAGTCCGAGTCCAATTAAATCTCTTCTGAACATCACTATGGGCAAAAATTAATCCAAAACCATAGTGATAATATCACCCTTGCGACGCACAATGTTGTATAGAGCTGAATATTGATTCCGGAGTGTGGCATTGCCTAGCCACTTATTCTCCCAAAGTATAATTTCCGAGTCATACTTAATCAAGGAGGATCCATAGCGAAAGAAGTATTTCTTTGTAGCCATTAGACCCGCCCAAAAGTGAGAATCCCCAGGCTTATAGTATACTCGGGATACCGCCTTGCAACCCACATATTTTATTCTTAGGAGGGTTTGCCATACACCATATTCCGTCACTATCTTAAACAACCATTTGCCAAAGAGGGACCTATTCTTAAGCTGAAGGTCATGAATGTCAAACCTGCCTTGGTCTTTGGGACGGCAAACCACACTCCATTTAGCCAGCCAATATTTCATTCTTTCGCTATCTCCTTGCCAAAAGAATCTTGATTGGAAGTAATACAATATATGTAAAACTCCTTTTGGTAACTGGAAGAAGGAAATAATATATAGTACCATATTACTTAGGACTGAATTTATGAGGACCAATCTTCCACCGACAGATAGTAGTTTAACTTTCCATCTGCTTAATATTTTTTGTAGACTCTCCTCAACATGTTTCCATTCAACATTTGTGAGTCTCCGATAATGTATCGGTACCCCAAAATATGTGATCGGAAACTGGCCTAACATGCATCCGAATAGATTAGCGTACAGGTGGGCCTCGTCTTGAGCCTCGCCAAAGCAAAACAGTTCACTTTTATGAAAATTGATCTTAAGACCTGAGAGTTGCTCCAATGCTGATAAAATTAATTCCAGATTTCTCGCTTTCTCGAGGTCATGATCCATGAAGAGAATCATATTGTCAGCATATTGAAGGATAGAGGGACCACCATCAACTAGATGATTCACTACCCCATCCATCCAGCCATTAACCTTAGCATGCTCAATCATTACCGCTAACATAACCACCACTATACAAAATAGCATGGGCGAGAATGAGTCACCTTGTTGCAATCCTTTCTTGATTTGGAAATAGGCTAATGTCTTCATTGACTTTAATGCCCACATTACATCCAAAAACGAAACTATGGATCATATCGTGCCACTCTGCAGAAAATGCTTTAGTTCTGACAGTCTCTTTAAGAAAAGACCACTTGACTTTGTAATAAGCTTTTTCAAAGTCGATTTTAAGTACCACCCCATTTAACTTTTTTATTTATGTCGTGGACTGTTTCATGAAGGATAACAAATCCATCACATAAAACCAGTCTGTGAAGGACGGACCACATGTTCAGCAACCGGATTTAGGCTAATCGTCATAACTTTCATGAAGATTTTAAAACTAGCATTAAGGAAATAGATAGGTATATATTGTTGTATCCTTTCAGACTCATCAATCTTAGGTAATAAAATAATCTCACCAAAGTGAAATGATCTAGATGACGACTAGAGGGGGGGGTGAATAGGCGTTTTAAAACTTTTACGGATTTGGCTTTATCCTAATGCGGAATTAAACTAATGGATACTTTTCATGCACAAATCCTAAATATGCTAGGCTCAACTAAGTGCACCAACAACCTATGCTAAACAAGATAGGCACTAAAAGAAACTAGCAAGCAAAAACTATATCACAAGATGAGGAAATGTAGGAAGTACTAAGCAATTCAACTAGCACAAGATATATCAATATGAGCAAGTATGAATTGCGGAAAGTAAAGGGTGTGGGTATGAGATAACCACAAGTGAGTCAGAGACGCGGATTTATCCTGAAGTTCACACTCGTGAGAGTGCTAATCTCCGTTAGAGCGGTGCCAAAGCCAAAGCTCCGGGGCGTCACCAAGTGACTCACCGTATTCTCCTTCCGAGTCACCCCCAACGGATGAGCCTCTGTTCACTCGGGGTTGGTCTTGAAGGCGACCACCACACCTTTACAAACTTCTCCGGAGCACACCACAACCATGGAAGCTTCCGGAGGAACTTGACCACCTAGGCCACTTCAACACCCTTCCCCAGAGCACACCACAAAAGGAAGTTTCCGGGGGAACCTTGGCCACATAGGCCTCTTTACAATCTTCTCAATGTATCACCAAACCGTCTAGGAGGCAAAGCCTCCAAGAGTGATAAACTCACGGGCTCTCACTCGAACAAATCAATGCGGGGAGCTCAAACCAAAGCAACAAATGCAATGCAAGGTCAAGCAACAAATGCTCAACTCACTCTCTCAATCTCACAAAATGCAACTCAAGAAAGTAGGGGATTGAAGAGAGGGGATGCAATGGAGGAAATCAACAAATGACTCCTAGATCCATCCACAAATCCCCCTTCACTTAGAGGGGAGATAGGGGTTTGGGAGAGGTGGTAAGAGGCTCAAAATGATGTTTAGAATGTGAATGAACAACCCACAAACTGGTGGGGAGGAAGGGCTCTTTTATAGCCAACTTCCAAAACTAGCCGTTGGGGCTCCAACGGATACTTCCTGGACACCCCGTGCCCACGCGGTCCCGTGTGCATGGTACAAGCCCGTGTGCACGGGGCCCTGTGCCAACGGGGGTCAAAAACCTCGTGTCCACGAGGTACCCAGAACAGCCTGCAGCAGCACACTAAAACTGTGATAACTTTGGCATACGGACTCCGAATTCGATGATCTTGGGCTCGTTTTGAAGCTATGGAAAAGCCCAAGGTCCTCACATAGAGAACCACCCAGGATCAACAAGAAATAATGATGCAATTAATGCAAAGGTTTGAGCTCTCTACATGCGACATGATCAAGCTACTTACCCGAGAGTCCCTCTTGATAGTACATCTATCAAACCTATAATCCGGTCTCCCTCCAAGCACCATGAGACCGGCAAAACTAGGAAAACCTAGCTAAGGTATACCTTTGCCTTGCATTTTCAACTTGAGCTTGGTGATGACTCCAATGCTTGTCTCAAGTTGGAATCCGTTTCTTGTCCACAACCACTTGGCGAAGATGCTTGAATTGCTTCCTCATATTGCAATGAGGGAAGCCCTAACTTAAGCCCATCTTCACATGAGCATTATCATGATGTGGACCGCAAGCTTCAAAGCATATAACCTCCGGCTTCTCATCTTGCACTTGGACGCCTCGAACCCGATGACCATCACCACTTGATGTCATCCACACATAGGCTACTTGAGATCTTTCCTTTTGATGCAAGCCCATGAGAAACTCCTAACCCACATAGACATAACAAACACATAGCATGGGTTAGGTAACAAAGAACAATTCATAATTACTTACCATACCACTAGATCACTTGATCCCACATGGTACAATGTTTGCGCTTTGAGAGTTGATCATCTAGATATAATCTTCGAGCTTCATCTTGGTCAACCAACATCTTTACTCCAAGCTCCATCTTGGTTTCTTGAAAGCCACAATGAACTCTTCATTTCCCTTCATTGCTTCAAGACGATATCACCAAAGACTCTTTCATGACCATATCAAGTTCCACTATGAATATCATCTTGATCACCACTTGCCCTTCTAAAAACTCCATCACAATCTCTTGAGAGGCATAATGAATTCTTCACTCTAGTTGCTTGCTTTAAGACTTGATCAATTGAAACCCAACACGTGAGCTCACCATGATCTTGTCTTGAATCATAACTTGAATTCTTCTCTTTGATTATTCTCTCAAACCCTTGATCCTTAAAAGTCCTCCATCATAATATCTTGAGAGGTACAATGAATTCTTCACTCTGCTTGCTTGCTTCAAGACTTGATCAACCTAAACCCAACACATGAGCTCACCATGATCTTGTGTTGAAACCATAACTTGAATTCTTCTCTTTGATTATTCTCTCAAGCCCTTGATCCTTAAAAGCCCAAATATGTTAGTCTTAGAGATCCTCCAATGAACTCCACCATGAACATAATTAGATTAGGCATAGAAATCAATCTTGATGGATTCAATAGAAGTACTCGAAGACCAACTTGAAACCTCATTGGATATGGGATCTCGAGAGCCAACACCTAGGCCTCGTGATCACGGGGTATCCAGAGAGTTGACACTCGACCCCATGCGCATGGTTCAAGCCCGTGTGCAAGGGGTATCCAGAGAAGGATACCACGAGGACTTCTTCAGATGCTTTGATGGAAGACTTCACAAAACAACCCAATGCACTTCAAGCATCACTATGGAACATATCTTAATATAAGATTCAATGCACTTGATGCTCCATAGGAATTGTCATTTAACTCCAAAGCATACAGCAAATATATCTTCATATATATGGACTTCATCCTTGATTCCATCCAATATCCTTGAGGCACCATCTATGGACAAAACCTTCAAATATATCTCATTGAGAAACATTAGTCCATAGAGATTGTCATTTAATTACCAAAACCACAGTTAGGGGCTACATGCCCTTTCAATCTCCCCCATTTTGGTAATTGATGAAAATCTCAACAAGAGGGTTGGGTTTATATAATAAATTTAAAACAAGTATGCAATCTATCCTAGAATAAATTGTATACTTGAGGTGGTTTTGATAGCCTCAAATATCAGAAAGATAGTTGATGTTATCAAAACCGATTATACTAGCATCGGAATATTACACAAGAATGTGATGCTAGTAGAACCACAATATATAGAGCAAACTCCCCCACAATATATGCATGTGAAAGAACTCGGTGGAGTTTCCTCTATATACACATCGATGCAACAAGCAAGCACAACAAATGTATATATGCATGAATAACAGGAACCAACCCACTTCTCCTAAACCCTCTAAACTTCTCCCCCATTGGAAACAAGTGCCAAAATGGAAGAAAAATCTAGACAGCCAATATAGTATGGGTTCCTCCTTAATTTGTGCATTTCTCATATTGTGAGTGGAATCAAGTGCACATATCCAGTTATGAACAAACGAAGAAATTCACACTATGTTGAGGATCCATAGAATGCACCAAAAAGATATGTCATGAGAATCAAACATCCAAAGGATCGAAAGAACATATTTTGGACAAGGGATAATGGAGATATCCAATATGATAATCATGCTAAGCATGGGTCCAAAAATATATCAGAAAACCCATGAGTGCAAAGGTATAAGAAATACATACAAGCACTCACTCAACAAGTACTAATCATGCCATGATGCAACATACACAATGTTGACTCTAACTTAAATAAATGCATGAAGGAAGTACTTGTTACCAGGAGAGAAATCATTGGTTCAAGGGTCCCTTGATCTAGTATGCGAACTTAAGGGACTTGATCTTGTTCTTGGATAGGTACATGATCTCCCATAGCATCTTGCTCTTGTGTTGGGGGTGATGACTTCCCTTGTGGTTGGTCCACAAGAGGGCCTCTTACTCCTTCTTCTTCTACATGGACAAGGGGTGTTTATTTTGGAAGAATATGACCAATCCCCATTGTACTTGTAGCTTGGGAAGGAGCCTCATCACCTACAACACTTAAAACAAATTGCTCCGCATGGAAGCCGTTATTCTCATCACACTCCACATTCACTGTTTCCTCAATACACCCCGTGGATTTATTGAGAATATAGTAAGTGCGGAACTTTGATGCATATCCAACAAAAAGACCCAAATTATGTATAACCGGGTTTACATGGTGAGAATGCAACACTTACACCGAACCGGGTTTTCATTTATCTTCTCTCTCAAATCAAAGAATCAACCAAGCTTGGCTCTAATAATTTTCCATGGTGTCTCCACCTTCCTCATGAATAAGCCAAGCATCCAATGCTTCTCCAACGTACCTAAAACACATTAAGGTACAATTTGGTCCCCAAACTTATTGGGTCTGAAGTAGTTAGTCCAACCACAATACATAGGGAAAACTCCATATTAAATATGTGCAAAAGGATATGAACTTGAAGTTCATGCACACTTTTAATAATTAATGATTTGATGGAGTTTACCCTATATAGAGGGTCAAGTAGAGCAATCAAGGCATGAAAAGTTATATAAATAACTATGCATGCACATGCCTACCAAGATCCAAAGAGATACAATTTGGACAAAAGAACGCTTAAACAAAGAATACTCCAAAAATAACATAAAGCATTCAAGTTATCCAAATTATATCAGTGACGAATCCACACAGGACTGCACAAAAAGTACAACATATGAACTAAGCAAAAACCAAAGAGCATATAGGATATACATTACACACATGCTCAAAGGCTTATCTCACTCAAGTAGATAAAAGATAGTACAAGCAGTGAGATAAGGCAAGTTGAAGCACAAGCCGAGAAGAAGATGATCATAAAATTCTACGACAAGAAGAAATACCAATTGGTATTTGGAATTAACACTCGGTGGTAGAATCCGAAGAAGCACAAGATCATAATCAACAACCACCCCGTGCGCACGGGGGTCAAAGGACCCCGTGCACACGGGGTATCCAGGGAGTTACATAGTACCCTGTGCGCACGGGGGTCAAAAGACCCCTTGTGCATGGGGTACCCAGAGAGTTACGCAACACCCCGTGCGCACGGGGTATCCAGAACTTTTCTGGTAAAAATTTCTGGATACCACGGCAAGCACACAACAGAGGAAAATAACCACCTACAAGAGATAATTAATGGATACTCTGAGAATCTGAATTTCAAATGAGCTTGATATACCACATAGTGACTAGATAATATTGAGTATCAATTCTATGTAGTATTTCTCATATTCACATTTTGGGTTTGTGATGCGCACAAAACATAATACTCCCCCATAATGTGATGATCCATTAATATCTCGCAAGAGCCAAACAACAAACAAATAAGGCTCAAGACAACAAGAAACACTATATGATGTGCAATGCAACCTACACATGTTAGATAACACAAATCAAGCATACTAGGAAGCACAACATATAAATGCACATGCTAGATACAAAACCTAAGCATGCAAGGGGCGAGTAACTTTCAATGTAAGCAATAAAAATACAAGTTACCACAAGGAGGAACATTGGATAGATAATATGAAGATAATCCACATGACTTGGCACGAACAAATAAATGGTGAATATTATTTTCTTCATGAACTAGCCAAATCTCCAATGTCCTCCACACACCTATTGATCAAGGTTGAGCTTGATGGTCCCCAACCAAGTTGGGTCCTAAGAAGTTATTCACAATAGGCTTGGCAACCCAAATGGACTTTTCCATTTCCAACCACTTTGGGCGCCAACAAACTTGGCAAACAAATTGCCAACAACATCCTTCCTAAGCGAATAATGATCATTGACTAGAGGAGGCTTAGGGATGTTACCGTTGGGACAAGATGAAGATATGTGTCCCTTCTCACGACACATATAGCAACATGTGCTCCCCCTTCTCTTCTTCTTCACTTTCTCAACTTGGGGAGCATTTCCTTGGTTCATTATTGATAGTGGCCTTTCTTCAGCTTGAGGTTGACCTTGAGATAGAACTTGAGGTTGACCTTGAGATTGAAATTGAGGCCGCTTCCCTTGTTGCTTCACATTTGAAGCCTTCTTCTTCAATGGACAAGATCTCACATGGTGTCCAACATTATTGCACTTGAAGCATGTGATGTTGGTCGGATTCTTGACTTGGTCTTGTCCCTTATTCCTTTTCTTGGACTTCTTGTTGTTGGATATGAAACCAAGTCCACCCATGTCATGAGGGGATTTTTGACCACTCAAAATATTGTTGAGAGTGGAATCTCCTTCATGACACATTTCCAAGTCTTTCTTCAAATTAGTGACTTGAGCCTTGAGATCTTTGTTTTCCTCTACAAGGTTAGTATCAACAAAAGTACTAGAGGAAGTAGAAACTTCATTATTAGAGCAACAAGGCAAGGAGAGCAATTCATCACAAGAATTGGCTATAACATGTCTAGATAAATTACTAGGACTAGCACATGTCAATAAATCATTTTGAGTAGATATAGTGCTAATGTCCACATGAGGCTCACGAGATGTTACCTTAGTCACAATAGCCTCATGAGCTAACTTTGGCCTTTCATGGGAGATTAGAAGGTCATCATGAGAGCCCGAGAGCTTTTCATGACTTTCTTCTAATTTCCCATAATTGCTAGTTAGCAAAACAAGTTGAGCCCTTAGCTCAACATTCTCCTTCAATATAGATGCTTCACACGGAGTAGAGTTAGTAGCACAAGCATCATTGACAATATGAGAGGAGCTAGAAGAAACTAGAGACTTCACATGAGTAGCTTGAAGTTCCTCATAAGACTTAGAGAGTTTGGTGAGCTCTACTTTGACATTCTTGTAGACAAGGTCAAGGTGCTCAAAATACTCTTTAAGTTGATCATGAGCAACTTCAATCTCTTCTTTAGAAGATTCTAAGTCTCTAAGAGTTTCTAGAGCATCAAGAAGGTGACAATCAAGTTTTTCATTCTGTTCTTGTTCTTCCCGAAGTAAATCATTACACTTTCCAAAATGAGTGATAAGATATTTAAACATCTCATAAGTGTTCTTATTTGCCCCACGAAGAGAATTATCAATTTCATATATTTCTTGACTCATATCCCTATCACATTCGTCACCACTCTCATGAATATCATTACAAAGAGTAGATGATACCTCGGTATTACCTCTTGCCATGAGGCACATGTGAACATCGGAGGTTGATGATGATTCTTTTGGAGAGGGAGTTTCTTTATCATCAGGAGTAGGATGTCCGTGTCCATCCTCTTGGCACTCATAGCATTTCATCTCCAACGAGGTGATGTCCTTCTTTGTTGCTCTAGCAATTTCCTCAATAATGGTGTGAGCACTATTTTCTCTTGTTTCCTCTACATGGTTAGTCAGACAACAACTAGAGGAAATGGAAGCATAGAGATCATGGAAACAAGGAGTATCAAGCATATCATCACAAAAAGTATTCAAGGAATCTCCAAATGATATGCATGGACTATCAACACAAGAATGTAAGTCATTTTTGCTAGATATGCTCAAGTCCATAGAATCTACAACACTAGCATGTATACATGAAAGATAATCAATGTTTAGCACAACATCATCATCACAAATAATATTTCCACTCACCATGTCATTACCATGGGACATGCCATATGATGGTGAGGTGGAAGAAGTAGAAATTTCCAAGCACACGGATGAAGAAGCAATATGGAGTTCTTCATGATTTGAAGATGTGGAGAACTCCTGAATTGACTCCTCCGACATATGATGAATATCAACAAGATTGGACCCACCATATATTTCTTCAAGTTTGGTCCACATATCATGAGCCGTCACACAAGTCATTATTGACTCAAACACTTCGAGGGATATGGACCGGATTATGGCATTCTTAGCACCATACCCACAAAGCATATCATCATTTTCCTCATTAGTTGGAAAAAGGTCATCCTTCCACGGAGAAGCCCCTACAAGAACAATTCGCACAAAATTTGGACCCATGGTCCAGAAATGACAAAGCAAGTGATAGTTTGTGCCACTAAAACAAAAGGTGTCATCGTGCACTATACCACTAGTCAACATCTTTACTCTTTAGGAGGTGAAGCCGACCAAGGAGAGACCAAAGCTCTAATACCAATTGAAATGATCTAGATGACGACTAGAGGGGGGGCGGGTGAATAGGCGTTTTAAAACTTTTACGGATTTGGCTTTATCCTAATGCAGAATTAAACTAACGGATACTTTTCATGCACAAATCCTAAATATGCTAGGCTCAACTAAGTGCACCAACAACCTATGCTAAACAAGATAGGCACTAAAAGAAACTAGCAAGCAAAAACTATATCACAAGATGAGGAAATGTAGGAAGTACAAAGCAATTCAACTAGCACAAGATATATCAATATGAGCAAGTATGAATTGCGGAAAGTGAAGGGTGTGGGTATGAGATAACCACAAGTGAGTCAGAGACGCGGATTTATCCCGAAGTTCACACTCGTGAGAGTGCTAATCTCCGTTAGAGCGGTGCCAAAGCCAAAGCTCCGAGGCGTCACCAAGTGACTCACCGTATTCTCCTTCCGAGTCACCCCCAACGGATGAGCCTCGGTTCACTCAGGGTTGGTCTTGAAGGGGACCACCACACCTTTACAAACTTCTCCGGAGCACACCACAACCACGGAAGCTTCCAGAGGAACTTGACCACCTAGGCCACTTCAACACCCTTCCCCAGAGCACACCACAAAAGGAAGCTTCCGGGGGAACCTTGGCCACATAGGCCTCTTCACAATCTTCTCAATGTATCACCAAACCGTCTAGGAGGCGAAGCCTCCAAGAGTGATAAACTCACGGGTTCTCACTCGAACAAATCGATGCGGGGAGCTCAAACCAAAGCAACAAATGCAATGCAAGGTCAAGCAACAAATGCTCAACTCACTCTCTCAATCTCACAAAATGCAACTCAAGAAAGTAGGGGATTGAAGAGAGGGGATGCAATGGAGGAAATCAACAAATGACTCCTAGATCCATCCACAAATCCCCCTTCACTTAGAGGGGAGATAGGGGTTTGGGAGAGGTGGTAAGAGGCTCAAAATGATGTTTAGAATGTGAATGAACAACCCACAAACTGGTGGGGAGGAAGGGCTCTTTTATAGCCAACTTCCAAAACTAGCCGTTGGGGCTCCAATGGACACTTCCTGGACACCCCGTGCCCACACGGTCCCGTGCGCATGGTACAAGCCCGTGTGCACGGGCCCCCGTGCCAACGGGGGTCAAAAACCTCGTGTCCACGGGGTACCCAGAACAGCCTGCAGCAGCCCACTAAAACTGTAATATCTTTGGCATATGGACTCCGAATTCGATGATCTTGGGCTCGTTTTGAAGCTATGGAAAAGCCCAAGGTCCTCACATAGAGGACCACCCAAGATCAACAAGAAATAATGATGCAATTAATGCAAAGGTTTGAGCTCTCTACATGCGACATGATCAAGCTACTTACCCGAGAGTCCCTCTTGATAGTACATCTATCAAACCTATAATCCGGTCTCCCTCCAAGCACCATGAGACCGGAAAAACTAGGAAAACCTAGCTAAGGTATAACTTTGCCTTGCATTTTCAACTTGAGCTTGGTGATGACTCCAATGCTTGTCTCAAGTTGGAATCCGTTTCTTGTCCACAACCACTTGGTGAAGATGCTTGAATTGCTTCCTCATATTGCAATGAGGGAAGCCCTAACTTAAGCCCATCTTCACATGAGCATTATCATGATATGGACCGCAAGCTTCAAAGCATATAACCTCCGGCTTCTCATCTTGCACTTGGAATCCTCGAACCCGATGACCATCACCACTTGATGTCATCCACACATAGGCTACTTGAGATCTTTCCTTTTGATGCAAGCCCATGAGAAACTTGTAAGTGCATCTAGTGCCACCCCTAGTTGGTTTTGGAGTATTGACAACAAACCTAGTTGAGGGACTAATGTGTTTGTGAGAATTGTAGGATAACACAGGTAGAAGTCCCTCATTGATTCGGTTTTCCTACCAGAGATGACCCCTAAAAATGTATGAAGACATTGATGTCAAAGGTGGTATATGAAGATATTCTCATTGAAGACTATGACAAGAGAAGACATCGCATGAAGCCTATGGAGCTCGAAGACTCAGATCTTTCGTAGTTCCTTTCCTCCTTTATTGAGTCATAGGAACCACCGTACTGTTAAGTGGGGTCCAAGAGAACATGTCAGAATGACTGAAGTGATGCTTAACCAAAACCTATGTCTTCGTGTGAAGACTATGAGAGCGAAACTTGTCCAGAGTCGGACAAGTCAGCTTTGCTTGTAGCCCAAGTAAAGTTGCCGTGTGTGTTTGAAATCTGACCGTTGGAACATGTGTCAGTTCCTTAGTGACCCAGGGTCATTTCGGACAAATCAGGTCGGGTTGCCTAGTGGCTATAAATAGCCCACCCCCTACAACCATAAACGGTTGGCTGCTCAGAGTTAGAGTATGGCTTTTGTTGTTTGAGAGCAACCCACCTCGAAGCCTTTGAGAGAGAATTCCTTGCGAGGATAAAGCCCTAACCACCCAGAGCCAAAGAGTGTTAGGCATCACTTAAGTCTTCTTGTCTGTGTGATCTGAAGACTTATTACACTTGAGGACTGTGAATCCCCCAGCCAGTTAGGCGTCGCGTTCTGAGCATCCAAGAGACATTGTGGATCGCCGGTGAACGAAGTCTGTGAAGGTTTGGGAGTCTACCTTGAAGACTTACCAGAGTGATTGGGCGAGGTCTGTGTGACCTTAGCTCAAGGGGAATACGGTGAGGACTGGGTGTCCTGAGCTGCGTGTTCAGGACTGGGTGTCCAGGACTGTGTGTCCTCAGGTTTAAATACCTAGCCGCCCTAACCAGACGTACAGTTGTCACAACAACTAGAACTGGTCCAACAAATCATTGTCTTCAACAAGTCACTGGTTTCATCCTTCCCTTCCCTTTACTTACTGTTGGTCCTTGTGAAGTCATTGTATGATTGCACTATCTTCTGTCTTCACTGAGTGACTGCTTGTTCTGATCGGCCTCATAATATCTTCCTGCCTGATCCTTACTACCTAGCTGCTATTAGTCATTGTGCTTTCACCTCATTGAATACTTTACTATGGTTTGCCTAGTGCAGTCTACCTTCCGCTGCATGGTAATAGGTTTATTTCTATCGTTTGTCTTCGAAACTTCCATGTTTTGAAGACTTTCATAAAAATCGCCTATTCACCCCCCTCTAGTCGATATAACGCACTTTCAAAACACCTAACCCACATAGACATAACAAACACATAGCATGGGTTAGGTAACAAAGCACAATTCACAATTACTTACCATACCACTAGATCACTTGATCCCACGTGGTACAATGTTTGCGCTTTGAGAGTTGACCATCTAGATATAATCTTCGAGCTTCATCTTGGTCAACCAACATCTTTACTCCAAGCTCCATCTTGGTTTCTTGAAAGCCACAATGAACTCTTCATTTCCCTTCATTGCTTCAAGACGATATCACCAAAGACTCTTTCATGACCATATCAAGTTCCACTATGAATATCATCTTGATCACCACTTGCCCTTCTAAAAACTCCATCACAATCTCTTGAGAGGCATAATGAATTCTTCACTCTAGTTGCTTGCTTTAAGATTTGATCAACTGAAACCCAACACGTGAGCTCACCATGATCTTGTCTTGAATCATAACTTGAATTCTTCTCTTTGATTATTCTCTCAAACCCTTGATCCTTAAAAGTCCTCCATCATAATATCTTGAGAGGCACAATGAATTCTTCACTCTACTTGCTTGCTTCAAGACTTGATCAACCTAAACCCAACACATGAGCTCACCATGATCTTGTCCTGAAACCATAACTTGAATTCTTCTCTTTGATTATTCTCTCAAGCCCTTGATCCTTAAAAGCCCAAATATGCCAGTCTTAGAGATCCTCCAATGAACTCCACCATGAACATAATTAGATTAGGCATAGAATCAATCTTAATGGATTCAATAGAAGTACTCGAAGACCAACTTGAAACCTCATTGGATATGGGATCTCGAGAGCTAACACCTAGGCCTCGTGATCACGGGGTATCCAGAGAGTTAACACTCGACCCCATGCGCATGGTACAAGCCCGTGTGCAAGGGGTATCCAGAGAAGGATACCATGAGGACTTCTTCAGATGCTTTGATGGAAGACTTCACAAAACAACCCAATGCACTTCAAGCATCACTATGGAACATATCTTCATATAAGATTCAATGCACTTGATGCTCCATAGGAATTGTCATTTAACTCCAAAGCATACAGCAAATATATCTTCATATATATGGACTTCATCCTTGATTCCATCCAATATCCTTGAGGCACCATCTATGGAAAAAACCTTCAAATATATCTCATTGAGAAACATTAGTCCATAGAGATTGTCATTTAATTACCAAAACCACACTTAGGGGCTACATGCCCTTTCACAAAGTTTAAGAGAAACAATTCTAGTTGGCCAACATGTAGGTAGCTAAACAACAGTAGGAGATCCAGTTTGATGACTTCTAATGACCCACTAGTATTGGAGATAAATTGTAGTAATTTCGATAAGTAAGAGTATCAAACCCAATGAGGAGCAGAAGGAATTGATAAGGAGCAGAAGGAATTGATAAGCGGTTTCAGCAAGGTATTCTCTGCAAGTGCTGCAAAAGAGTAGTAATAGATAGTATGATAGCAAGATAATTTGTTGCAAGTAATGAAGTGTAGCAAGTGTCCCAATACTTATATTGCAAAGGACAAGCTAAGAGTATTTCTTATAACGACCAAAGCATTCTCGAGGACATATGAGAATTTTGGCTAGTCATGGTTATCATGTTTATTTGATTAATGTTCGCTACTTTGATAAATTGTTATGTGGGTGGACCGGTGCTAGGGTTTTATTCTTACTTGAACAAACAACCCACTTATGATTACCCCCTTGTCGGTGTCAAAACCGGCGGATATCGGGTAGGGGGTCCCGAACTGTGGATCTTGGATCGATGGGGAACAAGGGATGCAGAACATGATATTTACCCAGGTTTGGGCCCTATCTAAGAGGTAATACCCTTCGTCCTACTTGCTTATATTGCTTGTGTATATCAGGGTTACACAGTTGATCTACCTCGATATCAAAGGAACTAAACCCTAACTAGTAGGATGGTGATTGTTTTCCTAGCCTCTACGGACTAATCCCTCTCATTTATATAGACACCAGGGGTACTAGGGTTTACAGATAGTCGGTTACATCAAGGAAACGTTGGATCTTCCATTCTGACTTGGGGTACACACCAAGGCACAAAACGTCTTCGGCCCGGATATTGTGTGGCCCAACAGTCCGGCCCACGTGACATGATGCGGCACCCCACGGACCCCCTAATATAAGACTACCTCAGTAGCCCCCAAGCTAGCCTTGAACGCCGACTTCCTATAAGTCCCATGACTGCAAACTCCGGCTCGCAGGCAAGCTCCCTTTCTTCCGAGTATTCAACATAGTCCTTCTCCGATTAAGCCTTCGAACGATGCTTAATCCAATTCGGTCATACACCCAGCCGTGTCCAGATTCTGAACTATCCGTTTTACTTAGCCCCGAAGGCCAATCGTTCGAGTGTGAACAGTGCCTTTGACTGACTATTTTTGGCGAGGGGTCGCATCCGGTCATACACATGAAGACTCGATGCATGGCTCGAGGCCGCTCCTTTGATGGCACGTCCCTTTGAAGTGGATATCGTGTCCCATTTTTAAGGGATTTGATCAATGATTCACAGTATCCCACTCGTGCATAATGCCATGAGTTTATCGGGAAGAGGCGAGGTGGGAGGCGCATTTACAAGACTCTTGGTATTATGACTACTTATAAAAGAGAGCACCCATGATTGTCCTAGTACGCCTTCTTCTTCCTCTCGCTGCAGCCTTTCCCAATCTAACAGAGCTCGAACGCTCCAACCCATCTTTCCACAAAGTCAAGTTCAGCAATGGCCAGATCTGGAGCGAAGGGCAAGTGGGAGGCCTCGTGCGTCACCAACAACGACATCAAGGACGTGAAGCGGGCAGGCTTCCTCTCCCTCAACATCACCCATCGGGCCCATAGGAGGGCTAGGTCGTGCCGACGCCCCATGCCGGCGAATGGGTGGTGTTCGTCCCCCACTTCGTCCGGGGACTGGGCTTCCCCCTCCACCCGTTCGTCTGAGGGTTGATGTTCTACTACGGGCTCGACTTCCATGACTCGGCTCCAAATTCTGTCCTTCACATCTCAGCCTCCATCAGCATCTGTGAGGCCTTCCACCGGGTCCAACTGCACTTCCGACTATGGATCAAGGTTTATAATGTTAAGCCGAAGATCGTTGACGGCCAGCATGCGGATTGCGGGGGCTCCATGGTGAGCAGGCTTACCCGACTCAGCTGGCCGGAGGGTGTGTTTGTAGACATGGTCAAGATCTGGCAGAAATAGTGGTTCTATATCATGGAGCCCCGCGAGGCAAACTGGGAAGCTACTCCAAATTTTAGATCCGGACCCCCCGTGAGGTTAACCTCGTGGACCAGGAAGGGCCTCAACTGGGAGCCTGTCGCTGAGGTTAAGGCACTGCAAAAGCATGTCACTAACATGATAGAGGCAGGGGTCACACTGACCAATGTGGTCCAGATCATGCTCCATCATAGTCTGCTACCCTGCCAACTTCGGACCATCCTAATGTGGTCTTGGAAGCCCGAAGACCCCCGCTCCATGCAGTATTTCCATGGCACCACCCGTGAGAAGTTGTGGAGAGAACTGTTCAAGCCATAGGAGACTTGGCCAGCCGATAAGGAAGACACCGGCCTCGACGCCGAACACCCTCCCAAGGAGGTAATGTGATACCACTCTCCCTTATGCTTGGATATTCACCTTATTACCAGTCTCCCTTATGCTTGGATATTCACTTTATTACCACTCTTAGTCCCCTATTTCTTATTCCTCCAGGTTTGGCTGAAGAAAGCTATGAAGATGGCCAGTCCGGCCCCGCTGCCCGAAGCCCCATGTTTGCCCAGCTAAGAGAGATGCTGACAGTGGTGCCTTACAAGGTGCCGTAGAAGGAGAAGAAAAAAAATCCCCACAAGGGGGCCAGGGAGGGCCTCCGCCCATATGTCCCTCTGGACACTAAGTCCGGCGACACTCACGCCCCCTCCGCACAAGAGGGGGACCAAGAGGAAGAAGAGGAGGAGGAGAGCAATTCCTCCCACACCAGGAAGAGAGCGGCACCGACCGAAGTCGAAGGGGAGAACACTTCTCCAGGTCCAAATAAGAGGGGCAAGGGGAAGCTGGTCCTACTCGATGACAGTTTGGACTCTGATGAAGAGTCTGCAGCCTTCCAGTGGATCCCGGAGAAGGTTCCCAGGGTTAAGCCCTGCGCCGTGAGGTAAGAGTCCGAAGACTCGTTTGGGCGCTGGTTTTACTAACTCATCACTAAAATCATATGTGCCCTCACATTGCAGCCCGCTGCGTGATCACCCCAATGACCAGATGTCTGAGGGCACTTCTCCGCCAACTGATCTGGCGGAGAGCGGAGGCGCATCAGATGCCGCACCCCCTCCGATCATTAAAGAGACCGGGGACCTGCTGTCCTAGAGGACTCCACCCATGCCGAACACGAGGGGGAGATGGCGATATCTCCATGGCCGCGGCTCATGCTTTGGCCGCTGAAGACCAGGAGAAGGAGCTCGGGTAAGACGATCCCTCTTAGACTATGGTTCCAGGGCTCGATCGGCCCACCGAAGCATCCCATCCGCCTCCCACCGAAGGGGGAGCTGGGGCCTTGCCGCCAGTGTCGAACACCAGGGGCCAGGTCACGGTGGAGTGGCCGGACATGATGGAGGAGGCTATGAAGAGTGATGATGTCCTGGACTAGCAGGTACTCAACATGTTGTCTCATCACAATTTTTTTTAATTATGCCACCTCGGGACCGGCTTGGGGGCTGGGACCTTGTCCCGCCGAAAGCTCATGCCGCGCATCGACACCGAGCACATTAACCAGCTAAGTCGCTTTCATGCTCAGAATTTTAAATTTGTGTTCAGTTCAACCGTGCTCACATACTGGGTTTGTTAAAAGAAACTCTACCTATGTTAACTGTGGGCTCTTAAAATTTACATGAGCCGTTTTATAATAAGTGTTTTGTTCATTGTCGTTGCAAAGTCTTTTTCTATCACTCCTTTCTCGACTTGAGTGTGTGGTCAATAGCCTGATAGCCTGTTTTCTCTCTAATGCCGCTTGAGTTTAGTTCGCCAAACTGGCTTAACAAGCAGTACTCCGCCTTTGGGATAGGAGGTTGCAGCCGTAGGCTGACCCGCTTGAAGTCTTGAGATCGGATGTGTCATATTAATGCACAACAGAAGCACAAAAGTAAGACCAGTTTTCGGATTGGCACCAAATAACTTGATTTAGTTCGGGCGTAAATTTTTTATTGAAGTTTTTTTGGTTTTCCAAGCCTATGGCACTTTTACACTATTTTTGTGTTTCCCGCATAAGTCTCGCAGTGCATCGCCGGACACCTTTAGAGATTCAGCAAAACATTCTCGGATACTGCTTTATATGCATCGATTTCGAATTGTGTCTTCGGTCAATAGTTGGGTTGCCCGACTCCTGTGCTTGCCTCCTACGTTCCGCTTTGTTTGGCTAGGTGTGCAAAGAGAGAACCACTGCGATTGTTCTTCTAGCTCGCACGGTTAAAGCGCCTCAGTGGAGAAAGCCGAAAACTGACTGTCACAATAAGCGCAAACTGGTCAGCAATCCGATGACTGTGTTAAACTATAAGGTAGATAGAGGTCACCCCGTGTTAAATGACGGGCCGTTCATAACATTGGCCGAAGTGTTTATGGCTTGACCTTGGCTGTCACCGAACTCTAACCAGGGGCTAGTAACTGGCCTCCCAACTTTAAGCTCCTATGACTAAGTGAAATTTATAAATCCCGCATATCTGATTGCCTCGTTTCCGCTAACACAACCGCCTTCGGGCACTGAGACATCGGCTAAGGGTTGTTTTGTTATTGCGGAAACACCCTGCGTAGCATCTACAAAGGGGGGAAGCCGAGGATGGGCCACTTTCAACTGATAAACAGTTGCAACAGAGTCAAAATAAACATATCATTGATGTTTGTATGTAATATACGAGGGATGCCTTCCGTAATCATCGTTATAAAGCCATAAATATGCATCAATTCGACTTCAGATTTTTGCCAAGCTGGGTTGCCTGGCTCCTGTGCTTACCCCTACGTTCCCAATTGTTCGTATAGGCGGTAAAGGGAGCACCTTTGTAATTGTTACTACCGGGTCATCCGAGTTAGTACCTCAGATTGGGTGAAGCCGAAAGCTAGAAATCTTAAAGGGTATAATTGGTCGGCAATGACGTAAGTGAAAATTTAGGTTCGATATGGACCACATAGTTCAGGATCTTTCCCCAAACTAAATCATCAATATTTTCCTCGCACATTGATTGGAGGTGAGGTTTCATGATCATGATCAGCATGACAACCCAAAGAAAGGAACCGGTAGCGGGACTATTTTCTTTGGAAGATGTTTTTTATATTTAATAATTAATAGCAATATAGTATATCTCTCCGCATACCTTTGTTTATAAAACCATATGGCTGAATTGCCTTGTTTGTCGTAAAACTTTGCCTTTGTAAAGGCTTTAAAGTCGGACAAACACTCCCCAACTACTGGCCGAGGAGATTGAAGCCGATGGTCGGTCAACAAAGTTTTGTTCAATGCAGACCCGAGCATTAATAATGTAAAGTACTTGGATACATAGAATCATTACACATAAAAATTGCGAGTAAAATCCATTTACTGCAACCCATCTTTTAAACCCCTTGGGGCCTACCTTGGCGAGCTCGGATTTCGACCAGCTCTAAGCACCTTTAAGAGATCTTATTCTCTTCTTGAGAAGTTTGTGTTAAACATATCAAATTTTTCTGTCAAACGGATATCGATCCTTAATTCAGCCACCCGTGCCCACATTAAGGCTCGGGGGCTACTGGGCTTCAGCTCACTATTTATAAATATTAAAGGGGCACATCGATCCCCTGATCTGGTGTTGCCACCCGACCTGTGGCTCGGGGGCTACTACATTCCCTATTTAATGCAGAAAATTCAAAGTGCTCAAGTGTTTGACTTGATCGAGCTATGGGCAAACGCGTCTTTGGAAAACAATAGGCACCATCTAGAACCTATCCGGCATCAAGCTAGTATATTATGGCGACTTCTCAAGACCCTCTCTCAAGGGCCCGTCTGCTGATCACTATTTCCTCTAATATATTGCACCGTGTTTCTATTCCTAAGTATGTTGCAAAGCTAGGAGTTGATCCTCAGGCCGATTTTGTGAATCCACCTAAGTCTCAGGGGCTACTGGGATCAGCGGTTTTATGTTTTCCTTCAGGTGCATCTCGGATTGTTGGCCGACACAAACCTTGTGGGCTACGGGCCATATATCTGATTAGTAAATAAATTGCATCAATCAGAAATAAAATCCACAAACAATCAGCCCAAGCCCGAGGTGGTGCATCACCTCGGAAGCAGTCTGGCACAAAGCTCGGATGCAAGTGGCTGTCTCTATAGAGGGCATTTCCGGCATTAAGCTTGGCTAACCTCCTTCAAACTTCTTCAAGCCAATGTTATCTATGACACCTCAGATATAGTCCAACGTTGGAGCTCGGATACAGTTCGGCGTTGGTGCTTGGCTACAAAGGATACCTCGAATGCAGTCTGGCATTGGGGCTCGGATGCGAGAGGACACCGCCGCACGGAAACAACTTCAAACCCAAGGTGTGGTGTAAAAAATAATAAGGCATTGATAAAGGCCGAGAACTTAAAGGGGCTCCTCGGATACCCGACATGTAAACTCTTTGGATTCACTTCGGTGATCCTCAAGATCAAAGATGAGAAAGATTTGTTGAACCAGTTTTCAAGGCCGACGACCGAAGATGAAGAACAGTTCGGAAGAATCAAGGAGCGTCCCCAACTTGAAGACTGGTTCATGGGGCTACTGGCGGTGTCCTGGACTAGGGGGTAGTCACCATGTCGTCTCCTGATCAGTTGGATTGGGCCGAGGAACCCCATGGCCGTTTACTCGTGGGCCAGTTCAGACAGCCGATGTATGCACGAGGAAGATTCCATAAGACTAGGTGATCAAGACAAGGACTCCTCTCTACCGACGTATTCGACTAGGACTCTTGTTATCCTAGGCCTCTGGTACATTATATAAGCCGAGGTCGGGCTAGTCGATAGGGAGAGGCTAGATCATTATGATATTACTCATCATACCCTTAGGTTTTAGACCACAACATATGATCTCGAGGTAGATCAACTCTTGTAATCTCTATATTCATCAAGATCAATCAAGCAGGAAGTAGGGTATTACCTCCATTAAGAGGGCCCGAACCTGGGTAAACATCATGTCCCTTGTCTCCTGTTACCCATCGATCCATGACACATAGCTTGGGACCCCCTACCCGAGATCTGCCGATTTTGACACCGACAAAGAGCTCCTCCATTACCGAGGAACACCACACCCTGATGGGTGCGGTTTTGCACAGCGTTCGGTCCATTAATAGTGGACTGGAAGATGCTTTTGAAGGCCTCTGATGACCCACAAGTATAGGGGACCAATTGTAAGTAAGAGTGTCGAACCCAACGAGGAGCAGAAGGAAATGACAAGTAGTTTTCAGTAAGGTAATGTCTGTAAGTGCCGAAATTGTAAGTAGGAGAGTAGTTTGATAGCAAGATAATTTGTAATGAGCAAGTAACGATAGTAGTAACAAAAGTGCAGCAAGGTAGCCCAATCCTTTTGAGGCAAAAGACAGGCCAAAATGGTCTCTTATGATAAGCAAAGCGTTCTTGAGGGTACACTAGAATTTCATATAATCACTTTCATCATGTTGGTTTAATTTGTGTTTGCTACTTTGATAATTTGATATGTGGGTGGACCGATGCTTAGGTGTTGTTCTTACTTGAACAAACCTCCTACTGATGATTAACCCTCCTGCAAGCATCCGCAACTACGAGAAAAGTATTAAGAATACATTCTAACCATAGCATTAAACTTTTGGATACAACCGGTCCCTTACGGAATAATGCATAAACTGGGGTTTAAGTTTCTGTCACTCTCACAACCCATCATCTAATTGCTACTTCATAATGCATTCCCTTAGGCCCAAATATGGTGAAGTGTCATGTAGTCGACGTTGACATGACACCACTAAGGGAATCACAACATACATACTATCAAAATATCGAACACATATCAAATTCACATGATTACTTGCAACATGATTTCTCCCGTGACCTCAAGAACAAAGGTAACTACTCACAAATGATAAACATGCTCATGATTAGAGGGGTATTAAATAGCATATTGGATCTGAACATATAATCTTCCACCAAATAAACCATATAGTAATCAACTACAAGATGTAATCAACACTACTAGTCACCCACAAGTACCAATCTATAGTTTCGATAACAAGATTGAACACAAGAGAGGAACTAGGGTTTGAGAGGAGATGGTGTTGTTGAAGATGTTGATGGAGATTGCCCTCCCCAAGAGGGGAGAGTTGTTGGTGATGATGATGATGACGACGATGATTTCTCCCTCCGGGAGGGAAGTTCCCCCGGCGGAATCGCTCCACCGGAGGGCAAAAGTGCTCCTGCCCAAGTTCCGCCTCGAAACGGCGGCGCTCCGTCCCGAAAGTCCTATCCATATTTTCTAGGTCAAAATGACTTATATACCAAAAGATGGGCACCAGAGGTGGGCACAACCCACCAGGGCGCGCCTGGGCTCCCAGGCATGCCCAGGTGGGTTGTGCCCACCTAGTGGGCCCCCTCTGGTAGTTATTTGCTCCAATAATTCTTAAATAATCCATAAAAAATCTTCATGAAGTTTCAGCTTGTTTGGAGTTATGCAGAATAGGTGGCCTGACGTAGCTTTTCTAGGTCCAGATTTCCAACTGCCAGAATTCCCCCTCTTGGTGTGTACCTTGCAAATTATGAGAGAAAAGGCATAGAATTACTCCAAAAAGCATTATTATGGATAAAACATTATAAATAATAGTAATAAAACATGATGCAAAATGGACGTATCAACTCCCCAAGCTTAGACCTCGCTTGTCCTCAAGCGAAAACCGAAGTCGAAAAACATGTCCATATGCTTTGAGAGAGAGGTGTCGATAAAAACAAAATATGGACATAGAAGCATCATGTTGAGTATTATAGCAGCAACAAAATTAAACATAGGACTTTTATCATAGAACTTTCATCATATACTTCTCATGATAATTAATAGTTCATCACACAATCGAAGTATAAAGCAAAAACTCTATTAGAAACCAACAAACTATGTTCTCAGTCAACTTTGCAACTACAGTTCATCGTCTTTTCAGGAAGAGTCACGTGTCGGAGCCTTTAGGCAAGCCCACATACTCAACCATCATATAGTCTTCTATGATTGCTAACACTCACCTCGTACCCATGAGCAAAACATTTCAACCAGACACATAGAAAGATAGGGGCTTATGGTTTTGGCTCCCAACATACTCACCTCAAAGGTGATGTCAACAATAATAACTGATGCCACCCATATTCAATTGGACATATGTGCCTAGATCTTTCCTCACCACATGATGCTTTCCAAAGGAGAAAAATAAAAAGGAATAGAGAGAAAAACTTTGACTCTTGCATAAAAGTAAAAGATAGGCCCTTTGAAGAGGGAAGCAGAGGTTGCCATGCGCATATTTGTTTGTATGCTCAATCCCTTAGTGCAATAGAATGTCACATTACATTTCCCCTTATGATAGCGACCTTTATTATGTAGTCTGTCGCTTTTATTCTTCACCATCACAAGTTCATGCAACGCTCAATTTTCTCTTACACTAATTGATCTCACACTTTTAGAAGCAATTTTTATTGCCTTTTTGCACCGGTGACAACTTACTTGAGGGATCTTGCTCAATCCCTAGGTAGGTATGGTGGACACTTGAAAATAAGATTTGGGTTTAAGGGTTTTTGGATTCAGAAGTAGTATCTCTACTTAGTGCAGAATTTTTGGCTAGCAAAGATAGGGGCAAGCACCACATGTTAAAGGATCTATCACAATATTACTTCTATGTGAATATGAACAAACATAAATCATTAAGTTGTCTTCCTTGTCCAACATCAACAATTTTGGCATATAATATTTTGATGAGGGCTCACAATCATAAAAGATTTCTAGGATAGTATATTTATATGTGAATCTTCTCTTCCCTTATTATTTTTTCATGAGTTGCATCATTAACTAATGCTATGTTTGTCAATCTTTAATAAAATTTTCTACTTATACTTTTCCTTGTGTGGTGCCATCACCTACCATAGGATTAGTATATAATCTTTTATTTATTTATTTATTTATTTCCTTTCTATTTATTTATTACCTTTCTCCTTTTTCCTTTCTAATTTCTTTTATTTGCAACATGAAAGTAAAGAAAGCAAAAACTCAAACTAAACTTTATTATATAACTTGCACACGATTACAAGGATAGAACACTAAGCAAACTCTCAAAGAAGAAAGGATCGAACTAAACTTTTATTCATCTAAAGCAAAAGAATCAATCTAGAAAAAAGTAAAAGAAAAAAGATAGTGGGATGATACGATACTGGGGCACCTCCCCCAAGCTTGGCGGAAGCCAAGGGGAGTGCCCATACCAGATACTCAGTTCTCTTTTGGTGGTGAAGAAGATGGTGATAGTGGTGACAACTGTGCCTTCAGCTTTTCATATTGTAGTTGAGGAGGAATTTGCTCTTTTAAATCATCGACCTCCAACTCCAGCTTCAAGATCTTGTCACATAAATCTCCTTTTCTTTTCTGCCAGAAATGAGAAGGAATAGATCGATTATTAGACCGGTTAGTTCTCTTAGGGAGACTAGACTTCTTGAACTCTATGTGCATACCCCCAGGTTGAGGTAGAGGAACACCCTCCTCCTCCGAGCTTGAATCATCAACCCTCATCAAGTGAGCATCCTCCTCGTCATCCGTAGTTCGACCATAGGGAGATAGGTCCCCATAAGTCTTTGGGTCAGCAATGAGATGTGAGAAATATCTGTCACAATCGGAGTCTTGGGAAGACATATTTTCAGGTCTACATAGAAAACAGGAAGAAAAGAGAACAAAGGATTTCTCCGTGATACAGTGATCAACAGGTCCGGGAAGTATATATAGATTTTTTTTCTTGGAGGAAAAGTATATGGTAGAAAAACAGAGTATGAAAGGTGTCCCAGGTGGGCACGACCCACCTGGGCATGCCAGGATGGCGCGCGTGCCCACTAGGGGACGCTTCCTGGAAGTTTCTTTATTCCAAAAATTCTTAAATATTCCAAAATTGATAAAAAATATTTTTGCGGATTTTTCGGAGTCCGTTTAGTTACCATATCAATTACCTCCTTGTTTTCACGATTTTGGAGTGTTCCGGAAGGACTCTTTTATGTGTTCTTCCGGTGTCAAAGTTTGGATAATATTACTTTCAACATTAATGGGCATACCTGAGATATAATGCTTTATTCGTTGCCCATTGACAACCTTTGGGTTGGTAGCTGACGGTGCCGTGTACCTAGGGTAGGGCAATAGACCTGATCTAAGTACCCTCCCCAAGGACACTGCCCTATTGCCAAAGACATCCAAAGGATAGCAAATTCTACCGACTGGAATCACCTCAAGATGCAATCCACTCGACCATGAGTTCCACCCGGGTAGCCCAATTCCATTCGACCATGACATAATCATTCGACCACATCATGAACCACTCGGAGCGCAGAAGATCTAAGGCCACTCAGGAAGGCAACGGCCAGGAGTTCACTCTGTAGTCTTAAGGGTCATTTATATCACTTTAATGTTGACATTACCAGTAACGTCCCCTCTTTATGTACATTGAACCCTTATAACATGGGCTGGCTGGGGTCCTGGCACACTCTAGATAAGCCATCCCCTCCTCTGAGACAAGGGTTCGCACCCCGTGTAACTTCACACATAATCCAATCGACCGAGCCTCCGGGCACCGAGACGTAAGGCTATTACTTCCACCGCGGAGGGCCTAAACTCGTACATCTTGCGTGCAAAATCTCACTGTAGCTATGATCTTGCCTCTACATTCCTACCCCTACTTTGCTGTTAGACTTAGAACCACGACAGTTGGCACCCACCATGGGGCAGGTGTCTTAGCGACTTTCTGATGAGGTTGCGATTTCTCCGAGTCCTTTCATCATGGTTTCCGGCAGAGGTTTGGCGGAGGGCCGTGAGATCCATCTCGGTGTGCTCGTTTTCATGGCCGATGACTCTGTTTGGCTTCAGGAAGCTCCTCTCGACGTTGAGGCGCTCCCCTCCACAGGGCGACACACTTTCGCACGTGCGTTCGTGGCGTCCTTCTGCGGCAGCCGTTGACTCAGTATCGGTCGACCCCCGCAGCGTCTTCTCTCCCTGCTGCTCGCCTTCACAAGCGATCCAGTTGGTCACGGCTTCATCGGTGGGTGAAGCACGCGGTGACGCGTCAGTCGGCCACCCCTCAAGTCGTGGCAATCAAGCCCGATGAATATCTCTACGGCCTGTTCCACCTGTCGACTAGCTCCATTGAGACCCTGTCCGAGTGCGACAACAGCGACCCCACGGCGGAGGTCCTGATGGTCGACACACCTCACAGCCCGCCTGGCATGCGTCGCAACGGTGGCGACGACGACGGTGGAAATCCATCACACATTCATGAAGAGTACCACCCCGAAACTCTCTCCTCTCAGCAGAGGGAAGAACGTCAGCACCGCAATATGGAGGCCCCCCACACGCCCCTTGTCGGCGAGTCCTCCGAGGCTCGGGCCTTGGAGACGACGCGTTTTGCCACTTTGGCTGAGTGCACCCGAGTGGAGAACCTTCAGCGTGCACTCGACGACCGCGCTCGCTGATAGATTCCCGAGTCCAGTCGACGACAGCGGTAGTTGTTTCCACCGGAACCATAGGTATACTGCACTCTGATTCAGAATCTTACTGTTGCGGCCCGTATAGCAGAATCCATTCAGCCGTCCCAGTCAGAACCTGGTAGAGGTTTAATGCAGATCAGAGCGCTGCTCCGAGCAGCCGGAGAGCAGAACAGGGCAGTTTCTCAGTCGCGTAACAGGATCCATAGAAGATCTGTGGTGGCTGATACCGTTCAGTCGGTTCACAGCCCAAGATCACCTCCGCGGTGTGAGGGACATGGGCATCGTCAAGGGCAGTATTTGGGTCGGAACCATGAGCAACATGATCATCTTCTCGACCGTGATGACCAACATCGAGTGCCTACACCCCCTCTGAGGGGCGAATCATACGTGCCCCGGCATTATGATGATAGGCGCCCTTACAAGGAAGAGAGGAGGAGGCCGGTCGACCCAAGAGAGCCAGGGTTCGATGCAAGGTCTGTTTTGGTGCAAGGACTAGTGGACAGGAATCGAGCACATAGGGAAGGGCAAGACATAGATCGCCCGACTAGAAGCAGGGTGCATGTTTCTGGTTCGGAGTGCTTTAGCAGGGCCATCAGGGCCGCAGAGATCCCTCCCAACTTCAGGTTGGCGTCTGGGGTCAGTAAGTTCACTGGTGAATCAAAGCCTGACACCTGGCTTGAAGATTACCGAGTGGCTATGAAGATCGGTGGAGGAACTGATGAAGTTGCCATGAAGCATCTCCCCCTCATGCCTGAAGGGTCAGCTAGAGCTTGGTTGAATCAGTTGGCTCCCGACAGTATTTTCAGCTGGGAAGAGTTGGCCCGAGTGTTTGTCAGAACGTTTGAGGGCACATGCAAACGACCAACAAGATTGACAGAATTGCAGCATTGCGTACAAAAGCTGAATGAAACTTTGAGGGATTACATCCAGAGGTGGACCACTTTACATCACACTGTAGAGAATGTGTCTCATCATCAAGTAGTTTGCGCCTTCAAGGAGGGCGTTCGGTACCGGGAGCTCAACCTGAAATTTGGTCGGACAGGTGACATGTCTTTGACTCGAATGATGGAGATAGCCACTCAGTATGCTAATGGTGAAGAAGAAGACCGACTCCGCAGTGGCAAGAGTAAACCAGTCGGCCAAGACACCGGAGGAGGCAATTCCAATTGGAAGCAGAAGTGCAAGGCAGAACCTGTAGCGCCTAGAGAGGTTGCAGTTGCAACCCGAGGAAAAACTAAAGGAAAACCTGAAGGGCCCTGGACCCCTAAGAAGGTGAAAGACGCAGCCGTGAACGACGTGTTAGATTTACCATGTCACATTCACATCAAGAAGGATGAAGAGGGAAATCTCATCTATCCTAAGCATACCACTCGGCAGTGCCGAGTCCTTATACAGTAGTTCAGAGAAAAGCAACCGAGTGAGAAGGAAAAAAGAATCTGATAAAGATGAGGACAAGGAAGAGGACGATGATGGTTTTCCCAATATCAATTCCACTCTGGTGATTTTTGCTAATGTTGAAAGCAAAAGTCGACTGAAAGTCATCAACAAGGAAGTAAACATGGTTGCTCCAGCAACACCGACATATCTGAAATGGTCAAAGACTCCTATCACATTCGACCAGTCAAACCACCCGCCACACGTTGCCACCCCTGGGAGGCAAGCGTTGGTGGTCGACCCGGTCGTTGGAGGCACCCGACTGACCAAAGTTTTGATGGATGGTGGAAGTGGATTGAACATCTTGTATGCTGAGACCCTCCGAGGGATGGGCATTTCGATGTCCAAACTTAGTGAGAGTAACATGCGGTTTCATGGAGTTATACCAGGGAAGAAAGCCGATTCACTCGGCCAGATCACCCTTGATGTGGCTTTCGGTGATTCAAAGAATTAGCGGAAGGAAAAGTTGACATTTGAAGTCACGGATTTTCATAGTGCCTATCATGCTATCCTGGTCAGAACTGCATATGCCCGTTTCATGGCTCGAGCGTGTTATGTGTATCTCAAGCTCAAGATGCCTGGTCCTAGGGGCGTGATTACAGTCACTGGTAATTTTCAGTGAGCGGAAGAGTGCTTTCAGAAGGGCTCGAAGATTTCCGACGAACAGATGGCAGCAATAGAAATGGAGGAATACAAGAAGACAACATATCCGAGTGATTTGTTGAGAGCTAAGAAGCCTGCTTCAGACTATGCATTTAAGTCGTCTGGTGAAACAAAGATAGTTCATATTCACCTGACTGATCCCAATACTGCTCCGACTCACATATCAACAACACTCGACAGCAAATAGGAAGAAGCGCTCATCCAGTTCCTCCACGAGAACTGGGACATCTTTGCATGGAAACCTTCTGACATGCCAGGTGTACCCAGAGAACTGGCTGAGCACCGTTTGAGAGTCGACCCAAAAGCAAGACCTGTCAAAGAACATCTCCGACGGTCCGTCGTGGAGAAAAGAAAGGCAATTGGCGAGGAAGTGGCTCGGCTTCTGGCAGCTGAGTTCATCCAGGAGATTTACCACTCCGGGTGGCTCGCCAATGTAGTTATGGTTCCCAAGAAGGATGATTCGCTCCGTATGTGCATCGACTTCAAGCATATCAATCGAGCCTACCCAAATGATCACTTCCCTCTCCCTCGCATCAATCAAATAGTTGACTCGACCGCGGGATGTGAACGACTGTCCTTTCTGGACGTATATTCTGGATATCATCAGATCCGACTTTATGGACCCGATGAAATAAAAACAGCTTTCATCACCCCGTTCGGGTGCTTTTGCTATGTTACCATGCCCTTTGGTCTCAAGAATGCCGGCGCCACATTCATGCATATGATTTAGAAATGCCTGCTCACTCAAATCAGTCGGAATGTGGAAGCATACATGGATGACATCGTGGTTAAGTCGCGAAAAGGTTTTGACCTCCTGACTGACCTCGCTGAAACATTTGCCAACCTGAGAAGATATGATATCAAGCTTAACCCGTCAAAGTGTACATTTGGAGTTCCAGGCGGAAAGTTACTCGGTTTCCTCGTTTCCGAACATGGGATCGATGCTAATCCAGAGAAAGTTGGCGCAATACTCCGAATGAAAAGCCATGTGCGCATACATGACGTTCAGACGCTTACTGGTTGTTTGGCCGCCTTGAGTCGATTCATCTCTCGTCTCGGTGAAAAGGCATTACCTCTTTACCGATTGATGAAGAAATCTGATAAGTTCCAGTGGACTCCTAAAGCTGATGCAGCGTTTACAGAGCTTAAAACCCTGCTTTCCACCCAGCCGGTGCTCGGTGCTCCAATCAGCAAAGAGCTTTTACTGCTTTATATTGCAGCCATTGGACAAGTTGTCAGTACAGTACTCACGGTTGAGCGGGAAGAAGAAGGTAAAGCCTACAAGGTTCAGCGCCCAGTGTACTATTTTTCTGAAGTCTTAACTCCGTCCAAGCAGAGATATCCGCATTATCAGAAGCTTGTATATGGAATTTACTTGACATCGAAGAAGGTGGCACATTATTTCTCAGATCACTCCATCATAGTCGTCAGCAATGCTCCATTGTCAGAAATTCTGAACAACAGAGACGCAACTGGTCGAGTGGCAAAGTGGGCGATTGAACTCCTTCCATTGGATATCAAGTTTGAAGCAAAGAAAGCAATCAAGTCCCAGGAAATAGCAGATTTTCTTGTTGAGTGGATTGAACAACAGCAACCGACTCAAGTCCACTCGGAACATTGGACTATGTTTTTTTATGCTTCCAAGATGTTGAATGGTTCTGGTATTGGAGTAGTTTTGGTATCCCTGCAAGGTGATAAACTCAGTTATGTCCTTCAGATTCACTTTGATTCCTCCAACAATGAAGCTGAATATGAAGCACTGTTGTATTGGTTGAGAATGGCCATTTCACTCGGCGTCCGTCGCCTAATGGTCTACGACGACCTAGATTTGGTGGTCAATCAAGTGATGAAAGAGTGGGATGTTAGCAGCCCAGCCATGACTGGTTATTGCAATGCAGTAAGAAAATTAGAAAAGAAGTTTGAAGGTTTAGAGCTCCACCACATTCCCCGACTGAAGAACCAGGCAGCAGATGACCTGGCTAAGATAGGTTCCAAGAGAGAGCCCATTCCCAGCAATGTGTTTTTGGAACACCTTCACACACCATCAGTCCAAGAAGATCCCTTCATAGAAGAGCCACTGCAACCTAAGAGTTCCACTTATCCCACTGAAGTTGAAATCCCAGTTGTGGTCGACCTAGTCATGGAAGTTTTGGTCGTCATTCCTGATTGGACTGTACCATACATCACATATATTCTCAGGAAAGAACTGCCAGAAGACGAAGATGAAGCACAACAGATCGTCCATCGATCCAAATCCTTCACCGTGATAAACGGTCGACTGTACAAAGTATGACTGGAGTTGCTCAGCGATGCATTACTCTAGAAGAAGGTCGAATGATTCTCAATGATATCCACTCGGGGACCTGTGGTCACGATGCGTCCTCGTGGAAAATAGTGGCCAAAGCATACCGAGCAGTTTTTTACTGGCCGTGAGCAAATGAAATGGCAAAGGAAATAGTCGACAAGTGTGAGGGTTGCCAGTTCTACTCCAATATGTCTCACAAGCCCGCTTCAGCCTTGAAGACCATTCCACTTGTCTGGCCATTTGACGTTTGGGGGTTGGATATGGTTGGACCCTTGAGGACTGACGGAAGTGGTTTCACTCACCTACTTGTTGCAGTCGACAAGTTCACTAAATGGATTGAAGCCAAGCCCATCAAGAGCCTCGATTCGAGCACTGCCGTTAGCTTCGTCAGGGGGTTAACATTCAGATTTGGAGTCCCGCACATCATCATCACAGACAATGGTTCAAACTCTGATTCAGATGAGATCAGAGCTTTCTGTGCTTCCCAAGGCACTCGGGGCGATTATGCTTCAGTCGCTCACCCACAGTCGAATGGACAAGCAGAAAGAGCAAATGGTTTGATCCTCCAAGGGTTGAAGCCCAGTTAATGCGAGACATCAAGCATGCTGCCGACGCCTGGGTAGATGAGTTACCATCAGTACTGTGGGGCCCAAGGACAATGCCAAATCGGTCGACTGGCCGGACTCCCTTCTTCCTGGTTTATCGAGCCGAGGCCGTGCTACCGACTGATTTACTCCATAATGCCCCGCGAGTGGAACTCTTTTCAGAGGCAGAAATAGAACAAGCCCGTCAAGACGTCGTTGACCTTCTGGAAGAGGAAAGAGAGATGGCCCTGATCCGGTCGACCATCTATCAACAAGACCTGCATCGTTTCCACGCCAGAAACATCAGGGGTCGATCATTTCATGAGGGGGACCTGGTTCTCTGAGTGGACCAGCAACGTCCACACAAGCTTGCTCCTGCTTGGGAAGGCCCCTTCATCATCACCAAAGTGCTCCACAATGGTGCATATCACCTGTACGATGTGGAACACAAGAAAGACGAGCCATGCACCTGGAATGCGGAGCTTCTCTGCCACTTTAACAATTAAGCATTCAGACTATCGCGATGTAATAAGAAGTACCTTTCAGTTTGTTTATCAAAGACATGGTTTTGCAGTCTCCTAAATGATTGTTATTACTTATACATGTGTCCAAAATCCCCAGTGGGTGGCTTAGTTGCGAATCCGATTCGCCTAAGTTCCAAAAAAAAATTCCCACCGAGTGGAGAGCAAACTCCCACTCGGGGGCTTAGCTGCAGTCCAGTACCCGCCTAAGTTTAAAAAATCCTACAGAGTGGTGAGCAACCCTCCCACTCGGGGGCTTAGCTGCAGTCCACTACTCGCCTAAGTTTAAAAAAACCTACCGAGTGGTGAGCAGCCCTCCCACTCAGGGCTTAGCTGCAGTCCAGTACTCGCCTAAGTTTAAAAAATCCTACGGAGTGGTGAGCAACCCTCCCACTCGGGGGCTTAGCTGCAGTCCAGTACTCGCCTAAGTTTAAAAAATCCTACCGAGTGGTGAGAAACCCTCCCACTTGGGGGCTTAGCTGCAGTCTAGTACTCGCCTAAGTTTAAAAAATCCTACCGAGTGGTGAGCAACCCTCCCACTCGGGGGATTAGCTGCAGTCCAGTACTTGCCTAAGTTTTAAAAATCTTACCGAGTGGTGAGCAACCCTCCCACTCGGGGGCTTAGCTGCAGTCCAGTACTCGCCTAAGTTTAAAAAATCCTACCGAGTGGTGAGCAACCCTCCCACTTGGGGGCTTAGCTGCAGTCTAGTACTCTCCTAAGTTTAAAAAATCCTACCGAGTGGTGAGCAACCCTCCCACTCGGGGGCTTAGCTTCAGTCTCGTACTCGCCTAAGTTTTAAAACACGCTCTATCCTTATCCTCAAGGACGATAAGGTTCAAGTCGACGACAACCTTATCCTTGGAGCTTCGACACAAATACAATGTCTGCTCCATCCTTATCCGCAAGGACGATGAGGTGCAGGTCGACCATGACCTGTCCTCAGAACTTCAAGACAAATACAACGTTCGCTCCATCCTTATCCGCAAGGACGACGAGGTGCAGGTCGACCATGACCTTATCCTCGGAGCTACGACACAAATACAATGTCTGCTCCATCCTTACCTGCAAAAATATGACGAGCAGGTCATGGACGGCATCAGATGCCCTTGTCTGTGATCCACTCGACCGAGCTACACCACAAAGTCAGTAGCAACACAGATTGAAAAATCAAAGCGAGGAGATTCAAAAGCAACCAAGTTCAGATAAAACTTAAGAGGTTCCAGACCATAGTTCAAAGGACTCGGGCATCAGGCCTGAAAGAGTTTAAATGGTTACAAGACCACTTGGCATACCGAGGCAAATTCAATCGGATTATAAAAGTTTGTTCACTCCGCGGGGGAAGGACTGGAAGGCTCGATGAAATCGTCCAGATCAATTCCATCTGCAATTTTAGTGGCAGCAGCAATGAAGGTCTCCATGAAGGGCCGGAAGTTATGTTTCCTGGTATTGGCAACCTTGATCACTGCTAGCTTTTCCTCCTTGGCCTCCTTGCAGTGGACTCGAACTAGCGACAGAGCTATGTCGGCATCGCAGCGAGCAGATGACTTCTTCCACTCCTGCACTCGGCCAGGGACCTCATTGAGTCGAGTCATCAAGGACTCGAGGTCATTCTGGAGCATCTCCCGTGGCCAAAGTGCTGAGTCAATCCGCGACGCCGCAACCTTCGGACGTGCAAGGTAGTTCGTAACACTAGCGACGCGAGATTCTAGTCGGAGCACGTTCATGGCAGCTTCATCACCGACAGGGGAAAGGATGGGGTCTAGGCCTGTCACGATCCGCCCAGTTTCTTCCTCAAAGTTCTGACAGAATTCTACAAACACAAAGAGATACCGATGTGATAATGAGTTGACGATTTTATGGTGAGTCGATGATGGCTAAACAATCGGACAAGGAAAAATACCTTTGAGCGTAAGGAACAACTTCTTGGCGAGTGCCCCCAGATAAGCCTCCACGTCATTTCTCTTACGAGAAATGCCTTCAATCTTCTTGTTCAAAGAAACTTTGTCTTTCTTCAGACGGGTCACTTCTTTGTTGGCCTCGGTGAGGGATGCCTCCAGTGCCCCGACTGAAGCCAGCTTCTTGTCGACGAGTGCAGTCTTCTCCTGAGCCTCCTTATGCGTAGCTGCAAGGTCAAGGTCCTTCTATACCAGGGCTTGCTTCATTTTCTCTGAAGAATGTGCACTCGGGTTAGGGAGAAGAACGAAGAGATAACTTGAGAGATGGTCAAGATAGACAGTCGACAGGTCGTTACCTTCCGTACCAGCTACTTCGTCTTTAGCCTTTTTCAAATTCTGATTGGCCAGCTCCAAGTCAAGGTTGAGCGGTCTTTGCTTTTCCTCGAAATCGGCAAACTTGCACTACCAAAAAAGAAACATCCGTGACATTTCGGGCCAAACAATTTTTTTTTCTGTCATACTTATGACACTTCTATGACAATAATTGTGAGTAAAATATCATGATGTGGTGGGGTCCTACTTCTATGACAAAAAATCATGACAAAAAATGGGATTTTCATCCTGGGCGGGCCGGAGACGCAGCTGCATGTCATTCTTTGGGCCGTCCATGACGAAAAAACCATTGTATAAGCGAGGGCGAGGAAAATATCAGGGTGTTCCCGGTTACGGTGGGTGGTCGGGGCCGAGCGATGCACATTTCTATTGTACACCCACGCGCGTGGGTGCGAGGCGTTGGGCTCTAACTGAACCCGAGCGAGCCGTTGGGCTCTAACTGAACCCGAGCGATTGCACTGCAAGCTATGCGTTACTGAACCCAAGCGATCGATCGATGACTGTTAACTAAACCCGATCGAGTGATTCCTTTGCTACTGCTGCTAACTGAAGCCGATTGATGCTGCCTCTGGATGAACAGTGAGCGTTGTTGGGGGGGTTTGGATGAACAGATCCCGGTTAGGGTGGATGAACAGGACCCCGTGGTGTTGCCTCTGGATGAATAGTAAGCGTTGCTGGGGGGTTTGGATGAACAGTTACGGTGGGGGTGGATGAACAGGACCCCGTGGTGTTACCTCTGGATGAACAGGACCCCGATTGATCGAGCCGGTTGGGGCTGGATGAACAGGACCCCGTGGAGGGTAGGATGAACAGGACCACCCCATGGAGGGCTGAATGAACAGTAGATGGTGGAGGGCTGGATGAACAGTAGCCCGTGAAGGGGTGGTTGAACAGGAGCTCGTGGAGAGGGCTGGTTGAACAGTAGCCGATGGAGTAGCGTGCGGTGGATGCTGGATGAACAGGAGCCCGTGGATGAACAATCGCAGGTGGAGGCTGGAGGAGGTCGACGGTGGATGAACAGTAGCCCCGTGGAGGTTGGAGGGGGTCGATGGTTGAGATGAACACTATCCCGTGGAGTCCGTTTTGTGGTACGCCACACCCCTCCCGATGAACAGGACCCCCGTTTCGACCGTAGCACTCCAACACAAGTCCATTTCCTCCGTTTTGCGATATGCCACACCCCTCCCGATCAACAGGACCCCCGTTTCGATCGTAGGAGGTCCGCTTCCTCCGTTTCGCGGTACGCCAGACCCCTCCCGATGAACAGGATCCCGTTTCAAATGTGGGCGGTCGAACACAAGGCAGTTTCCTCCATTCTGTGGTACAACAGTCCTCGTTTCCATCGGCTGTTCCGTCCAAGCCCTCCCGATGAACACGACGACACATTCCGTTCCAACCCAGCCGGTTGGCTCCCCATGAACACGACGACGACGCAGTTTCTCCGTTCTGAACCAGCCATGTACACGAGCCCTGGCCGTACGTATGCGCGAGTAGGCGTTTGAGACCCTGCCCGTATGTACGTACGTGGCCGTATTTTCTTTCTTGCACACTGGCCGCTGTACGTACGTGTACATGCTACGTGCGCGCCTCTACATCGACCAGTATGTACGTACACGTTCACGACCAGAATGACAACGCTACGTACGCTTTGACCAGGTGGGTCCTGACTGTCTGGCACTTCCTTGCATGCGAAGATGTAGCTGGTGGGTCCCAGCAGTCAAGGGGGCGAATCATTTTTTTTTGCCCGGACGCACTTCCTTGCATGCGAAGATGTAGCTGGTGGGTCCCAGCAGTCAGGGGGAAATGTTTTTTCGCGAAATACAGTGGCCCGTCCGGTGGGTCCCCGCTGTCAGGTGGAGGAATATTTATCTTGCGCGTAATAAGGAGGCACTTCCTTGCTGCGGCTATGGACCCAGCTGTCAGCCTCTCCACATACAGTCCACGTACGATGGAGGCCGTTCCTTGACCACGTTGACCACGCCGCACCGAGAGCACCAGGGCGGTGGACGACGGCGAGGCCTACGACGCAGAGCCGGGAAGACATGATAGTGGAAGCCTGCATGGTGAGGAGTACGATGGTTCACTGGTTCGGCTGCGGTGTGAGGCTGCCGCCGCCGCAGGGCCTGGCCAGCGGTGGGAATAGTAGGGGGCGGTGAGGCCTCCGCGGCAGCATAGCCGGCCACGGGAGGCAGGAGCATGCGGCACGATCGGCGCTACTTTGGGCGGCTGGAGCAAGAAGACCAGAGGCTGAAGAAGCACTACGGCCGTTGGATGGACATCGTACGGTCACTAGAGCTAGAATCGTTCATATTGACTAAGTTGACAAAGCACTCCGTCCCCGTCAACTTAGTAGGCCCACAAGTCAGCCTCCCACCAGGGTGGGTCCTGACCAGCAGGGGGAGTATTCATTTTTTTGTGCGTAATAAGGAGGCACTTCTGGTGGGTCTGAGCTGACAGCGGGGGGAAAGTTTTTTCGTGCAATACGGTAGCCCGTATGGTGGGTCCCAGCAGTCAGGGGGAAATGTTTTTTTCGCAAAATATGGTGGCCCATCCGGTGGGTCCTTGCTGTCAGGTGGAGGAATCATTATTTTCCGCGTAATAAGGAGGCACTTCCTTGCTGCCGTCGTGGACCCAGCTATCAGCCTCTGCACGTACATCCCACGTTCGATGGAAGCCATTCCTTGACCACATTGACCACGCCGCACCGAGAGCACCAGGGCGGTGGACGATGGCGAGGCCTAGGAAGGGGACAATGCGGAGCCGGGGAAGACATGGTAGTGGATGCCCACGCGGAGAGGAGTACGGGGGTTCACTGGTTCGGCTGCGGTGTGAGGCTGCCGTCGTTGCAGAATAACAGGGGTGTGGGTGAGTAGAGGGAAGGCCTGGCCAGCGGTGGGAGTTGTAGGGGGCGGTGAGGCCTCCGCAGCATCATAGCCGGCCACGGGAGGCAGGAGCACTTGGCACGACCTGCGCTGGTTTGGGCGGCTAGGACAAGAAGACCAGAGGTTGAAGCAACACTGTGGCTGTTGGATGGACATCGTATGGTCACTGCAGCTAGAATCGTTTATATTGACTAAGTTGACAAAGCCCTTGGTGCGCGTCAACTTAGTAGGCCCACAGGTCATCCTCCGAAACGGTGCGCCCAGATGTCAGGGGGAGGAATCATTTTTTGGGTGGCTGAAGCAAATATATCCGAGATGAAGAAGAAGCACGACATTCGTTGGATGGACATCCAACGACCACATGTGCTAGAACCGTGTGTTGTTGACAAAGCCTTGCATACGCGTCAACTTAGTTTTTTTAGGGGACGCGTCAACTTAGAAGGCCCACAAGTGTGTGGCAGAGAACATATAGCCCATTTGCAATTTGTAAGAATGTACAACCCATTTTTTAATTCTAACGGCCATTTACTATTTGTTAAAAGTACAACCCATTTTCTAGCTAGGACAACGATTAATAATTTCAACCATCCGCTCAAAACAGAATTAAAAAAATTCCCACATTTTTATGGGATCCGAAATATTTTTATCCGAAATTTCTACTCAGATTAAATATAATTTCAAAATAAAGTTGTATTACGTTAAAATCCTACGAAATATTGCGCGCGCAACAAGTAATGAAATTAGAATTTCCAAATTCCAAAAATAATATATTTTTTGAGCTAATTACGTGTTTGGTGCATTTTTTATAGTTACTGCCCAGTTATTATAATTACATCCTATTTATTAAATTTTAAAGTCCATTTTCTTGTTAAGCCTAATGCATACCTCCTAGGAAAGTTTGCAGCCCAGCGGGGCGGAGAATAACAAGTTGACCTGGATATTGTGTACAACTATCGGCCCAGTTGCATTGCTGATGTTGAAAAAAAGGCATGTGTAGTATAGTACAACCTAACATGGCTACTCAGCCCATATTCAGCGACGCCAAAAAGGCCCAAACAAGGCTTCTGTACAACGTTTTGAAGTCAGTGAGCTCAATTAATAACTTAAGAAAAAAGTTAGATTACAGTGGAACCAAATTAAAAGCTGTCACGTGCAAAGAAATAATTCAACGGGTCCCACTTATGTGTGTGTGTGTGTGTGAGAGAGAGAGAGAGAGAGAGAGAGGGAGACCCATCGGTCGATGCTCGTAAATACATCTTTCAGCCATATGCATTGCTGATGCTTAGTAAAAACTTATATAGTTGACACAATCATATAGAACATCATAGCACACTGAACTTGCATACAAAAATTTCACGCAGGCAGCACAATCAGGATGGAAGCAGTGGATCGCTACGGGTAGGGCTATGTTGAAACCAACGAACTCGTACATAACGGTTCATCGTCTTTATCAATGACAGGGAAATATCTTGAATGCTGTGCAAAAAAAACAGACAAACAACACAATAAGTTCTGTTAGCACATTAAGTTGACGTATAGCCCTTTCTAAAAAAAGTTCAGGTACAAAATTAGAACATGTCACAATCAAATGTACAAGATTTAACTAATATCTGACAAGATTCACTTGTTACCTCAAACTAGAGCACATCCAGGCAGCCATCCCTGCCTCTTCTCCCAAAGAAGCAGTGGCCTCCGCCGCGCGATGGAGTAGGCCCTGTGCCATCCATTGTTCCGAGCAACACGGGCAAAGTCTGATGTTCACTCCTATAATGGACGTCGTCGACGGACCCTGGCACCAGCGGCGGCGACAGGACTTCGATTGATGGATTGACCACTTCTTCGACATGCACGAACACTCGATACAAGTACATCCCTAACATGGTCCGCAGCGGCCTTGGTGGCGACGAATAGTACAACCCCGGTTCCTGCACCAGTATCTCAACACCAATCACCTTCAGTATGGTGGACGGCTTCTTCATCCATGCCATAACCGTTAGAGCCCGGCTGTCTGGAGGAACAAACATACTTACAAGCTCACCTCCAAGGTCGTTGATAAGCTCATTCATGGACTCGCTGTTCCAAGCACGTCGAGGCATGCCGTGGAAGGTAAGCTTTGTGAAAAACTCAAGCTCAGAGGGCACCGAGCCCCATCCTAGGTGCCACCGATCAAAGCTCACTAGCGCGCCACCACAGAACAAACGCCAGGAAGATTCGAACACACGACTGCAGTCGAAAGTTGTCCGGAACCTGATGAAGAAATCAGCGGGTGGCGGACAGACTTCGACAAGCAAGTCAGTTATTTGGATGCCATGTGCAATGCCAAGAGCTTTGACAAGGTCGTCCGGCGAGACGGGAGGCCGGTCGCCGTTGATGGTTACCATCGACACTTTGCCGGAAAACTCCTCGTCAAGCGCCGCCATGCCACTATTGAGCGAGAGCACGCAGCGACCGAAGGCAGGACGAAACTCAGGATCTCCGGCTCAGAGATCCGCGTTGACCGACAACATGATAGTGAGCTTGAGTACAGGAAGTACATGAGGGGGATTTGGGGGAACTGGAGTAGGAATCAAGATTCCAGAGGTGGGGGAGGGGCGGGAGATTGGGGATGAAAAGGTAGCTTGAATTTCGAACAGGCGCCAATATGCTCTCGGTGCGCAAGCGCACGAAAACACAGGTGGCGCCCACATGTCGGCCTAAGAGTCCTTATTCTTTCTTTTTTGGAGAGCCCGACCTTTTTTGAGGATCTTTTGAGAGCCCGGCCCGAGAGTCATAAATGACCTGTTTGGCACTGCGTTACTACTTGGCCCATATTCAACGACACCTCACTGGCCCAAACAAGTGTACATCATCGAAAAGACACTGAGCTCAAATTATATAACTTGAAAAAAGGAGATACACTCTGAACACTTGAGAATGGTGATGCCCTCATTTAGCCCGCCAGTAGTTTGAGACAATAAACGGTTCTAAACAATAATATATACAACATTCAAACGCTGACTAGTGACTACTACTGACATAAACAACAAGACATGATAGTTCATAAGAAGTCTTGCTACACCACCAAAATGCACCCATCTGTAGCGCTCAGACTCTCGTGATCCAGATGAGAATGACATTCTAGACAGAGGCAACTATTACATAGTAAGAGTGACATAGACGAGGATGACCAAATGACAAGGAATATGCATAACAAAAGAAAGAACTACCATCGAGAACAAGCAGCAAAGGCAACAAAGTCATTCGAGGAGATGACCCAACACCATCATAATTTGCAGCCTCGCTTCAGCGACCAATGATCCGGAGACACCAGTACTCCACCCTTTCGACGCAATAGCCCAATTAGCTATCAACCTGAAGGCTTGAACCACATCACTGCCTGTCGTAATTGAGACATCCAAGGATCAAAGTTAATCCGGATGCCTTTGTCATTCTCACCTTCTTTCGGCTGCAGGCTGTATCGTTGACAATTAGCGGAGTTTGCTCCCGAACTCTTAGGGCTCACCGTGTAGAAACAGTTTTCCATAGCAAGCAGAGCCTCTCTGCCATCAAGGTCCTTGCCAACGGTGATCTCCTGGTTAATCGGATAATTGAGTCCGAGAAACAGAGAGTGTGAACTAATGCTGTTTACCTGCCTCCAACTAAAAAAATCCTGAAGGCCCCAACAAGCTGGTATCCTGCTCATAGACGTGACAACCACTGTCTGGATACTCGCGTATTTCACGGTGCTTGTATACGGTGGGGTTTTTGCAACATAACTTTTCTGGCTCATGTGTCCGAATGATCATCAGTCTTTTGTCATCGTCTGATCGAGCGAGGAACCAGTTGTGCTTCCCTGTTTTTAGCAAAGGTGGTGTGATTACAAAGGGAAGTAACTGTAGGGACACTTCATCATAGCAAAAAGGATAGGAATTGTTAATATAAGATCAGCATTGTTCAGAGTATGAGTAGGATAATGCAAGAAATAGCATTGATATGTCCCTGTTGGAACTGGGAGGAAAATACAGGGAAATGTATACTGGGTTCGAAATTATAGAAGTGCCATGCATGGTTATACTTATGTTATCTCGCAATCGATTCTTCACAGGAAACTACCATGTCATGCATGTTATGGAATCATGTTCTGTCCTCACAAACAAATTCTTCAAGGTAACTAACAAACCATGCATTGTTATATACTCGTGTTGTGTGGGCAAATTTTTTGTGAGGATATTATTCTAGCCATTGATTGCTGAAGGGCGAATATAGGTATGTACACATGGTAAGCATTACAGGATTTCACTACTTCCAAGTATAGAGTTCTCCATATGCACATTTACTTCCCTAATGTATGGTTAGATGAAACCAACAGTGTGGTGCATGTTTCTACATCATGAAAATGAGGAAACCAACATGGCCATTGATACACACTGATATTTAGTAGTAGTATATAGATTACTGTAAAATAAGGAGAATATCCATATATTCCTAACCGTTTGATTATTCAGGGGTCCAAATTGGCTGTAATGACATGATCACAATCACATGAATTAACTCATTCCAAATATAGCTGATTTCTGGCGTCTCTAATACATTGCCATAGTTCTACTCAAATTCTGCTCAAACAGGGATATGCCAATCATCAAATAAGTTCAAACAGTGTCATGGCGTCATCATTAACATGAGATGGAAACAACTTACACGCGCAGTCCCAGCAATACGTGGTGCCATCTGCTTTGTCGATCGCGTAGATGATGCCATTGTGTTCAATAGCATCACAGAAGTGCGCACCAGCTTTGATGATGATCCACTACGAGTTGAGTTGTCTCTAGCTAAAGAAGGCACCGGCGTAAAGATAGGCGAGTCCGCGGTCGAACAAGGCAATTAGCTTGAAATCTGCGTAATTCTCATGTCATGTGGGCACTTGGCAGATTACAATCTTCTGCAAAACAAGGTCCATCCAACTGACGTGGTAATCTAGATGACTAAGACCGTGATGGTAAAACTCTATATAATCCAACGGAGGAAGGGTAATCTCATGGGAGGTCTGGAAGTTCATGAGCACCAACTTTTTACCGTCTTCTCTAAAGGTAGCCATCCAGTGGGAGTTCATGCCGACCCAGTACATACCTGCCAATTAGTTTCAGGCGATGGTGATCGGATCGAAATAGAGGGAAATGATGTACGGTGACCCACTACATACCCGCTGAGGGAGTCCTGGATTAGGGGGTCTCCGGACAGCCAGACTATATCCTTTGGCCAGACTGTTAGACTATGAAGATACAAGATTGAAGACTTCGTCTCGTGTCCGGATGGGACTCTACTTGGCGTGGAAGGCAAGCTAGGCAATACGGATATGGATACTTCCTCCTTTGTAACCGACCTTGTGTAACCCTAAACCCTCTTCGGTGTCTATATAAACCGAAGGGTTTTAGTCCGTAGGACAACCTTAACATACAATCATACCATAGGCTAGCTTCTAGGGTTTAGCCTCTCTGATCTTGTGGTAGATCTACTCTTGTACTACCCATATCATCAATATCAATCAAGTAGGACATAGGGTTTTACCTCCATCAAGAGGGCCCGAACCTGGGTAAAACATTGTGTCCCCTACCTCCTGTTACCATCTGGCCTAGACGCACAGTTCGGGACCCCCTACCCGAGATCTGCCGGTTTTGACACTGACATTGGTGCTTTCATTGAGAGTTCCTCTGTGTCGTCGCCGTTAGGCTTGATGGCTCCTACTATCATCGATAGCGATGCGGTTCAGGGTGAGACTTTTCTCCCCGGACAGATCTTCGTATTCGGCGGCTTTGCACTACGGGCTAATTCGCTTGGCCATCTGGAGCAGATTGAAAGCTACGCCCCTGGCCATCAGGTCAGATTTGGAAGTTTGAACTACACGACCGACATCTGCGGAGACTTGATCTTCAATGGATTCGAGCCACAGCCGGGCGCGCTGCACTATCACGATGGGTATGACCTAGATCTGCCGCTGAACAGTACCCCAAAGGCTGCGCCCGCATCAGCTCCGACCCTTAGCTCGGAGCCAACTACGCCAATTGAGGACGGGTGGTTAGACACCGCCTTAGGGGCTGCAGTCTCAACGGCGATCGAGCCGAACACTAGCCTAACCCTCTGCGCAGCCCGTGACTCCAAGGTGCCGGACTCTTTTCCGGACACCGAACCATCCACGCCCCTGCCAATCGAATACGATTGGGCGCCGATCATGGAATTCACCGCCGTGGATATCTTTCAGCACTTGCCCTTCGGCGACATCCTGAATTCACTAAGGTCTCTCTCTTTGTCAGGAGAGCCCTGGCCGGACTATGGCCAACCGGATTGGGATGCGGACAACGAAATTCGACGCCCACCCACCACCCACTTCGTAGCCACTGTCGATGATTTAACCGACATGCTTGACTTCGACTCCGAAGACATCGACGGTATGGACGATGATGTAGGAGACGAACATGAACCAGCGCCTATAGGGCACTAGAAAGCCACCTTGTCATATGACATATACATGGTGGATACACCCAAAGAAGGCAATGGCGACGAGATAGCGGAGGATGACCACTCCAAGAAACAACCCAAGCGCCAACGTCAGCGGCACCGCTCTAAGTCCCGCCAAACAAAAGTGGTGATACCGGCGCAGGAGATAATAACACTCCGGATAGTGCCGAATACACCAACAATCCCCTCCAGCATGATTTAGAGCAGGAGGATGGAGGACCCAGCTCTCTTGACAGAGCGGCAGACGGAGAGGAGGAGGATGACAATTACATGCCCCCTCCGAAGACGAGGCAAGCCTCGGCGACGATGAATTTGCTGTACCAGAGGATCCCATCGAACAAGAGGGCTTCAAGCGCCGTCTTATGGCCACGACAAATAGCCTGAAGAAAAAGCAGCAGCAGCTTCAAGCTGATCAAGATCCGCTAGCTGACAGATGGACTGAAGTCCTCGCGACCGAGGAATTTAAACTCGAGCGCCCCTCCAAGAATTACCCAAAGTGCAGGTTACTACCCCGACTGGAGGAGGAAGCGTATGATACGACTGATCGGCCACCTCGTGGCTGCGATAGAGAGGCATTCCAGCCAAAAGCTCAGCCTCCACCCCGACGCCATTCAAATAAAAAGGCATGGGGAGACACGCCAGACCTGCGAGACATATTGGAGGACAAAGCAAAGCATGCAAGATCGATCTATGGATCACGAGGGCGCACTACTCTGCGAGACGATAAACGTCACGCCGGATACAGTAAAAGCAAATCCGGCTGGGCCGAACATAGCGGGCAAGACCCTTTCGAGCTGCGTCGCGATATAGCCCAATATAGAGGCGCCGCACACCCCTTATGCTTCACAGACGAAGTAATGGAACATCAATTCCCAGAAGGTTTCAAACCTGTAAATATTGAATCATACGACGGCACAACAGATCCCGTAGTATGGATCGAGGATTTCCTCCTTCACATCCACATGGCCCGCGGTGATGACTTACACGCCATCAAATACCTCCCACTAAAGCTCAAAGGACCAGCGCGGCATTGGCTTAACAGCTTGCCAACAAACTCCATTAGCTGTTGGGAAGATCTAGAGGCCGCATTCCTCGACAACTTTCAGGGCACTTATGTGCGACCACCAGACGCCGATGACTTGAGCCACATAATTCAGCAACCAGAAGAGTCGGCCAGGCAATTCTGGACTCGGTTCCTTACAAAGAAAAATCAGATCGTCGATTGTCCGGATGTAGAGGTCTTAGCGGCTTTCAAACACAACATCCGAGACGAGTGGCTAGCCCGGCACCTTGGTCAGGAAAATCCGAAATCTATCGCAGCTCTCACGACGCTCATGACCCGCTTTTGTGCGGGAGAAGACAGCTGGCTGGCTCGCAGTAATAACATATCAAAGAACCATGGTACCTCAGATACCAAGGACGGCAATAGCAGGTCACGTCGCAACAAACATAAGCGCCGCATTAACAACAAAAATACTGAGGATACGACAGTCAATGCCGGATTCAAAGGCTCTAAACCCGGTTAGCGGAAAAAGCCATTCAAACAAAGTACGCCGGGTTCGTCTAGCTTGGACCGTATTCTCGATCGCTCGTGTCAAATACACGACACCCCAGACAAGCCAACCAATCACACCAACAGGGATTGTTGGGTGTTCAAGCAGGCTGGCAAGTTAATTGCCGAAAACAAGGACAAGGGGCCGCATAGCGATGACGAGGAGGAGCCCGGGCAGCCGCACACTGGAGGACAGAAGAGGTTTCCCCCGCAAGCGCGGACGGTGAACATGATATACGCAACCCACATCCCCAAGAGGGAGCGGAAGCGTGCGCTTAGGGACGTATATGCGTTGGAGCCAGTCACCCCAAAGTTCAACCCTTGGTCCTCTTGTCCGATCACCTTCGATCGCAGGGACCACCCCACTAGTATCCGTCATGGCGGATTCGCCGCATAGGTCCTAGACCCAATCATTGACGGATTTAACCTCACTCGAGTCCTTATGGATGGCGGCAGCAGCCTGAACCTGCTTTATTAGGACACAGTGCGCAAAATGGGTATAGACCCCTTAAGGATCAAACCCACAAAAACGACCTTTAAAGGCATCATTCCAGGTGTAGAGGCCCATTGCACAGGCTCAATTACACTGGAAGTGGTCTTGGGATCCCCGGATAATTTCCGAAGCAAAGAGTTAATCTTCGATATAGTCCTGTTCCGTAGTGGTTATCACGCGCTGCTTGGGCGAACCACATTTGCTAGATTCAATGCGGTACCGCATTATGCATACCTCAAGCTCAAGATGCCAGGACCTCGCGGAGTTATTACAATCAATGGAAACACAGAGCGCTCTCTCCGAACAGAGGAGCACACCGCGGCCCTCGCAGCAGAAGCGCAAAGTAGCCTCTCAAGGCAATCAACTAGTTCGGCGCTTCAAAACCCCGACACCTTCAAGCGCGCTCGGGGCAATCGGCAAATAGACCGCCTGACGCGATCTGAGCTCGCGTAGCAATACAGTGGCCACCCCAATCCTAGCCCAACGGTATAACTCGTGCCGCGCGTACATAATTACGCATTAAAAATACCATGGGCACATGTGGGGAGGGGGGCACAACTGCGGCACGCCCCAAGACGCGGCTTAAACCACACTAGGGGCTTCCCGTTTGGTTATTTTTCTTTTTTTTCAGGACCTTAATCTCTGGAAATACTGTCCGGCAGCACTATTGCCGAACACATGATGCAGCAACCAAGGAGGCAGACAACTACGTCATACCACGAAATTCCCAGGTTGATTATAGTAACGAGTGAAATATTTGATTTAATATCATTCCTCAGCTTGCCCTTGGAAGGGACATACTCCTACTCTTTGCTTATTGCACTATCTGTATCACTCTGCTTTAACGCAATTTTTTAATAAACAATGCATGACATTACAACTATTATTGCATTATTGTTATATATATATATATATATATATATATATATATATATATATATATATATATATGTGTGTGTTCATTAATGACGCCTTGCAACCGTACACCTTGGTACGGCTAATACACCAGGGGCTTACGTACCTCACAATATGGTGAGAAAAGTCCGAACACTTTCACAAGTGCGGCACCCCGAACTTATAGCAGTATATGCATCAGCTCTGAATCATGTGTTTGGTCAAATGTTTGGTTTGCCCGGCTCCTATGTTTTGGTACCTTACGTTCCGCTCTATCGGCTAAGGTAGCGCTAGGAGAACTACTGCGATTGTGCCCCGGTTCTGCTGGGTTCAGCACCTCAGTAGAGAAAGCTAAAACTGACTGTCATGATAAGGCGAGAGACTGGTCGCTGTTCGGCGAGGTTTTCGAGTCCCTAAAGACTTATGCCGCTTAGAGCGAGGGGCCGGCCCTGTCCGGCTTAAAGGCGTGCATCGCGCCCCAAATTCGGCCTTCCGAATACCAGGGGCTTTGCTGAAATTTAAAATTATAGAATTCTATGGCTAAGTGAGAGTGATAAAGCATTATTAGTATGGTTGCCTTGTGCGCTGTGCTGAGCACCTCCCTTGAAGGACCCAAACATGGGAACAAGAGTGCTCAGGTTTATCCCGAACACCCTAGCACTCGTGGCATGGGGGAAGAAGCCGAGGACTAGCCATCTCTCAGATTGAATAAACAGCCAAACAGAAGGCAATATTTTAAATTCAAACAAGCGTTGCATAGCGCATATGAAACAAGTTTTCATAAATACAGGATAAAACGAGCAAGTCTCACTCAAATATTACATCTTCGGAACACTCATCCGCTATGAGATGGGCACCCGGCAGAACACCCTCATAGTACATCTCGGGGTGGCGGTGCTCCTTGCCCTCCGGCGGCCCCTCCTTGATCAGCTTCACGGCGTCTAGCTTGACCCACTGCAATTTCACACGGGCAAAATCCTGGCGTGCACCTTTAATGCAGACAGATCGCTTGACGACCTCCAGCCGCGGGCACGCATCCACAAGCCGCCTCACTAGGCCGAAGAAGCTGTTCGGAAGGGCGTGGCCAGGCCACGGCCGGACTATAAAGCTCCTCATGGCTAGATCGGCCGCCTTATGTAGCTCAACCATCTGCTTCAGCTGGTCGCTCATTGGCACCGGGTGTTTGGCCTCAGCATACTGAGACCAGAACAGCTTCTCCATTGAGCATCCATCCTCGGCCTGGTAAAATCGTGCGGCATCGGACACGCTGCGGGGCAAATCTGCGAATGCTCCTGGAGAGCTCCGGATTCAGGTAAGTAATCGGTAATTTACTTTTACATGTTTGCTTTGCATATAGAAAGCCTTACCCGCCGCTATCTTCTTCATTGCATCGATCTCCTGGAGGGCCTTTTGGGCTTCGGCCTTGGCACTTCTTGCGCTCTCGAGGGCCGTGGCAAGCTCAGACTCCTACGTCTTTGAGTCAAGCTCCAATGCCTCGTGCTTCGCCACGAGAGCCTGGAGCTCTTCCTGCACCTCGCCCACCTAAGCCTCGTGCTTCTCTCGCTCGGTGTGCTCCTTGGCCGCGTTATTTTCGGCCTTGGTTAGCGCTTGCTTCAGGGTTGCCACCTCGGTCGTGGCCCCTGGCAAATATACGTTGATCCTGTCATTTTGCAATCGCGTCTTCTTTTATATATACATATCTATGGACAGGGTATTACTTACCCTTGTTCTCCTCGAGCTGCCTCTTGGCAAGGCCGAGCTCTTTCCTGCACCCCTCGAGGTCCGACTTCAGTACGGCGACCTCCGCAGTCAGTGCGGCGGATGCCAGCAGCGAAGCCTGCATATGCATATTGACATACTTATATTAGACTCCTGCAATATTATTTGATCCTTTGTTCGGCTTTTCTTTGTGAACACCGAACAAAGCATCAGGGGCTACTATCTATGCGGTAATATTTCTACCACATTTTAAAACACTTACCTAAAAGCCTGTTAGAAGGCTGGCACAGTCTTCAGTCAATCCGCTCTTGGCGGACTGAACCTTCTGGATCACCGCACTCATGATAGTGCGGTGCTCCTCATCGATGGAAGCGCTGCGAAGTGCTTCCAGCAGATTGTCTGGCGCCTCTGGATGGACAGAGGTCACCGGCACAGGCGTCTTGCCCCTCTTAGAAGGAGGCTACCTGCCCGAGCCCAGAACCGCTGGAGGGTCCGGCGCGGTGTTCGGCTGAGGGCCAAACTCGGAGCTCTCAGGGGCCCCATCCCCTCGGCTCGGAGTCCGGAAGGTCGCCTTGAGGCACCTCATGGACTGTCTCCCCTCGACCTGGTGCCTCTTGAGACAGCACCTCGTCGTCGTCAGTAGGATGAGGGGAGGTGGTTATCGGGACTGGATCACTATCCATGTCCGACGAGCCCAGGGAGCCGTCCGCTGATACATTGATGCTAGTTTGCGGCGTCCTGCATAATCATGTTCGGCGTTAGGGAAAGCAGTGCGACAAAGGAACACTACGAGTTACTCTGGTATCCGAATACTTATGATCTCCCCAGGGGCTTGGCCCTGGGCAACCACTCATCTTCATTTTCGTCGGCGGCGGTGGAGCTGTGCAGAAGGAGAGTCCTTCCCTTCTTGGACCCTTCGGCCCCACCAGTTAGGGCGGCCTTCCTTTTCTTATTTCCCCCTGCAGGAGGGGGAGCATCATCTTCTTCTTCCTCGTCTTCGGGGGAGGAGTGCGCCGCAGAGTGATCGGACGATGAGTTCGATGACGCCTGGCGTCGGGAACTCTTTCGGGTTCCCTTGGCCTTCTTGGTCTTCTCCGGCACCGTATAAGGAGTCGGAGTCAGCATCTTCGCCAGAAGAGCGTCTGCTGGGCCTTCAGGCACAGGAGCCGGACAATCGATCTGTCCGGCCATCTCCTGCCAGTCCTGTCAAAGGTAAGGGAGTTTAGATCCCACATGGAGTCAACCTATAAAAAATAAGTATCCTGCGAGAGGTAAAGAAGCTTACCGCTTTGGCTTGGCGCTTAGTGTTGAATCCACGATCCTCAGTAATGGGAGGGGGACCTCGGCGCTTTTGAACATCACCCTCCAGGCATCTTCGTGAGTTGTGTCGAAAAGCCTATTCAGATTTTGGTGCCGTGCCGGGTCGAACTCCCACAAGTTGAACTCCCGTTGTTGGCATGGGAGAATCCGGCGGTGGAGCATGACCTGGACCACGTTGACAAGTTTGAGCTTCTTGTTCACCATGTTTTGAATACATGTTTGGAGTCCGGTCAGCTCTTCCGAACTACCCCAGGACAGGCCCTTCTCTTTCTAGGAGGTGAGCCGCGTGGGGATGCCAGATCGGAACTCAGGGGCTGCTGCCCATACAGGGTCGCCCGGCTCGGTGATGTAGAACCACCCCGATTGCCACCCCTTTATGGTTTCCATGAAGGAGCCCACGAGCCATGTTACGTTGGGCATCTTGCCCACCATGGCACCTCCGCACTCCGCCTGGCGGCCGCCCACCACCTTCGGCTTGACATTGAAGGTCTTCAACCATAGGCCGAAGTGGGGCTTGATGCGGAGGAAGGCCTCGCACATGACGATAAACACTGAGATGTTGAGAATGAAGTTTGGGGCCAGATCATGGAAATCCAGGCCGTAATAGAACATGAGCCCCCGGACGAATGGATGGAGAGGGAATCCCAGTCCGCGGGGGAAATGGGTGAGGAATACTACCCTCCCATGGGGCCTGGGGGTGGGGATGAGCTGCCCCTCATCTGGGAGCCGGTGCGCGATGTCGTCGGGCAGGTATCCGGCTCTCCTCAGTTTCTTGATGTCTCCCTCCGTGACGGAGGAGACCATCCACTTGCCTCCCTCTCCGGACATGGTTGGAGAAGGTTGAGGTGGGAAGTGCGGACTTGGGCGCTAGAGCTCGAGTATGCGAAAACGGATGAGCAAATGAGGAAGAAGGCGTAGTGAATCCTTATCCCTTTATATGGGCGGACGAAGCTAAGCGTCCCCACTTGCCTGGTAAAACTCGCTTATCCCCCCAAGCGCCGTAATTGATGGCGTGGTTGGGTTACCAACGCCCGTTGAGGGAGTCCTGGATTAGGGGGTCTCCGGACAGCCGGACTATCTCCATTGGCCGAACTATTAGACTATGAAGATACAAGATTCAATACTACGTCTCGTGTCCGGATGGGACTCTACTTGGCGTGGAAGGCAAGCTAGGCAATACGTATATGGATATCTCCCCCTTTGTAACTGACCTTGTGTAACCCTAACCCTCTCCGGTGTCTATATAAACCGAAGGGTTTTAGTCCATAGGACAACAATCACAACATACAATCATACCGTAGGCTAGCTTCTAGGGTTTAGCCTCTCTGATCTTGTGGTAGATCTACTCCTGTAACACCCATATCTTCAATATTAATCAAGCAGGACGTAGGGTTTTACCTCCATCAAGAGGGCCCGAACCTGGGTAAAACTTCGTGTCCCTTGCCTCCTGTTACCATCCGGCCTAGACACACAGTTCGGTACCCCCTACCCGAGATCCGCCGGTTTTGACACTGACATTGGTGCTTTCATTGAGAGTTCCTCTATGTCGTTGCCGTTAGGCTTGATGGCTCCTACTATCATCGATAACGATGCGGTCCAGGGTGAGACTTTTCTCCCCGGACAGATCTTCATATTCGGCGGCTTTGCACTACGGGCTAATTCGCTTGGCCATCTGGAGCAGATTGAAAGCTATGCCCCTGGCCATCAGGTCAGATTTGGAAGTTTGAATTACATGGCCAACATCCGTGGGGACTTGATCTTCGACGGATTCGAGCCATAGCCGGGCGCGCCGCACTGTCACGATGGGTATGACTTAGCTCTGCCATCAGACGGTACCCCAGAGGCCGCGCCCGCATCAGCTCCGACCCTTAGCTCGGAGCCAGATGCGTTGATCGAGGACGGGTGGCTAGACACCGCCTCAGGGGCTGCAGTTTCGACGGCGATCGAGCCAAACACCAGCATAATCCTCTGCGCAGCCCGTGACTCCAAGGTGCCGAACTCTCCTCTGGACCCCGAACCATCCGCGCCCCTGCCAACCGAATCCGATTGGGCGCCGATCATGGAATTCACCGCTGCGGATATCTTTCAGCACTCGCCCTTCCGCGACATTCTGAATTCACTAAGGTCTCTCTCTTTATCAGGAGAGCCCTGGCCGGATTATGGCCAACAGGACTGGGATGCGGACGACGAAGAAATTCGACGCCCACCCACCACCCACTTTGTAGCCACTGTCGATGATTTAACCGACATGCTCGACTTCGACTCCGAAGACATCAACGGTATGGACGACGATGTAGGAGACGAACATGAACCAGCACCTATAGGGCACTGGAAAGCCACCTCGTCGTATGACATATACATGGTGGATACACCCAATGAAGGCAACGTCGACGAGATAGTGGAGGATGACCCCTCCAAGAAGCAACCCAAGCGCCGACGTCAGCGGCGCCGCTCTAAGTCCCGCCAAAGCAAAAGTGGTGATACCGGCACAGGAGATAATAACACTCTGGATAGCGCCGAAGACAACAAAAATCCCCTCCAGCAAGAGTTAGATCAGGAGGTTGAAGGAGCCAGCTCTCCTGAGAGAGCGGCTAGCGGAGAGGAGGAGTATGACAATTACATGCCCCCCTCCGAAGACGAGGCAAGCCTCGGCGATGATGAATTCACCGTACCAGAGGATCCCGTCGAACAAGAGCGCTTCAAGCGCAGGCTTATGGCCACGGCAAATAGCCTGAAGAAAAAGCAGCAGTAGCTTCAAGCTGATCAAGACCTGCTAGTTGACAAATGGACTGAAGTCCTCGCGGCCGAGGAATATAAACTCGATCTTCCCTCCAAGAGTTACCCAAGGCGCAGGTTACTACCCCGATTGCAGGAAGAAGCGTATGATACGGCTGATCGGCCACCTCGTGGCCGCGATAGAGAGGCATTGCAGCCAAAAGCTCAGCCTCCACCCCAACGCCATCCAAATAAAAAGGCATGGGGAGATACGCCAGACCCGCGAGACATATTGGAGGACAAAGCAAAGCATTCAAGATCAATCTACGGATCACGAGGGCGCACCACTCTATGAGACGGTAAACGTCATGCCGGATACAGTAAAAGAAAATCCGGCCGGGCCGAACACAACGGGCAGAACCCATACGAGCTGCATCGTGATATAGCCCAATATAGAGGCGCCGCACACCCCTTATGCTTCACAGACGAAGTAATGGAACATCAATTCCCAGAAGGTTTCAAACCTGTAAACATTGAATCATACGACAACACAACAGATCCGCAGTATGGATTGAGGACTTCCTCCTCCACATCCACATGGCCCGTAATGATGACTTACATGCCATCAAATACCTCCCACTAAAACTCAAAGTACCAGCGTGGCATTGGCTTAATAGCTTGCCAGTAGACTCCATTAGCTGTTGGGAAGATCTGGAAGCCGCATTCCTCGACAACTTTCAGGGAACTTATGTGCGACCACCAGACGCTGATGACTTGAGCCACATAATTCAGCAGCCAGAAGAGTCGGCCAGGCAATTCTGGACTCGGTTCATTACAAAGAAAAATCAAATCATCGACTGTCCGGATGCGGAGGCCTTAGCGGCTTTCAAGAACAACATCCGAGACGAGCGGCCAGCCCAGCACCTTGGTCAGGAAAAGCCAAAATCTATGGCAGCACTCACGACGCTCATGACCCGCTTTTGTGCGGGAGAAGACAGCTGGTTGGCTCGCAGTAACAACATATCAAAGAACCATGGTACCTCAGATACCAAGGACGGCAACAACAGGTCACGTCGCAACAAGCATAAGCGCCGCATTAACGGCGAAAGTACTGAGGATACGGCAGTCAATGCCGGATTCAAAGGCTCTAAACCCGGTCAGCGGAAAAAGCCATTCAAACAAAGTATGACGGGTCCGTCCAGCTTGGACCGTATACTCGATCGCTCGTGTCAAATACACGGCACCCCAGACAAGCCAGCCAATCACACCAATAGGGATTGTTGGGTGTTCAAGCAGGCCGGCAAGTTAATTGCCGAAAACAAGGGCAAGGGGCCGCATATCGATGACGAGGAAGAACCCCGGCAGCCGCACACTGGAGGACAGAAGAGGTTTCCCCCGCAAGTGCAGACGGTGAACATGATATAAGCAACCCACATCCCCAAGAGGGAGCGGAAGCGTGCGCTCAGGGACGTATATGCGTTGGAGCCAGTCGCCCCAAAGTTCAACCCTTGGTCCTCCTATCCGATCACCTTCGATCACAAGGACCACCCCACTAGTATCCTTCACGGCGGATTCGCCGCACTGGTCCTAGACCCAATCATCGACGGATTTCACCTCACTCGAGTCCTTATGGACGGCGGCAGCAGCCTGAACCTGCTTTATCAGGACATAGTGCGGAAAATCGGTATAGACCCCTCAAGGATCAAACCGACAAAGATGACCTTTAAAGGCGTCATTCCAGGCGTAGAGGCCCACCGCACAGGCTCAATTACACTGGAAGTGGTCTTCGGATCCCCGGATAACTTCCGAAGGGAAGAGTTAATCTTCGATATAGTCCCGTTCCGCAGTGGTTATCATGCGCTGCTCGGACGACCTGCATTCGCTAGATTCAATGCGGTGCCACATTATGCATACCTCAAGCTCAAGATGCCAGGACCTCACGGAGTTATTACAGTCAACGGAAACACAGAGCACTCTCTCCGAACAGAGGAGCGCACCGCGGCCCTTGCAGCAGAGGCGCAAAGCTGCCTCTCAAGGCAATCTACCAGTTCGGCGTTCCAAAGCCCGGACACCTCCAAGCGCTCTCGGGGCAATCGACAAATAGACCGCCTGGCGCGATCTGAGCTCGTGTAGCAATACGTCGGCCACCCCAATCCTAGCCCAACGACGTTGTTCGTGCCGCGCGTACATAATTACCCATTAAAAATACCATGGGCACAGGTGGGGAGGGGGGCACAACTACGGCACGCCCCAAAACGCGGCCTAAACCGCACCTGGGGCTTCCCGTTTGGTTATTTTTCTTTTTCTTTCAGGACTTCATTCTCTGAAAACACTGTCCGGCAGCTCTATTGCCGAACACATGGTACATCAACCAAGGAGGCCAACAACTACGGAATTCCCAGGTGGATTACAGATTTCATATAATTCCTCAGCTCGCCCTTGTAAGGGACATAGTCCTACTCTTTTTCTTATTACACTATTTGTATCACTCTGCTTTAATGCAATTTTTTAATATACAATGCATGAGATTATGACTATTATCGCATTTTTGTTATATGTATACATATCTATGTGTTCATTAATGACGCCTAGCAACCGTACACACAATATGGCCAATGCACCAGGGTCAATGCACCAGGGTCTTACGTACCCACAATATGGTGTGAAAAGTCTGAACACTTTCACAAGTGCGGCACCCCGAACTTATAGCATTATATGCATCAGCTCCGAATCATGTCTTTGGTCAAATGTTGAGTTTGCCCGGCTCCTATGTTTTGGTACCTTACGTTCCGCTCTATCGGCTAAGGTAGCGCTAGGAGAACTACTGCGATTGTGCCCCGGTTCTGTCGGGCGGAGCACCTCAGTAGAGAAAGCTAAAACTGACTGTCATGATAAGGCGAGAGACTGGTCGCTGTTCGGCGAGGTTTTTCGAGTCCCTAAAGACTTATGCCGCTTAGGGCGAGGGGCCGATTCCGTCCAGCTTACAGGCGTGTATCGCACCCTGAATTCGGCCTTCTGAATACCAGGGGCTTCGCCGACATTTAAAATTATAGAATTCTATGGCTAAGTGAGAGTGATAAAGCATTATTAGTCCGGTTGCCTTGTTCTTTGTGCTGAGCACCTCCCTCGAAGGACCCAAACATGGGAACAAGAGTGCTCAGGTTTATCTCGAACACCCCAGCACTCGTGGTATGGGGGCAGAAGTCGAGGACTAGCCATCTCTCAGATTGGATAAACAACCAAATAGAAGGTAATATTTTAAATTCACACAAGCGTTGCATAGCGCATATGAAACAAGTTTTCATCACATAGGATAAAAAATGGGCAAGTCTCATTCATATACTACATTTTGTGAACACTCATCCGCGATAAGACGGGCGCCCGGCAGAACACCCTCGTAGTACATCTCGGGGTGGCGGTGCTCCTTGCCCTCCGGCGGCCCCTCCTTGATCAGCTTCACGGTGTCTAGCTTGACCCACTGCGTTTTTACACGGGCGAAGGCCCGACGTGCACCTTCAATGCAGACGGATCACTTGACGACCTCCAGCCGTGGGCAGGCATCCACAAGCCGCCTCACCAGGCCAAAGAAGCTATTCGGAAGGGCATCGCCAGGCCACAACCGGACTATGAAGCCCTTCATGGCCTGACCGGCTGCCTTATGTAGCTCGGCCATCTGCTTCAGCTGGTCACTCATCGGCACCGAATGTTCGGCCTCAGCATACTGAGACCAGAACAGCTTCTCCGTCAAGCTACCGTCCTCGGCCTGGTAAAATCGTGCGGCATCGGACACACTGCGGGGCAAATCTGCGAATGCTCCTGAAGAGCTCCGAATCTGGGTAAGTAATCGATAATTTACTTTTACATGCTTGCTTTGCATATAGAATGCCTTACCCGCCGCTATCTTCTTTATTGCGTCGATCTCCTGAAGGGCCTTCTGGGCCTCGGCCTTGGCACTCTTCGCGCTCTCACGGGCCGCGGCAAGCTCAGACTCTCGCGTCTTCAAGTCAAGCTCCAATGCCTCGTGCTTCGTCACGAGAGCCTGGAGCTCTTGCTGCACCTCGCCCACCCGAGCCTCGTGCCTCTCTCGCTCGGTGCGCTCCTGGGCCGCCTTCTCTTCGGCCTGGGACAGCACTTGCTTCAGGGTCGCCACCTCGGTCGTGGCCCCTGGCAAACATATAATGATCCTGTCATTTAGCAATCGCGTCCTTTTTCTCTTCTATAGACGGGGTATTACTTACCCTTGTTCTCCTCGAGCTGCCTCTTAGCAAGGCTGAGCTCTTTCTGGGACCCCTCGAGGGCCTCCTTCAGTACGGCGACCTCCGCAGTTAGTGCGGCGGACGCCATCAGTGAAGCCTGCATATGCATATTGACATACTTATATTAGACTCCTACAATATCATTTGATCCTTTGTTCGTCTTTTCTTTGTGAACACCGAATAAAGCATCAGGGGCTACTGTCTATGCGGTAATATTTCTACTACATTTTAAAACACTTACCTCAAAGCCTGTTAGAAGGCTAGTACAGGCTTCAGTCAATTCGCTCTTGGCGGACTGAACCTTCTGGATCACCGCACTCATGATAGTGCGGTGCTCCTCCTTGATGGAAGCGCTTCAAACATAGTGTCCGGCACCTCTGGATGGACAGAGGTCACCGGTACAGGCGTCTCACCCCCTTAGAAGGGGACCGCCTACCCGAGCTCGGAGCCGTTGGAGGGTCCGGCGTGGTGTTCGGCTGAGGGCCGAACTCGGAGCTCTCGGGGACCCTGTCCCCTCGGCTCCCGGAGTCCGGAAGGTCGCCTTGAGGCACCTCCGGGACTGTCCCCCATCGATCCGGTGCCTCTTGAGACAGCACCTCGGCGTCGTCGGCTAGATGAGGGGAGGTGGCGGTCGGGACTGGATCGCTGTCCATGTTCGACGAGCCCAGGGAGCATCCGAGGATACCTCGATATTGGCTCGGGGCGGCCTGCACAATTGAGTTCGGCGTTAGGGAAAGCAATGCGACAAAGGAATCCTATGGGTTACTTTGGTATCCGAATACTTACGATCTCCCATGGGGCTTGGCCCTGGGCAACCACTCGTCTTCACTTCCGTTGGTGGCAGTAGAGCTGTCCGGACGGAGCGTCCTTCCCTTCTTGGACCCTCCGGCCTCCCCAGTTGGGGCGGCCTTCCTTTTCTTGTCTCCCCCAGTCGGTGGGGGAGCCTCTTCTTCCTCTTCCTCATCTTCGGGGGAAGAGTGTGCCGCAGACTCATCGGACGGTGAGTCCGACGACGCCTGGCGTCGGGAACTCTTTCGAGCTCCCTTGGCCTTCTGGGTCTTCTCCGGCACCTTATAAGGGGCCGGAGTCAACATCTTCGCCAGGAGGGCATATACAGGGACTTCGGGCAGGGGAGCCGGACAGTCGATTTGTCCGGCCATCTTCTGCCAGTCCTGTTAACGGCACGGGAGTTTAGATCCCACATAGAATCAATCTATATAGAAAACAAGTATCCTGTGAAAGGTAAAACAACTTACCGCACTGGCGTGGCGCTTCACGCTGAATCCGCGATCCTCAGTAATGGGGGGAGGGACCGCGGCGCCCTTGAACAGCACCCTCCAGGCATCTTAATGAGTCGTGTCGAAGAGCCTGTTCAGAGTTCGGTGCTGCGCCGGATTGAACTCCCACAAGGTAAACTCCCGTTGTTGGCACGGGAGTATCCGGCGGACGAGCATAACATGGACTATGTTGACAAGCTTGAGCTTCTTATCCACCATGTTCTGAATACATGACTGGAGTCCGGTCAGCTCTTTTGAATTACCCCAGGACAGGCCCTTCTCTTTCCAAAAGGTGAGCCGCATGGGGATGCCAGATCGGAACTCGGGGGCCGCTACCCATGCGGGGTCGCGCGGCTCGGTGATATAGAACCACCCCGATTGCCACCCCTTTATGGTGTCCATGAAGGTGCCCTCGAGCCATGTGATGTTGGGCATCTTGCCCACCATGGTGCCTCCGCACTCCGCCTGGCGGCCGCTCACTACCTTCGGCTTGACATTGAAGGTCTTCAGCCATAAGCCGAAGTGGGGCTTGATGCGGAGGAAGGCCTCGCACACGACGATGAACGCCGAGATGTTGAGGATGAAGTTCGGGGCTAGATCGTGGAAATCCAGGCTGTAATAAAACATGAGCCCCCGGACGAAGGGATGGAGAGGGAATCCTAGTCCGCGAAGGAAATGGGTGAGGAATACCACCCTCTCATGGGGCTCGGGGGTGGGGATGAGCTGTTCCTCATCTGGGAGCCGGTGCGCGATATCGTTAGGCAGGTATACAACTCTCCTCAGTTTCTTAACGTCTCCCTCCGTGACGGAGGAGACCATCCACTTGCCTCCCGCTCCGGACATGGTTGGAGAAGGTTGAGATGGAAGTGAGGACTTGGGCGCTAGAGCTCGAGTGTGCGGGAGCGGATGAGCAGAGGAGGAAGAAGGTGTGGATAGAAAGGTGAATCCTTATCCCTTTATATGGGCGGACAAAATTAAGCGTCCCCACTTGCCGTGTAAAACTCGCTTATCCCCCAAGCGCCGCGATTGATGACGTAGTTGGGTTACCCACGCCCGTATTGATGAGAATCCCATAATAAGGGGACGCGATCTCTGCTTTGACAAGACGTGTCGAAAAACTGCCTCGCATTATGTGCGGGGCTGGTTAAAAGAAACGGTTCGAATAATCACCAGGCCATGACGTAACATCATGTTGCCAAAACAAGCTAGCGGATTAGATCTACGAAAACATTATTCTCTCTACGGTGAAATGTGGGACTTATTTTGCAGGGTCGGACAATATCCTCATATTCAACTTCTTCTGTGATGTATTCGGAGAAGGAACCCGCCTTGCAATGCCGAAGACAACTACGCGTCGGACTCATCGTCATTGAAGCCTGGTTCAGGGGCTACAGGGGGAGTCCTAGATTAGGGGGTCTCCGGATAGCCGGACTATCTCCATTGGCCGAACTGTTAGACTATGAATATACAAGATTGAAGACTTCGTCTCGTGTCCGGATGGGACTCTACTTGGCGTGGAAGGCAAGCTCGGCAATACATATATGGATATCTCCCCCTTTGTAACCGACCTTGTGTAACCCTAACCCTCTCCGGTTTCTATATAAACCAAAGGGTTTTAGTCCGTAGGACAACAATCACAACATACAATCATACCATAGGCTAGCTTCTAGGGTTTAGCCTCTCTGATCTCGTGGTAGATCTACTCTTGTAACACCCATATCTTCAATATTAATCAAGCAGGACGTAGGGTTTTACCTCCATCAAGAGGGCCCGAACCTGGGTAAAACTGCGTGTCCCTTGCCTCCTATTACCATCCGGCCTAGACGCACAGTTCGGGACCCCCTACCCGAGATCCACCGGTTTTGACACTGACACCCTACTGATGAGAATCCCGTAATAAGGGGACACGATCTCTACTTTGACAAGACGTGTCGAAAATCTGCCTCGCGTTATGTGCGGGGCTGGTTAAAGGAAATGGTTCGAATAATCACCGGGCCATGACATAACGTAATGCTGCCAAAACAAGCCAACAAATTAGATCTGCGAAAATATTATTCTCTCTACGGTGGAATTTGGAACTTATTTTGCAGGGTCGGACACTATCCTCGTATTCAAATTCTTCTGTGATGTATTCGAGGAAGGAACCCACCTTGCAATGCCGAAGACAATACTGCGTGTCGGACTCATCGTCATTGAAGCCTGGGTCAGGGGCTACTGAGGGAGTCCTGGATTAGGGGGTCTCCGGACAGCCGGACTATATCCTTTGGCTGGACTGTTAGACTATGTAGATACAAGATTGAAGACTTCATCTCGTGTCCGGATGGGACTCTACTTGGCGTGGAAGGCAAGCTAAGCAATACGGATATGGATACTTCCTCCTTTGTAACCGACCTTGTGTAACCCTAAACCCTCTCCGGTGTCTATATAAACCAAAGGGTTTTAGTCCGTAGGACAACAACCTCAACATACAATCATACCATAGGCTAGCTTCTAGGGTTTAGCCTCTCTGATGTCGTGGTAGATCTACTCATGTACTACCCATATCATCAATATCAATCAAGCAGGACATAGGGTTTTACCTCCATCAAGAGGGCCCGACCCTGGGTAAAACATTGTGTCCCCTGCCTCCTATTACCATCCGGCCTAGATGCACAGTTCGGGACCCCCTACCCGAGATCCGCCGGTTTTGACACCGACACCTGCAAAGAAGTTTCGGCTAATGGAGATCGAATTGAAGTCGAGGGGCATCATGTACGCCTCCATATCATGGTGAGCCAATCTCGCAAGACCAGATAGTAGCAAGCAGGGCGTCTTGAAAAGCTTTGGCCTCGCTTTGATGATGGCCGTGTGCATGCCCCTGGAGCATGCAGCCAGCGGCAGGGCACTCAACATATCTGTACACGAACAACAGAGGTCGAGGACGTCACTGGGGAGATTGCTCCAATCGCGGCTCATATGGATGCTGCGCGGTTCGTGTTCGGCCATGGTGGAGTTTGGATGGTGGTGTTTTGGGGGCTTGATTTACGGGGGAGAAGGCTGTCGGTGCTGGAGCGGCTAGCGAGGGAATAGTGGTGCTGGGGGAGGCGAGCGAGGCAAGGGTATGCGGGGGCACAGTGAGATAATGAAGAGTGACCTCAGGATCTCTGGCGAGACAGAGATGGAGATGTAGTGGTGCTAGGGGAGAGGAAGACGAGGCGAGGCATGCTATACAGTGGCGGTGACAGTGACTGCACAGTGCACAAGGTGAGGCTGACTTTGGTAACCCGGACATGCCGCCTGGACTGGTGTCACCTCGGGCGCAGGGTCCTGTCACTTCACTGTGAGGACCGGATGAATAATAGTATTTTGACCATCAAGTGTACCACAGTTGTACTACTAATACTAGTAGGAGTAGTAGGAACATGAGTACACTCCCGTGCTAGCATGCCTCTGGGTTCACTTCATCCTCTAGCTATCATCCATATTGCGAGCAGAACCAAATTCTCGTGCATGCGGAAGTGCGAAGAAGGACTTTTCTTTTTTGAGGATAACCGCATATTCCTTAACCGTAGTAGGAAAATGAGTAGTACTCCCTCCGGTCCTCTTTTGTCTGCGCATAACTTTTTTCAGTATTTCTCTAAGTAGTCTGCGTATATACCCTTTTGCATGCGCCCATTTCCCTCCATGTCCCGCATTCACAACATTAATTAGCATACGCATGAGCAGCTGCAGCCAGACTCCAGCCAATAAACTGCAGCATACAAGTGGGCCATTCTGTGAGCATGGGAGAGAGAAAAGGAAACCGAAGAGCCCGTCCAATCCATTGCATGTAGCAGTCAAACCAGCGCAACTCTCCTCATGCATGCGCATAACTTCTCCCATTTACTTCTCCATCGGGAACCAATTTTCCTCGGCTTTTCACTACTCCTTGATCTTCATTTGCATCCAAACCACACTGCATTCACACTGTTTTAACCTCTTCACATCCTCCTAGAGTAATTCTGAAGCCCATATAAATAATCATGTTCTTCAGTTAGACTAGCCATCTAATCCTAATTCTCCAAACCATAGCCCTCCGGTCCAGCGGTTCCAAATGGCGAAAGAGATCGAGATGCAGGTTTTTAGCGTCCAACATGTCCTTGTCGAAGGCTCGTTGAGCATAGTTGCCATAGTCACCGACCACCCAAGGGTTATTCGGAAGTGGATCAACAATGTATCCAACTCCCTCCAAAAGGTGGAGATGAATGTCATCGGTCTCGACGCAGAGTACACGGAGCGTGCCACTGGGAAGATCCAACGCGCCGCTGTCCTTCAGTTGTGCCTCGAAGATGATATTTTGGTGTACCACATCATACATGTGCCCTCCATACTAGGTGAGCTTCATGATTTCCTATCTCGGGAGGACATATACTTCTATGGGGCAGCCATCGCAGGGGACAAACAGAAGTTGGAGCCGTACAACCTTGATTTGAAAAGCATCACTAACCTACAAACTAGAATAAAAATTCATGTAAAAGATTGTGATAAACTGACACCATCCCTATTTGACGCAGCAAATTTTGTGCTCGGAACAAATCTTCAGAAAGGTGACGAGATGCTGGCATTAAGGTCGTCTGGATGGGAGAATTATCCCTTGATGTACGAGCGGATAAAATATGCTGCCCTCGATGCCTGTGTGAGTTTCGAGATAGCTGCAAGGTCCAGAGAGCTTGTTGCGAAGCCGTGTCCCACCGAAAATGAGAACAACAACAACAAGAAGAAGATGCTGCACCAGCAGCATGGCATTATGGATGGATGAACTATTTCCTATCTTGTAAAAAAAGTATTCCCTATTATGTATATCGATATAGATGGACTATTTCGATGGTTTGCATGTCTTTGGAACAGGTAGTAGCGTGGGTCCGCTTGACTATAAGAAACTATTTATCCACCTAGCTTTCTCTACTACTCCTTCCAGTGACCAGTACGCAATGCATGTGTCCGTAGACATGACAGCTTGTCAATGGAAGTTCAACTATGACGACCATCACGTTTCATCCACTGCCACTCGTGATTCCCACGACGCCGCTCCAACCCATGGCACCACGTCCCCCGACGTGTGCCTCACCCCTCTCGGCCGCACCGCCCCTCTGCCTTTGTGTGCATGACATGTGGGCCACCTTAAATGTGGCGAGCATCAAGTTTCTACCATGGCCGCACGTGATTCCCACGATGCTGCACGAACCCATGACACCACACGTCCCCCGACCTGCGGCTCATCCCTCTCGGCCCCACTGCCCCTCTAAATTTGAATTTGAAACTTATAAAACAAAAATATTCAAAAAAATAAACTAGGAGAGATGAAGTATATCGTAGGATGTGTCCCATACGAAACAAGTCCCCTGGTTTGTCACCACGGAACATCAAGATGCATTTGCATGAGTTGTTTATCTTGTGAGAGAAAAGGATGAACAAGGGAAGGCCTCTAGAGATAGAGATAGACACTACTACTACCAATGTGTTGGCCCGTGCGTTGCAATGGATCCAAAGTAGTAGAATAATACTTGTTCACGTGCTTGAAATATAAACACTCTAGTTTTGATATACATGTGTCAGCAGACATGACAGCTTGTCCATGGAAGTTGAACCACGGTGACCATCACGTTTCTTGTTTCTACCACTACCACACCCACACGCGATTCCCACGACGCCGCTACAACCCTACCTGTAAGCACGATGTCCCCCGACGTGGACATGGATCCTCTAATGTGGCTATCACTGCCTTACCCTGCCTTTCCTTCGCTGACTGGTGGGACCCACACTTGCGGGTCCCACATGTCAGTGATAGAATGGTAGGATTGTTCACGTCAGGATCCTCATCCCCCCGACGTGCGCCTCATTCCACTCGGCCCCACCACTCCTCTGCCTTTGTGTGCATGACATGCGGGCCAGCTGAACTGCGGCGACCATCAACTTTCTACCACAGCCACACCCGATTGGACGCGGTTTGCCTGCTCCGCTGCTGTGCTCCGATCTGTACTCCCGCACCATCGAATTTTCATCCAGCGGCTCTGACACATTTTGTACCGGGCAACAATCCTCATCTAGAGTACTTCTGTACTACAGACAGTACCCGCCGGTGTGGCCATCTACGCCTCGTAACGCCCCGATGCCTAGCTGTGGCACCTTCACCACGACCACGCCACCACCGGCCGGTTCATCTCGAACGAGTGAGTCGCGAACCACACCACCACCATGAGAATGACATGCGGCAGCCGCATTTAAGGTCCGCATGTCATTGACTCATAGGCCGGGCACTAAGCCACTGAAGTTTGGTCCCGTGGGCCCCGAGAGGGAAATGTAAGTCCCGCGGCTGGCCTTGTGGTGCTCCCGCAATACGAGCTTGTGACAAACCCGAAATTTGTTTCTTACTACAACCAACTACTAGTAAGGTACACATGCATTGCACGCATGAGATTCTGGTGGTTTGTGCATTATGCTTCTACATGTGGAGTCTTCTAGATTCTACATGTGGCAAAATCTGGTGGAATGTAGATGATATCCAACGGCCAGTAGTGCTCGGATTTGCCATCTTTGTACCGTCGGATTGGCTTCATCCAACGACCAACTTTCAAAGTTATGGTTTTGTTTGCAGCCTAAGGTTGCCACGCCTAAGCTTAGGCATGCCACAAGTGTGTTTGGTTGCATTCTCATCTCGACATAATTGTTCCCTCTTCATGCATGCTCAACTCAACACCCCTCTTCATGTATGCTCTCTTCTTGCATGCTTCTAGTGTATTTGTGCTAATCTAGTGTGGACTCATGCACCCTCCATACACACTACCAAACACCCAAAAGTGGGTGGAGAAGGGAACTCTTGGGATCATGCACCCTTCGTACACCCTACCAAACACACCAGGCATGTGTTTGGTTCATTGCTACACTTGTGGCTTGCCACATTTTCTAGCTACATGGTCCACATGTCATAGACTCAACTTCTTGCCAAATATTGCCACACTTGTGTTGGACATTTTGTTAGCCACATTTTTTGTGGCAGACACACTTTGCCTAAGCTTAGTTGTGGCAAAGTTAGTCATGAATGAAGTTCAACCATGGAATCTTCTAGATTATACATGTGGCAGAATCTGGTGGAATGTAGATGATATACAACGGCCAGTAGTCCTCGGATTTGCCATCTTTGTACCGTCGGATTGGCTTCATCCAACGACCAACTTTCAAAGTTATTCACACACTGTGTAGGGGGTATAGATATAGTTGTGCCGGCCCGTTGCAATGGATCCAAAGTATATCTGTTTAGTGGAGTGCACTCTAAACACATTATCTATTTATTTTTCTCTAACCTTTCGTAGCCATGCAACCAAGCCACATAAGCTTCATGGGTGCCCCCCCCCTACATCATATTATTCATACTACATTGACTGAAAAAGATAAATCACCCAAAACAAGATCTTCCCATTTTTTGTTGCTACGATGCTGTGTCGTGCACGTACCTACTAGTTGTATAGTGGTAGTACCAGTTGTATAGTACTACAAACTTGGTACTAGTAGGAGTAGAGTAGTACATAATACTCCTACTCTATCAACAAGCCCCATCTGACACCAAATTTCTTGGCTTCCGTGCTACAACTAGATCTTCCCCTCGTTTCTGTTTTCCAACCCGGTGGCGGGCGGGGTGCGGTTTGCCAATAGTCGGTTTGTTCAATGGCGGTCCCACATGAAAGTTAAAATGCTAAGCAACATGCCTTACCTAAGCTATGTGTCATGCCGGACAGGCCGTGGAGTACTCCCGATTCCCG
>NC_041388.1:344316856-344329320 GCF_002162155.2 Triticum dicoccoides | reverse complement strand
GCGGCAGGCCTTTTCCTTTTACTAGCAATGTGCCCGTGGGTTGCCACAGATCCAAAGTAGTAGAATAGTAGTACTTGTTCACAAACTTGAAAGAAATCACTCTTGTTTTGATATACTCCTAATATATTACTCCCTTCGTTCCTAAATATTTGTCTTTTTAGAGATTTCAAATGGACTATCACATACAGATTATATAGACATATTTTGAAGTGTAGATTCACTCATTTCACTCCATATGTAGTCACTTATTGAAATCTCTAGAAAGACAAATATTTAGGAACGGAGGGAGTACTTTTCACTCAAAATATATTTCTCAGGCTGTTTTGATGAGGTGAGGGAGGGATGTGGTTGCTTTCAAGATAATAAGGGGTTTTCTGCAAATTGGATCAGAGAAGTGGGCTATTGTTGCAAAAATGCCACAACTTACCTCACAGCCGTTAGATGCAGATCTAATGGTCAGAAACGACGGATGGCAGACACACCACCAACTGAGTCTTTTATAGGAGTAGGAGTAGAGAGACGTGTATAAATTGTAACATTTTGGTTCTGCTCCTTGGCACGATCAATAGGTAGAAATAATGGTTTGAAACACTAGGGTGGGGCTATTTGCGCCAGATAAGTAGGGTACGTAGTAGCTAGGTTGGTGTCTCATCGGTTTGGTCACACGCAGTCCGACATGTTCTAGTGTTTCTAGCAAGATGCCCGTGCGTTGCACGAAGTTGATGGAAAAGGTAGACAACTCATAAATTGACGGATGGAGTACTAGTTACAGTGATGCATATAATTAAGCAAAGGGATCACACATGTCGGTATTGACTGGAACGAGAATGCAACAGCACAATAAGAATTAAGGCCACGATGATGATGTGATCGCAGTGGTGGTTACAAAAGGCAAGAAGAAAGATGCATCCATCAATGTATGACCTCCTCCTCCTCAACTTAGTGCGCCGGCCCACCGACCGGTGGCTAAGGAGCGGCAGCTTTTGTAGCGAGGTTGAGGTGCTTCTCAGCTAAGGCATCCAAGGCTTCCAGCCGGTTGAGGAAGGCCAACGTCGTAGCGTCCTCACTGGCCTTGTAGATACCTATGTACACGATTTGCTCATACACGTGGATGTGTAGGTCGACGAATTCTTGCAGGTCGAGGTGCCTCGCGGCGAGCGCGACCTCCAGGTGGACATTCTTCATGGTGTCGGCGGGCAGTCGCAGGGCCACCAATGCTTGAAAGAGGTTTCGACCATGGAGGCCAATTAGGGTGGCAGGCAATGAGGAGCCCAGGCGCGCGGGCTGGAGGAGTACGATGATGTCGTCCGCGAGCTTCTTGAGGACGGTGAACTTGTTGGTGGTGGCAATGATCATCTGGTCCAACTGAGAGTCGTAGTTGGCGTCGACGGCGGCCATCCACCAGCCGGTCTCCAACACCGTCTGGAGACGATCCTCAGCGCCATGCCACAGGCCGACGTCGTGGACCATCTGGCACAACCGCTGGCCGCTCACGCGCATCGCCTCGATGGGTCTGCAGTGAGCTCTTTTGCGCTTAGTGTAGGTGCTTAGGCAAATGCTTAGGTGCGTACGATGTGGTAGATGCATTGGAATGGAGGGGCGCCTTTATATGAGGGCAAACTGCATTACAATCACATCGTGCAGCCTCTTTTCCCGGTCCTCCTCCCATTACTTCCCTCATGCATTAATTGAAGGAGGATGCATTGGCCGTTCAACATTTCGGGAATCGCTACTCCCTCCCTCGTCTGCATTAAAGCCGAATCGGGAACTGCGCCGCCCGCTGTCAAATCGAATAGTACTACGCCGCCCGCTGCACGCCCGGCTGAACACGCCTCCTCGCCTCCATCAAACCCCTCCGTTAAGCCTGCATGCAAACCGAGAAACCTACTCCTGCCACACGTCCGTTCATGAGCGGGCCGGAATTAAACGCAACACCGGCCGAGCTCCTCCCGTCCGCCATCAGTTTAAATGAGGCCAGACACCGGCCAAGCTCCTACCGTCCGCCCTCTATTTACACGAGTCCAGACAGACAACGGGCAAGAATCGCACCCCTCCGCCGCTCCCCCATCTCCTCCTTCACCATTTTCTCCACTCTTCTGATGGCTTCCGAGGAGCCGTTCTCTGGCATATTACCCATCTGGGTGGCCCGCCGAGCCCTCTGGATACGGGCGACGCCGCTCGGTGCTTCACCAACCTCGCTTGGCCCAACGGAGCCAGTTGTCGCCCCAAGCAGGCGCGTGGTTTAGCAACTCGCCGCTCCAGTTCAGCTCGATGAGGAGTGGCGAGTTGCTCCTTGCCGGCATGGCGGCGAGCACACCGGTACGGGCGTCGTCGCTGCCGCGTCATACTGCGCCACCAGTGTCTGCGGTGTCATGCCTCCCGTGTCTATAGGCACACCTCCCGTGCCTGCGGCAGCGCCATGCAAGGAGAGACAAAAGCCGGGTGCATGGAGAGCGACGAGTCGCTGGCCAGCTTCTCCGTGTCTGCCGCCATCATCGAGCAGAAGTAGAACACAGGAGGCCGCTGCCACTTGGGTCCCATGAAGGCCACCACTGAGGCAATGCTGCGCATTTAGGTGGTTTCTTTGCTTCTTCGTCTCTTCTGAGGACCTTCGTCGACCCTGCAAAGTGTCTACCGGACATGAGGAAGACAAAGGGATCCGCGGGCGGCCATTTAGATTATGTACTCCCTCTCCAGCTGGCGGGAAATTTTTGTTCTAAGAATGGATAAATTGTATGTATCTATAACTAAAATAAGTCTAGATACATCCATTTCTAGGACAAGTATTTCCGGACGGAGGGAGTATTAATTATACCAAGAGAGCCGGATTGGTACTGCTTAGTTCATGTAAATGTAATGAAATCCATCATGGTTATATGAAGATCTGGCTTTTTTATACGAAATCCTTCATGCTTATATGAAATCAGTCCGTGTTTCCACGAATTTCATTTGGTTGGTTAGATTTGTGAAAATGTATGCCGCTGGCATTTGATGTCGTCCTCCGCGGAAGGAAGCGGGAGGAAATTTGCCGGCTTCCGTTGGAGATGCTCTTATGCTGGAAATAATAGAGTGACATCCAATCCATTTGAGTTAATTGCGTGTATGATTGTCCCTCTATAAAAAGTTAATTGCATGTATAGTGTACACGTGACTTGCAGGGTGGCTACAACTTCGTACAGAAAGTTAAAAAGAAACAAGTCCATCCTTAATCTTGTATGCTAAGTACTCTGTGGGTGCTACGTCTTGAGCTTGCGTTGGTTTTCCTCGAAGAGGAAGGGATGATGCAGCAGAGTAGCGTAAGTATTTCCCTCAGCTTTTGAGAACCAAGGTATCAATCCAGTAGGAGCCCACGCTCAAGTCCCTCGTACCTGCACAAAGCGATAGCTACTCGCAACCAACACGATTATTTTTGATATAAGGATGAGATCTTATGAGGGTGAGATCTGATAGATAGAATATTTTTGGTATTTTTGATATAAGGATGCAAAGTAAAAAGTAAACACAAAGTAAATAGCAAAACAATATAAAAGTGATAGAGATTGATATGATGAGAATAGACCCGGGGGGCATAGGTTTCACTAGTGGCTTCTCTCAAGAGCATAAGTATTCTACGGTGGGTGAACAAATTACTATTGAGCAATTGATAGAATTGTGCATAATTATGAGAATATCTAGGCATGATCATGTATATAGGCATCACGTCCGTGAGAAGTAGATCGAAACGATTCTGCATCTACTACTATTACTCCACTCATCGACCGCTATCCAGCATGCATCTAGAGTATTAAGTTAAAAACAGAGTAACGCCTTAAGCAAGATGACATGATGTAGAGAGATAAATTCATGCAATATGAAATAAACCCCATCTTGTTATCCTCGATGGCAATGATACAATACGTGCCTTGCTTCCTCTTCCGTCACTGGGTAAGGACACCGCAAGATCGAACCCAAAGCTAAGCACTTCTCCCATGGCAAGAACTACCAATCTAGTTGGCCAAACCAAATGGATAATTCGAAGAGACTTGCAAAGATAACCAATCATGCATAAAAGAATTCAGAGAAGATTCAAATATTATTCATAGATAGACTTGATCATAAACCCACAATTCATCGGTCTCAACAAACACACCGCAAAAAGAAGATTACATCGAATAGATCTCCACAAGAGAGGGGGAGAACTTTGTATTGAGATTCAAAGAGAGAGAAGAAGCCATCTAGCTACTTACTATGGACCCGAAGGTCTGAGGTAAACTACTCACACTTCATCGGAGGGGCTAGGATGATGTAGAAGCCCTCCGTGATGACAGCCCTCTTCCGATGGAGCTCCGGAACAGGCCCCAAGATGGGATCTCGTGGATACAGAAAGTTGCGGCGATGGAATTAGGGTTTTGGCTCCTGTTCTGATTGTTTGGGGGTACGTGTGTATATATAGGAGGAATGAGTACGTCGGTGGAGCACCGAGGTAACCACGAGGCAGGGGGCGCGCCCTAGGGGGGGCGCCCCCCAACCTCGTGACCACCTCTTTGATCCCTTGCAGTAGGGTCCAAGTCTCCTGGATCACGTTCGGTGAGAAAATCATGCTTTCGAAGATTTTATTCCGTTTGGACTCCGTTTGATATTCGTTTTATCCGAAACACTGAAATAGGCAAAAAACAGCAATTCTGGGCTGGGCCTCCGGTTAATAGGTTAGTCCCAAAAATAATATAAAAGTGGAAAATAAAGCCAAATATAGTCCAAAACAGTAGATAATATAGCATGGAGCAATCAAAAATTATAGATATGTTGGAGACGTATCAGGCATCCCCAAGCTTAATTCCTGCTCGTCCTCGAGTAGGTAAATGATAAAAAGAGAATTTTTGATGCGGAGTGCTACTTGGCATAATTTCAATGCAAATCTTCTTAATTGTGGTGTGAATATTCAGATTAGAAAGATTCAAGACAAAAGTTTATATTGACATAGAAAATAATAATACTTCAAGCATACTAACAAACCAATTATGTCTTCTCAAAATAACATGGCCAAAGAAAGTTATCCCTACAAAATCATATAGTCTGGCTATGCTCCATCTTCTCCACACAAAGTATTTAAATCATGCACAACCCCGATGACAAGCCAAGCAATTGTTTCATACTCTAACTTTTTCAAAACTTTTTAATCTTCACGCAATACATGAGCGTGAGCCATGGATATAGCACTATAGGTGGAATAGAATGGTGGTTGTGGAGTAGACAAAAAGGAGAAGATAGTCTCACATCAACTAGGCGTATCAACGGGCTATGGAGATGCCCATCAATAGATATCAATGTGAGTGAGTAGGGATTGCCATGCAACGGATGCACTAGAGCTATAAATGTATGAAAGCTCAACAAAAGAAACTAGTGGGTGTGCATCCAACTTGCTTGCTCACGAAGACCTAGGGCAATTTGAGGAAGCCCATCATTGGAATATACAAGCCAAGTTCTATAACGTAAAAATCCCACTAGTATATGAAAGTGACAACATATGAGACTCTCTATATGAAGAACATGGTGCTACTTTGAAGCACAATATATGAGACTTGCTATATCATGGTGCTACTTTGAAACACAAGTGTGGAAAAAAGGATAGTAGCATTGCCCATTTTTTTATTTATATTTTTTTGGGCCTTATTTATTTTTCTTTGGCCTTTTTTTGGGACAATGCTCTATTGAATGATGATCATCACACTTCTATTTATTTACAACTCAATGATTACAACTCGATACTAAAACAAAGTATGACTCTATATGAATGCCTCCAGTGGTGTACCGAGATATGCAATGAATCAAGAGTGACAAGTATGAAAGAATTATGAACGGTGGCTTTGCCACAAATACTATGTCAACTACATGATCATGCTAAGAAATATGACAATGATGGATGTGTCATGATAAACTAGATGGTGGAAAGTTGCATGGTAATATATCTCGGAATGGCTATGGAAATGCCATAATAGGTAGGTATGGTGGCTATTTTGAGGAAGGTATATGGTAGGTGTATGATACCGGCGAAAGGTGCGCGGTATTAGAGAGTCTAGCAAGGGTGGAAGGGTGAGAGTGCATATAATCCATGGACTCAGCATTAGTCATAAAGAACTCATATACTTATTGCAAAAATTTAAAAGTTATCAAAGCAAAGTATTACGCGCATGCTCCTAGGGGGATAGATTGGTAGGAAAAGACCATCGCTCATCCCCGACCGCCACTCATAAGGAAGACAATCAATAAATAAATCATGCTCCAACTTCATCACATAACGGTTCACCATACGTGCATGCTACGGGAATCACAAACTTCAACACAAGTATTCTTTAAATTCACAACTACTCAACTAGCATGACTTTAATATTATCACCTCCATATCTCAAAACAATTATCATGCTTCAATCTTTTCTTAGTATTCAACACACTCAAAAGAAAGTTTCACAAATCTTGAATACCAAGCATATTATTATTAGGCAAATTACCATGCTATTAAGAGACTCTCAAATTAATTTAAGTGAAGCATGAGAGATCAATAGTTTCTTTAAAAGGAGCCACCACCGTGCTGTAAAAGATCTAAGTGAAGCACATAGAGCAAAGTTATCTAGCTCAAAAGATATAAGTGAAGCACATAGAGCAAAATTATCTAGCTCAAAGGATATAAGTGAAGCACATAGAGCAAAATTATCTAGCTCAAAGGATATAAGTGAAGCACATAGAGCAAAATTATCTAGCTCAAAGGATATAAGTGAAGCACATGGAGTATTCTATCAAATTTTAATTCATTTATGGCTCTCTCAAAAGGTGTGTACAGCAAGGATGATTGTGGCATACTAACAAACAAAGACAGAAATAATAAAAGACGCTCCAAGCAAAACACATATTATGTTGGTGAATAAAAATATAGCTCCAAGCAAATTACCGATGGAAGTGGACGAAAGAGGGGATGCCTTCCGGGGCATCCCCAAGCTTTGACTTTTTGGTATCCTTGGATTATCTTGGGGGTGCCATGGGCATCCCCAAGCTTAGGCTCTTGCCACTCCTTGTTCCATAATCCATCAAATTCTTACCCAAAACTTGAAAACTTCACAACACAAAACTCAAAATAGAAAACTCGTGAGCTCCGTTAGCGAAAGAAAACAAAAGACAACTTCAAGGTACTGTAACGGACTCATTATTTATTTAAATTGGTGTTAAACCTACTTTATTCCAACTTCTCTATGGATTATAAACTATTTTACTAGCCATAGATTCATCAAAATAAGCAAACAACACACGAAAAACAGAATCTGTCAAAAACAGAACAGTCTGTAGTAATCTGTAGCTAGCGCAAAATCTGGAACCCAAAAAATTCTAAAATAAATTGCTGGACGTGAGGAATTTATCTATTAATCATCTGCAAAAATAATTAACTAAATAGCACTCTTCAAATAAAAATTACAGCAGTTCTCGTGAGCGCTAAAGTTTCTGTTTTTTAGAGCAAGTTCAACAAGACTTTCCCCAAGTCTTCCCAACGGTTCTACTTGGTAGAAAAACTAATTAAACACAAAAAACACAACCAAAACAGAGGCTAAATAATTTATTTATTACTAAACAGGAGCAAAAAGCAAGTAATAAAAATAAAATTGTGTTGCCTCCCAACAAGCGCTATCGTTTAACGCCCCTGGCTAGGCATAACGAGCAAGAATAGATCTAGGTATTGTCATCTTTGGTAGGCAATCCATAAGTGGCTCTCATGATAGTTTCATATGGTAATTTTATTTTCTTTATTGAAAGTGTTCCATGCCCTTTTTTAATGGAAATTGAAATCTAATATTCCCTTCCTTCATATCAATAATCGCACCAACCGTTCTAAGGAAAGGTCTACCAAGAATAATAGGGCAAGAAGGATTGCAATCTATATCAAGAACAATGAAATCTATGGGCACATAATTCCTATTTGCAACAATAAGAACATCATTAATTCTTCCCATAGGTTTATTAATAGTGGAATCCGCAAGATGCAAGTTTAGAGAGCAATCATCAAAATTACGGAAATCTAGTAAATCACACAAAGTCTTGGGAATAGTAGAGACACTAGCACCCAAATCACACAAAGCATAAAACTCATGATATTTAATTTTAATTTTAATAGTTTGTTCCCACTCATCATAGAGTTTTATAGGGATAGAAACTTTCAACTCAAGCTTTTCTTCATAAGATTGCATCAAGGCATCAACAATATGTTCGGTGAAGGCTTTATTTCGACTATAAGCATGTGGAGAATTTAGCACGGATTGCAACAAGGAAATACAATCAATCAAAGAGCAACTTTCATAATTAAATTCCTTGAAATCCAATATAGTGGGTTTAGCAACATCTATATTTTTATTTCTTTCAATCCCACTTTCATCAATTTCATCATTAAGATCTAAACACTCCCAATTTTTAGAACGTCTTCTAGGTAAAGGAAGATCATATTCAGTTCATCAAGATTCATATTGCAAAATAAAGATTTAATAGGAGACACATCAATAACTTTCAGATCTTCATCTTGATTTTCATAGGAATTAGAAGAACACACTTTAATAAAGGCATCTTCGGAAGCACGCATCCTAGCGGTTCTTTCTTTACACTCATCAATTGAAATTCTTATGGCTTTTAGAGACTCATTAATATCATGCTTAGGTGGAATAGATCTAAGTTTCAAAGCATCAACATCAAGAGCAATTCTATCAATGTTCCTAGCCAAATCATCAATCTTAAGCAATTTTTCTTCAATCATAGCATTAAAATTCTTTTGCGAAGAAATAAATTCTTTAATATTAGATTCAAAATTAGAGGACATCTTATTATAATTTCCATAAGAGTTGTTGTAGGAATTCCCATAATTATTAGAAGGATTACTAGGATATGGCCTAGGATTAAAATTCCCTCTATAAGCGTTGTTACCAAAATTATTCCTACCAACAAAGTTCACATCCATAGATTCATTGTTATTCTCAATCAAAGTAGACAAAGGCATATCATTAGGATCAGAAGAAACACTCTTAGTAGCAAATAATTTCATAAGTTCATCCATCTTTCCACTCAACACATTAATTTCTTCTATCGCATGCAGTTTTTATTAGAAGTTCTTTCAGTATGCCATTGAGAATAATTAACCATAATATTATCTGGGAGTTTAGTAGCATCTCCTAAAGTGATTTCCATAAAAGTGCCTCCCACGGCCGAATCTAAAAGATTTCTAGAAGCAAAATTCAATCCGGCATAAAATTTTTGTATAATCATCCACAAATTCAAACCATGAGTAGGGAAATTACGTATCATTAATTTCATTCTCTTCCAAGCTTGTGCAACATGTTCATGATCAAGTTGTTTAAAGTTCATTATATCGTTTCTAAGAGAGATGATCTTAGCGGGAGGAAAATACTTAGAGATAAAAGCATCTTTGCACTTGTTCCATGAATCAATACTATTCTTAGGCAAAGACGAAAACTAAGCTTTAGCATGATCTCTAAGCGAAAAAGGAAATAGCTTCAATTTAACGACATCATTATTGAGATCTTTTTTCTTTTGCATATCACATAAATCAACGAAGCTATTCAGATGAGTAGCGGCATCTTCACTAGGAAGGCCGGCGAATTGATCTTTCATAACAAGATTCAACAAAGCAGTATTATTTTACAAGATTCAGCATTGGTAAGAGGAGCAATCGGAGTGCTAAGGAAATCATTATTATTGGTATTGGTGAAGTCACACAATTTAGTAGTATCTTGAGCCATCGCGACAAACAAGTAATACACACGAGCAAACAAAAAGCAACGGGCAAAAAGAGGCAAATAGAGAGGGAGGATAGGGAGAGAGAGAGGGCGAATAAAATGGCAAGGGTGAATTGGGGGGCAAAGGAAAACGAGAGGCAAATGGCAAATAATGTAATGCGAGAGATAGGGATTGTGATGGGTACTTGGTATGTTGACTTTTTGCGTAGACTCCCTGGCAACGGCGCCAGAAATCCTTCTTGCTATGTCTTGAGCTTGCGTTGGTTTTCCTAGAAGAGGAAGGGATGATGCAGCAGAGTAGCGTAAGTATTTCCCTCAGTTTTTGAGAACCAAGGTATCAATCCAGTAGGAGCCCACGCTCAAGTCCTTCGTACCTGCACAAAGCGATAGCTACTCGCAACCAACGCGATTAGGGGTTGTCAAGCCCTTCACGGTCACTTACGCGAGTGAGATCTGATAGATAGAATATTTTTGGCATTTTTGATATAAGGATCCAAAGTAAAAAAGTAAAGGCAAAGTAAATAGCAAAACGATATAAAAGTGATAGAGATTGATATGATGAGAATAGACCCGGGGGCCATAGGTTTCACTAGTGGCTTCTCTCAAGAGCATAAGTATTCTACGGTGGGTGAACAAATTACTGTTGAGCAATTGATAGAATTGTGCATAATTATGAGAATATCTAGGCATGATCATGTATATAGGCATCACGTCCGTGACAAGTAGATCGAAACGATTCTGCATCTAGTACTATTACTCCACTCATCGACTGCTATCCAGCATGCATCTAGAGTATTAAGTTAAAAATAGAGTAACGCCTTAAGCAAGATGACATGATGTAGAGAGATAAATTCATGCAATATGAAATAAACCCCATCTTGTTATCCTTGATGGCAACGATACAATACGTGCCTTGCTGCCCCTTCTGTCACTCGTTAATGACACCGCAAGATCGAACCCAAAGCTAAGCACTTCTCCCATGGCAAGAACTACCAATCTAGTTGGCCAAACCAAATGGATAATTCGAAGAGACTTGCAAAGATAACCAATCATGCATAAAAGAATTCAGAGAAGATTCAAATATTATTCATAGATAGACTTGATCATAAACCCACAATTCATCGGTCTCAACAAACACACCGCAAAAAGAAGATTACATCGAATAGATCTCCACAAGAGAGGGGGAGAACTTTGTATTGAGATTCAAAGAGAGAGAAGAAGCCATCTAGCTACTTACTATGGACCCGAAGGTCTGAGGTAAACTACTCACACTTCATCGGAGAGGCTAGGATGATGTAGAAGCCCTCCGTGATGACAGCCCTCTTCCGGCGGAGCTCCGGAACAGGCCCCAAGATGGGATCTCATGGATACAGAAATTTGCGGCGATGGAATTAGGGTTTTGGCTCCTGTTCTGATCGTTTGGGGGTACGTGTGTATATATAGGAGGAAGGAGTACGTCGGTGGAGCACCGACGGGCCCATGAGGCAGGGGGCGCGCCCTAGGGGGGGGGGCGCCCCCACCCTCGTGACCACCTCTTTGATCCCTTGCAGTAGGGTCCAAGTCTCCTGGATCACGTTCGGTGAGAAAATCACGTTTCTGAAGATTTTTTTTCCGTTTGGACTCCGTTTGATATTCGGTTTATCCGAAACACTGAAATAGGCAAAAACAGCAATTCTGGGCTGGGCCTCCGGTTAATAGGTTAGTCCCAAAAATAATATAAAAGTGGAAAATAAAGCCCAATATAGTCCAAAACAGTAGATAATATAGCATGGAGCAATCAAAAATTATAGATACGTTGGAGACGTATCAGTGGGCTCCACTATCAGTACAGTAGTGAAAGAAGTATATATTAAATAAGTAATATATAATATAAAAATCTAAAGTTAAAGACAGAATTCGAACTCATGTCATCGCGTTGCGAGCATCCGGCGCTAACTAGTCCAGCACATTTTTGTTGTAGGCCATGCTGGAGATATATCTCCATGTCTACTCTTATACTCCATTTGTTCCTAAATATTTGTCTTTTTTCAGATTTCAAATGGACTACCACATACGGATGTGTATGGAGACATATTTTAGAGTGTAGATTCACTCATTTTGCTCCATATGTAGTCACTTGTTGGAACCTCTAAAAAGACAAATATTTAGGAACGGAGGGAGTAGAAAACAGAGTTGTTGATGATGGTGTGCATGCCATCCTGCAATATAGGCCGTAGGATTTATATCCAACAGATAGTAGAAAACTATGGCAATTTTGCAAAAATATACCCGCACCCCTCTCCATGTTTGCAAATACGGCCTTCCCCCGTTCATCCTTTTCTCTCACAAGATAAACTACTCATACAAATGCATCTCGATGTTCCATGCAACGCACGGGCATCTAGCTAGTTTCTTTTAAAATAGTTACTACAATAATTGGGTTGAAGTGATATATTTTATGTCTGCCCCGAATGATTTCAGATTTACTAGTAGTAACAAAGAAAAGGTTGCCTTGTTAATTAACAGAAAACAGGGTGAAAACAATCACATGAGGCCGGTAAAAACGAGGCACACTGGGTTCAGCGTCATCATCACTACAGCTGTGCGCGCGCGAGAAGTCTACATATCGAGGGGGCTACTGAGCGAGGCACAGAGACACAATGTTCGAGAGAGAAACCAATTGACATATTACAATCAGATCGAGTTGTTACCCTTCTGGTGTCA
>NC_041388.1:344199474-344316394 GCF_002162155.2 Triticum dicoccoides | reverse complement strand
GACACTTACATATCCCTACTCTTATAAAAAACAAAGTTGGTGATGATGGTGTTCCTGCCATCTTGCAATATAGGCCATCCGATTTATACCCGACGGATAGGAGGGAAACTGTGGCAATTTTGCAAAAAGAAACCCACACCCCTCTCCGCATTTGCAAATAAGGCATTCCCTCGTTCATCCTTTTCTCCCACAAGATAAACTACTCATACAAGTGCATCTTGATGTTCGGTGCAACGCATGGGAACCTTGCTAGTAGGGAGAAGGAGTTTGTGTGACACATATCTGGCTATATTAAGGGATAGGTAGATAGCATTTGTGCGAGGCATACTTAAAGCATCACGAAGATAAACAAAATTGTGTGCATGCAAGTGCCGGAAAAAATGAAGCGAGATACAATGTGTGTGTGTGTGTGTGCGTGCGCGCGCGCGCGCGTGTGTGTGTGTGTGTGTGTGTGTGTGTGTGTGAGAGAGAGAGAGAGCGAAATCTCAAAACAAAAGGTGCTCTGCTGGAATCCCATTGTATGTATTCATATGGTTCCGGAACTCGAGTTAACCTTAGGCATATGTGTGAGAGACATTATTATACTTTGAGACATTAGTGGCCGTGGGTGGGTGGAATTAAAGGGGTGGGCGTGTTCGACAGAGAGAGCGTGTGTGTTTCTGTGTGAGACACTTGTAGGACGGGGTAGAAAGACGAATTCTAGCCTTGATGGAGGGAGAGAAATACACGAAGTGCGCGTGTGTGATTCCGATGCCCATAGGGAAATGAGATATGTATGCGTGTGAGAGAGATTGCACAATTCATTCACGTATAACTATCTAGGGATTGTGGATGTGCATCGCTTGAACATAAATCAATATCTACTTCGTATCGTGGCCAAAGGTACAACATCGATTCAACGCTATAAAGATTGGACACTCATATATCACATTTTTTCTATTTAAATAAACCTTTTCAGTTGTGCATGCCAAAGTTACAGTGATGTTTCTTCAAACAACCAATGTAGCTATCATGTACATGCACCATTGTTACTCTTGCATTCAAAATCACTAGTCTTGGATGATTTAAGGTTCTATTATGAAGTAATATATGTAATATTCATATATGAATTCAACGGGTACGCAATTTATGAAATGGAGGCTATGTAATCATATTAGGTAACACTTTTAAGTAGCGGACTACAATATGCATTTCTTTTTGTGCGCCTCTACACTAACACGTCAATGCATTATGTTTAAAGTAAATAACCAATTGCACTAAATTATCTATTTACACGAGAAATACATAGGCTGAGCGTTTGATCCCTTTTTTGTGAACGCGCCACTACACCCGTACGATTGGTCGCACCCGTGTCAATGTCCAAGTTATCGGCGCATCATCCCGAGTTATTGTCTTTTTTTCTGGGATGGACTTCACACTAGTTATTAACTGCTGACGCGTGCCCCGTGTACACAGTCTCGCATGACTTTCCTGCTAGCATGGTCCAAAATTAGTTGAAACTGGATACGAACGATCCCGCGGGCGGCAAAATCTCCCGCCTCCTTCTAAAATTTCCGCCACCTTAGTCTTTAGCATGCGAAATTTCCCTTTTGTCCTTGGTGCACGGAAACCAACAGTTACAATACCGCCCTCATCTACATAATAGGTCGGGGCTGCTTTGCTAACTTCCGGTTCCCCCACTACACGTCACCCTCATTTCCTCTCCCCTCCTGCAAAAATGACTAAGTCCACAGTACCAGAGCATCTCACGTCACGCCGTCCATACTTCATCGGCCTTTCTCCCCTCCCCTCTCGAAACCCTATACTACTCATCCACCGGCGTACCAGAGCCCATTCACTGCCAGCGGCGTCCACCTCACCAGATTTGCTTCTATGGCCGCATCTAACCCTCCCACCTCCCCTAGAAACAAGTAGACTGCTCATCCACCACTGTACCACAACCCATTCAGTGTCGGCCTTGTCCACGGCGCCGGATCTGCTTCGCCGGTACTCTCGTCAACCGCAGCGCATCTGTAGCAGCTCATTTGTACTCCCTACCGGAGATGCTTCGTCCACCGCCCCGGAGCCGCCCCACCGACGCCCCCGTCGACAGCCTCTGATCCTCTTCGTCGACACCTTCCTTAACCCTAGCAGAGCCACTTCGCCGACACCATAGTCAACCCCACTGGAGTAGCTTCGCCTATACCATTTTCAACCCTACCGGGGCCGCTTTGCCAACTCACAAGTCCACGGCCTCAGATCCGCTTCCTCGCACCCTCATCCAACCTACCGGAGCAGCTTCTGACGCTCCGTCCACGGCCGTAGATCCGCATCGTTGACACCATCCTTAACCCAACCACTGGAGCTGCTTCACCTACGCCCTCGTCCACGTCCATAGATCCGCTTCGCCCACACCATAGTCCACCCTACCGGAGCTGCTCCACAAACACCCTACTCCATGGTTCTAGATCTCCTTATCGGACCCCGACAGCCAGTGCCGCGTCATCACCCTTGACATTTCTAACCTAATTCCCACCGTCTGGCAAGATGCCAAGCACCTGCCACGGCCTAGGTACTTGTCACCTTTAAACCCGTCCAGTATCACATGCCCGATGTACTTCAAATATACTAACAGGTCACTCTTACATGTTATGCAGCTGGCAAAAACTACAAGGATGATGTTTCTTCTGGATCTAACAGCTTGGCCAACCAAGATCCTGCACCGAGGCATTCATATGATCTTGTAAGCGTCTCTCTCTCTCTCTTGTATTATTCTGTGCCTGCCAGCCTGCTTTGCTAGGATTTTCAACCAGTAATCCCTTTGTGCAGACAATGATTTCTACTAATGGCTGCTAAATTAGATATGTAGATGTCATACATGATACTACCTCGTACCTCCATTCCTAAATATAAGTCTTTCTAGAGATTCCACTATAGGCTACATACGGAGCAAAATGAGTGAATCTACACTCGAAAATGCATCTCTATACATCTGTATGTGGTCCATACTGGAATCTCTACATAGGAATATATTTAGGAATAGAGGCAGTACATTACAAAAGTCGTAGGTGGCATGTAGGAATTCCAGTATACTACATTAGGCTCCCTTAGAGTTCCTGCTAGTCCGGCACAAAGAGTCATGGCTAGTTTATGCTACACACAATCCTTAATTGATGGTTTAAATATGTGCAAGGGATATGCAATGTATTATCATGTAGAGATGTCTGAAATTAGCCGTGTCAACCTGCAGATAGGGTTACACAATGAAAAAGTACAAGTTGTATGTGAAAATTTCATGGAACATCGCAAAAAAGAGGAGAGCCAGTGGTGAGCCTATACAGTGTGCTATGGTACGTCACTCCTCCATTGCAATCATTGTGACATGTTATTTGTATGTCAGTTCTATTGGCCAAGTTTCTTAGGGACAGTTATTACGAGTTATCCTAAGAAAATAAGCACCTGTGAATATAAGCTCCATGTAATAAGCCAACCAGTTCTTTTCATTGCGTTTTCAGCTTATCTTTGGTATGATCAGTGAAATGTCTAGATTGCATTGTATTTTTTCATTTTGATGCCCATATGAAAATTAATTTGACTTGCAAACATCACAAAATGAACCCAGTGCAGTAAAATATGATAGGAAAACAGACCTTCACTATTTTCTCAAAATGCAAATACAAAGATACCATCTACTTGGCACAATCTACTTTGGTCAATGTTTTCCATAGAGAACTCATTGCCTAATTTAAACGAAAAATGCGTGACCCACATTTAAATGAAGAACAATTATTTATTGAAATTCGATGGTCCAAGTGGCTGGTTATTATCATATAGCAGCAGCACCTGAAAGCATCATATAGCAGCAGCAGCTCATAGCAACTCATCATACAACAGCAGTAGTGTGCAATTCATCATATACCAGCAGCAGCTCATAGCTATTCATCATATAGCAGCAGCAGGAGCAGCTCATAGCAATTCATCATATAGCAGTAGCAGGAGCAGCTCATAGCAATTCATCATATAGCAGCAGCAGGAGCAGCTCGTAGCAATTCATCATATAGCATCAGCAGGAGCAGAACATAGCAATTCATCATACAGCAGCAGCAGGAGCAGCTTATAGCAACTCATCATATAGCAGCAGAAGCTCATAGCAATTCATCATATAGCAGGAGCAGCTCATAGCAATTCATCATATAGCAGCAGCAGGAGCAGCTCATAGCAATGCATCATATAGCACCAGCAGAAGCAGCTCATAGTAATTCATTGTATAGTGGATCAGAATGAAAATTTGGCAAAAATTCAGAGGAGATCCTCACCTTGCTGGATGAGCTCATCCTTCAACAACACCTCAAGGCCACGACCTGGGAGGTGGGGAGGGGGAATAAGGTGCCTTCTGCCGCAGTGTGGCATCAGCCATAGTTGTGCAGCGCCTGCTGGAGTAGTGCGTTGGACGAACCACAATGGAGCTGCTAGAGACCATGAGAATGAGGGGCGGCACCAGAGGGAGGAGCAGCCAGGGAGATTTGCCCCTACCAGCCGGCCATGTAGCCTAGCTAGACAGAGCATCGTCGAGGACCAGGCCAGATGGGACCAGTGGCGACGGCTTGCTGGAGGAACCATAGTGCTGCAGGCAGGGTATCGAGGTAGAGGGAAAGGGGAGAGGAGATGCAAGCGGGCAGGGCAATGAACGCTTGTGTGTTTGTTTTTACTTGAGGGTGAGGTGTGATGCGGGCATCACCAGTTGCATCTTGAGTGTAATATAGGCAGACAACAGAGTCATTTCACTATTCCCCTTCCCTTCAATTTTTAGTGAGGTTCTTCCTGAAACACCCCCCTCCAAAGCGAAATTAGTTAAGCCCAAGCCCATCACTCAAAATTGACTTCTTTACATCTTTTATGGATTATTTTGACAATAAGCCCTGAAAAGGCGGAATAGAACTGGCCCTTAACCTGCAATTCAATTGTGCGTGGAATGATGAATCACTCCTGCCTGCTATAGTGTACATTTAGGCATCATCATACATGGCATAACCTAATACATGTGCATTCCATTGTAGAATCTGGAATATGCAATGTTTATGTTAGCTCATAAGTTGCACATGATGTTTAAATGCCCCTTAAATCTGGTCAGTCAAGTGATGGTCTTTAAGCCTCCTTCTTTGCTTCTTTTCTTGATATGTAAGATTTTGTCACACATCTGTTCAATTGCTTGTTTGCATTAGCCAGCCATACTAGGACCGTTTGCTTTGATTACTTGTTGTTCTTGACCTAACACTCTAACAGAGCTTGTCAACGATTTAAACACTAAGGGATGCTGTAGTGGGGCCTTTTCTAACTCATAGGTGACATAAAGGTTTAGACCCGCTTCGCCCACACCGTAGTCCACCCTACCGGAGTCGCTCCACAAACACACTACTCCATGGTTGACCCCGACAGCCAGCGCCGCGTCATCACCCTTGACGTTTCTAACCCAATTCCCACCGTTTGGAAAGATGCCAAACACCCGCCACGGCCTAGGTACTTGTCACCTTTAAACCCGTCCAGTATCACTTGCCCGATGTACTTCAAATATACTAATAGGTCGCTGTTACCTGTTATGCAGCTGGCAAAAACTACAAGGACGATGTTTCTTCTGGATCTAACAGCTTGGCCAACCAAGATCCTGGACCGAGGCATTGCTATGATCTTGTAAGTGTGTCTCTCTCTCTCTTGTATTGTTCTGTGCCTACCAGCGTGCTTTGCTAGGATTTTCGACCAGTAATCCCTTTGTGCAGACAATGATTTCTACTATTGGCTGCTAAATTAGATATGTAGATGTCATACATGATACTACCTCGTACCTCCCTTCCTAAATATAAGTCTTTCTAGAGATTCCACAATAGGCTACATACGGAGCAAAATGAGTGAATCTACACTCGAAAATGCATCTATATACATCTGTATGTGGTCCATACTGGAATTTCTACATAGACATATATTTAGGAACAGAGGTAGTACATTACACAAAATCGTAGATGGCATGTAGGAATTCCAGTATACTACATTAGGCTCCCTTAGAGTGCCTGCTAGTCCAGCACACAGAGTCATGGCTAGTTTATGCTACAAACACAATCATTAATTGGTGGTTTAAATATGCGCAAGGGATATGCAATGTATTATCATGTAGAGATGTCTGAAATTAGCCGTGTCAACTTGCAGATAGGGTTACACAATGAAAAAGTACAAGATGTATGTGAAAATTTCATGGAACATCGCAAAAAAGAGGAGAGCCAGCGGTGAGCCTATACATTGTGCTATGGTATGTCACTCCTCCATTGCAGTCATCGTGACATGTTATTTGTATGTCAGTTCTATTGGCCAAGTTTCTTAGGGACAGTTATTACGAGTTATCCTAAGAAAATAAGCACCTGTGAATATAAGCTCCATGTAATAAGCCAACCAGTTCTTTTCATTGCGTTTTCAGCTTATCTTTGGTATGATCAGTGAAAAGTCTAGATTGCATTGTATTTTTTCATTTTGCTGCCCATATGAAAATTAATTTGACTTGCAAATATCAGAAATTGAACCCAGTGCAGTAATTAATATGATAGGAAAACAGACCTTCACTATTTGCTCAAAATGCAAATACAAAGATACCATCTACTTGGCACAATCTACTTTGGTCGGTGTTTTCCATAGAGATCCCATTGCCTAATTTAAATGAAAAACGCGTGACCCACATTTAAATGAATAACAATTATTTATTGAAATTCGATGATCCAAGTGGCTGGTTATTATCATATAGCAGCAGCACCTGAAAGCATCATATAGCAGCAGCAGCTCATAACAACTCATCATACAACAGCAGTGTGCAATTCATCATATACCAGTAGCAGCTCATAGCAATTCATCATACAGCAGCAGCAGGAGAAGCTCATAGCAATTCATCATATACAGCAGCAGGAGCAGCTCATAGCAATTCATCATATAGCAGCAGCAAGAGCAGCTCATAGCAATTCATCATATAGCATCAGCAGGAGCAGAACATAGCAATTTATCATACAGCAGTAGCAGGAGCAGCTTATAGAAACTCATCATATAGCAGCAGAAGCTCATAGCAATTCATCATATAGCAGCAGCAGCTCATAGCAATTCATCATATAGCAGCAGGAGCAGCTCATAGCAATGCATCACATAGCAGCAACAGAAGCAACTCATAGCAATTCATTGTATAATGGATCAGAATGAAAATTTGGCAAAAATTCAGAGGAGATCCTCACCTTATTGGATGAGCTCATCCTTCAAGAGCACCTCAAGGCCACGGCGTGGGAGGTGGGGAGGGGGAATAAGGTGCCTTCTGCCGTACTGTGGCATTAGCCATAGTTGTGCAGCGCCTGCCGGAGTAGTGCATTGGACGAACCACAGTGGAGCAGCTGCTAGAGACCATGAGAATGAGGGGCGGCACCAGAGGGAGGAGCAGCCAGGGAGATTTTCCCCTACCAGCCGGCCATGTAGCCTAGCTAGATAGAGCATCATCGAGGACCTGGCCAGATGGGACCAGTGGCGACGGCTTGCTGGAGGAACCATAGTGCTGCAGGCAGGGTATCGAGGTAGAGGGAAAGGGGAGAGGAGATGCAAGCGGGCAGGGCAATGAACGCTTGCATGTTTGTTTTTACTTGAGGGTGAGGTGTGATGTGGGCGTCACCAGTTGCATCTTGAGTGTAATATAGGCAGACAACAGAGTCATTTCACTATTCCCCTTCCCTTCAATTTTTAGTGAGGTTCTTCCTGAAACACCCCCCTCCAAAGCGAAATTAGTTAAGCCCAAGCCCATCACTCAAAAATGACTTCTTTACATCTTTTATGGATTATTTTGACAATAAGCCCTGAAAAGGCGGAATAGAACTGGCCCTTAACCTGCAATTCAATTGTGCGTGGAATGATGAATCACTCCTGCCTGCTATAGTGTACATTTAGGCATCATCATACATGGCATAACCTAATACATGTGCATTCCATTGTAGAATCTGGAATATGCAATGTTTATGTTAGTTCATAAGTTGCACATGATGTTTAAATGCCCCTTAAATCTGGTCAGTCACGTGATGGTCTTTAAGCCTCCTTCTTTGCTTCTTTTCTTGATATGTAAGATTTGCTCACACATCTGTTCAATTGCTTGTTTGCATCAGCCAGCCATACTAGGACTGTTTTCTTTGATTACTTGTTGTTCTTGACCTAACACCCTAACAGAGCTTGTCAACGATTTAAACACTAAGGGCTGCTGTAGTGGGGCCTTTTCTAACTCATAGCTGACATAAAGTTTTGATCCGCTTCACCCACACTGTAGTCCACCCTACCGGAGCCGCTCCACAAACACCCTACTCCACGGTTCTAGATCTCCTTACCGGACCCCGACAGCCAGCGCCGCATCATCACCCTTGACGTTTCTAACATGATTCCCACCGTCTGGCAAGATGCCAAGCACCCGCCACGGCCTAGGTACTTGTCACCTTTAAAACCGTCCAGTATCACCTGCCCGATGTACTTCAGATATACTAACATGTCACTGTTACCTGTTATGCAGCTGGCAAAAACTACAAGGACGATGTTTCTTCTGGATCTAATACCTTGGCCAACCAAGATCCTGGACTGAGGCATTGCTATGATCTTGTAAGCGCGTCTCTCTCTCTCTCTCTTGTATTGTTCTATGCGTGCCAGCGTGCTTTGTTAGGATTTTCGACCAATAATCCCTTTGTGGAGACAATGATTTCTACTACTGGCTCCTAAATTAGATATGTAGATGTCATACATGATACTACCTCGTACCTCCATTCCTAAATATAAGTCTTTCTAGAGATTCCACTATAGGCTACATACGGAGCAAAAATGAGTGAATCTACACTCGAAAATGCATCTATATACATCTGTATGTGGTACATACTGGAATCTCTACATAGACATATATTTAGGAACAGAGGCAGTACATTACACAAAATCGCAGGAGGCGTGTACGAATTCTAGTACACTACATTAGGCTCCCTTAGAGTGCCTGCTAGTCCAGCACACAGATTCATGGATAGTTTATGCTACCCACACAATCATTAATTGGTGGTTTAAATATGCACAAGGATACGCAATGTATTATCATGTAGAGATGTCTGAAATTAGCCGTGTCAACTTGCAGATAGGGTTACACAATGAAAAAGTACAAGATGTATGTGAAAATTTCATGGAACATCGCAAAAAAGAGGAGAGCCAGCGGTGAGCCTATACAGTGTGCTATGGTACGTCACTCCTCTATTGCAATCATCGTGACATGTTATTTGTATGTCAGTTCTATTGGCCAAGTTTCTTAGGGACAGTTATTACGAGTTATCCTAAGAAAATAAGCACCTGTGAATATCAGCTCCATGTAATAAGCCAACCAGTTCTTTTCATTGCGTTTTCAGCTTATTTCGGTATGATCAGTGAAAAGTATAGATTGCGTTGTATTTTTTTATTTTGCTGCCCATACGAAAATTAATTTGACTTGCAAACATCACAAATTGAACCCTGTGCAGTAATTAATATGATAGGAAAACAGACCTTCACTATTTGCTCAAAATGCAAATACAAAGATACCATCTACTTGGCACAATCTACTTTGGTCATTGTTTTCCATAGAGATCCCATTGCCTAATTTAAACAAAAAACGCGTGACCCACATTTAAATGAAGAACGATTATTTATTGAAATTCGATGGTCCAAGTGGCCGGTTATTATCATATAGCAGCAGCACCTGAAAGCATCATATAGCAGCAGCAGCTCATAGCAACTCATCATGCAGCAGCAGCAGTGTGCAATTCATCATATACCAGCAGCAGCTCATAGCAATTCATCATATAGTAGCAGCAGGAGGAGCTCATAGCAATTCATCATATAGCAGCAGCAGGAGCAGCTCATAGCAATTCATCATATAGCATCAGCAGGAGCAGAACATAGCAATTCATCATACAACGATAGCAGGAGCAGCTTATAGAAACTCATCATATAGCAGCAGAAGCTCATAGCAATTCATCATATAGCAGGAGCAGCTCATAGCAATTCATCATATAGAAGTAGCAGGAGCAACTCATATCAATGCATCATATAGCAGCAACAGAAGCAGCTCATAGCAATTCATTGTATAGTGGACCAGAATGAAAATTTGGCAAAAATTCAGAGGAGATCCTCACCTTGTTGGATGAGCTCATCCTTCAACAGCACCTCAAGGCCAAGACCTGGGAGGTGGGGAGGGGGAATAAGGTGCCTTCTGCCACAGTGTGGCATCAGCCATAGTTGTGTAGCACCTGCCGGAGTAGTGCGTTGGACGAACCACATTGGAGTGGCTGCTAGAGACCATGAGAATGAGGGACGGCACCAGAGGGAGGAGCAGCAAGGGAGATTTTCCCCTACCAGCCGGCCATGTAGCCTAGCTGGACAGAGCATCGTCGAGGACTAGGCTAGATTGGACCAGTGGCAACGGCTTGCTGGAGGAACCATAGTGCTACAGGCAGGGTATCGAGGTAGAGGGAAAGGGGAGAGGAGATGCAAGCGGGCAGGGCAGTGAACATTTGCGTGTTTGTTTTTACTTGAGGGTGAGGTGTGATGCGGGCGTCACTAGTTGCGTTTTGAGTGTAATATAGGCAGACAACAGAGTCATTTCACTATTCCCCTTCCCTTCAAATTTTAGTGAGGTTCTTCCCGAAACACCCCCCTCCAAAGCAAAATTAGTTAAGCCCAAGCCCATCACTCAAAAATGATTTCTTTATATATTATTTGGCTTATTTTGACAATAAGCCCTAAAAAGGCGGAATAGAACTGGCCCTTAACCTGCAATTGAATTGTGCGTGAATGATGAATCACTCCTACCTACTATAGTGTACATTTAGGCATCATCATACATGGCATAACCTAATACATGTGCATTCCATTGTAGAATCTGGAATATGCAATGTTTATGTTAGTTCATACGTTGCACATGATGTTTAAATGCCCCTTAAATCTGGTCAGTCAAGTGATGGTCTTTAAGCCTCCTTCTTTGCTTCTTTTCTTGATATGTAAGGTTTGCTCACACATCTGTTCAATTGCTTGTTTGCATCTGCCAACCATACTAAGACTGTTTGCTTTGAATACTTGTTGTTCTTGACCTAACACTCTAACAGAGTTTGTCAATGATTTAAACACTAAGGGCTGCTGTAGTGGGGCCTTTCTAACTCATAGGTGACATAAAGGTTTAGATCCGCTTCGCCCACACCATAGTCCACCCTACCAGAGCCGCTCCACAAACACCTTACTCCACGGTTCTAGATCTCCTTACTGGACCCCGACAGCCAGCGCTGCGTCATCACCCTTGACATTTCTAACCTATTTCCCATCGTCTGGCAAGATGCCAAGCACCTGCCATGGCCTAGGTACTTGTCACCTTTATACCCGTCCAGTATCACCTGCCCGATGTACTTCAATATACTAACAGGTCGCTGTTACCTGTTATGCAGCTGGCAAAAACTACAAGGATGATGTTTCTTCTGGATCTAATAGCTTGGCCAACCAAGATCCTGGACCGAGGCATTGCTATGATCTTGTAAGTGTCTCTCTCTCTCTTGTATTGTTCTGTGCCTGCCAGCGTGCTTTGCTAGGATTTTCGACTAGTAATCCCTTTGTGCAGACAATGATTTCTACTACTGGCTGCTAAATTAGATATGTAGATGTCATACATGATACTACCTCGTACCTCCGTTCCTAAATATAAGTCTTTCTAGAGATTCCACTATAGGCTACATACAGAGCAAAATGAGTGAATCTACACTCGAAAATGCATCTCTATACATCTGTATGTGGTCCATACTGGAATCTCTACATAGACATATATTTAGGAACAGAGGCAGTACATTGCACAAAATTGTAGGTGGCATGTAGGAATTCCAGTACACTACATTAGGCTCCCTTAAGAGTGCCTGCTAGTCTAGCACATAGAGTGATGGCTAGTTTATGCTACGCACACAATCATTAGTTGGTGGTTTAAATATGCGCAAGGGATATGCAATGTATTATTATGTAGAGATGTCTGAAATTAGCCATGTCAACCTGTAGATAGGGTTACACAATGAAAAAGTACAAGTTGTATGTGAAAATTTCATGGAACATCGCAAAAAAGAGGAGAGCCAGCGGTGAGCCTATACAGTGTGCTATGGTACGTCACTCCTCTATTGCAATCATCGTGACATGTTATTTGTATGCCAGTTCTATTGGCCAAATTTCTTAGGGACAATTATTACGAGTTATCCTAAGAAAATAAGCACCTGTGAATATAAGCTCCATGTAATAAGCCAACCAGTTCTTTTCATTGCGTTTTCAGCTTATCTTTGGTATGATTAGTGAAAAGTCTAGATTGCATTGTATTTTTTCATTTTGCTGCCAATATGAAAATTAATTTAACTTGCAAACATCACAAATTGAACCCAGTGCAGTAATTAATATGATAGGAAAACAGACCTTCACTATTTGCTCAAAATGCAAATACAAAGATACCATCTACTTGGCACAATCTACTTTGGTCAAAGTTTTCCATAGAGAACCCATTGCCTAATTTAAACGAAAAACGCGTGACCCACATTTAAATGAAGAACAATTATTTATTGAAATTTCGATGGTCCAAGTGGCTGGTTATTATCATATAGCAGCAGCACCTGAAAGCATCATATAGCAGCAGCAGCTCATAGCAACTCATCATACAGCTGCAGGAGTGTGCAATTCATCATATATCAGCAGCAGCTCATAGCAATTCATCATATAGCACCAGCAGGAGCAACTCATAGCAATTCATCATATAGTAGTAGCAGGAGCAGCTCATAGCAATTCATCATATAGCAGCAGCAGGAGCAACTCATAGCAATTCATAATATAGCATCAGCAGGAGCAGAACATAGCAATTCATCATACAACAGTAGCAGGAGCATCTTATAGCAACTCATCATATAGCAGCAGAAGCTCATAGAAATTCATCATATAGCAGTAGAAGCTCATAGCAATTCATCATATAGTGAAAGTGCGTTATATCAACTAGAGGGGGGGGGGGTGAATAGGCAATTTTTATGAAAGTCTTCAAAACGTGAGAGTTATGAAGACAAACAGCAAAGATTATGCCTATTACTATGCAGCGGAAGTTAGATTACACCAGGCCAGCCATGGTCATGTATTCAATAGAGTGAAAGCAGAATGACAAACAGCTTCAGTGTAATAAGGATTAGGTAGGAAGAAGTTATGAAGCCAAATAGATCATACATTCACGTTGTGAAGACAAAAGATAAAGCAAGCATGCAATGGCTTCACAATGAGTAATAGTAAGAAAAGGAAGTGAAGATGAAACCAGTGACTTGTTGAAGACAATGATATGTTGGACTAGTTCCAGTTGCTGTGACAACTGTACGTCTGGTTGGAGCGGCTAGGTATTTAAACCTTAGGACACACAATCCCAGACACCCAGTCCTAACACACAGTTCAGGATACCAAGTCCTCACCGTATTCTCCTTGAGCTAAGGTCACTTAGTCCTCGCCCAATCACTCTGGTAAGTCTTCAAGGTAGACTCCCAAACCTTCACAGACTTCGTTCACTGGCAATCCACAATGTCTCTTGGATGCTCTGAACGCGACGCCTAACCGTCTGGAGGATTCACAGTCCTCAAGTGTAATAAGTCTTCAGATCACACAGACAAGAAGACTTAAGTGATGCCCAATTTACTCTGGCTCTGGGTGGTTAGGGCTTTTCTCCTTGCTAGGAATTTTCTCTCAAAGGCTTCGAGGTGGGTTGCTCTCAAACGACAAAAGCCGTGCACTGAAATCTGAGCAGCCAACCGTTTATGGTTGTAGGGGGTGGACTATTTATAGCCACTTGGCAACCTGACCTGATTTGTCCGAAATGACCCTGGGTCACTAAGGAACTGACACGTGTCTCAACGGTCAGATTTTGAACTCTCATGGCAACTTTACTTGGGCTACAAGCAAAGCTGACTTGTCCGACTCTGGACAAGATTCGCTCTCATTGTCTTCACTTGAAGACATAGGTTTTTGATTTAGGCATCACTTCAGTCATTCTGACTTGTTCTCCTGGACCCCACCTAACAGTACGGTGGTTCCTATGACTCAACACAAAATAAAAAGAACTACGAAAGATCTAAGTCTTCGAGCTCCATATGCTTCTTAACGTGTCTTCTTTTGTCATAGTCTTCAAAGTGAATATATTCATGTACCACCTTTGTCTTCAATGTCTTCATACTTTTTTAGGGGTCATCTCTGGTAGTAAAACCGAATCAATGAGGGACTTCTACCTGTATTATCCTGCAATTCTCACAAACACATTAGTCCCTCAACTAGGTTTGTCATCAATACTCCAAAACCAACTAGGGGTGGCACTAGATGCACTTACAATCTCCCCCTTTTTGGTGATTGATGACAAACTAGTTGAAGTTTTCAATGGGGAATATAGTCTGTGAAATTGTAAAGGAATTGTCTTCATAAGTTGCAAGGGCTCCCCCTGATGATGTGCATATAAGTTAATTTGCTTTTGGAATGCAAATGCACATGGCAGGTTGTACTTGTGGAGATCCACTTCAGCTTATGATGACAATCCACTATGCATGTGAAAGTATATGAAGATAATGACATGCATAATGAAAAATGGGCGTCTGCAGAATGAGATAAGTGCGGAATTTATCGTCGCACATGCGGAATTTATCTTCGCAAACAGAGTGGCAAACAAGTAGCAGACGACCATCGAGTTTTAGTGTTTACAACTCAAAGAAGCAAATGAGGCAAAAACAAGAGTTGTAAACAGGAACCAAAATATAACAAAACATAAGGCACCCGCCCATATTGACCCGCTTGAAGACTTTAAACATCATATGCTTCTCCCCCTTTTGTCAGTAATGACCAAAAAGGTTTGAAGACATAGAGTTTTCTACGCGTTCCCAGGCGCAGCAGGGTCGGTGGAGTTGTTTGGCGGTGCAGAGCTTGCAGGTGCTGAAGTAGGTGGCGGTGATGTAGCATCGTCGTCTTCATCAATGATTCTGGCAGTGACTGTGGCAGCAAATGAAGAAAACTCAGAGTCTTCAAGTGATGGTGTGTTGCGCATCACAGCCCTTCTAGGAGGTGTGGTGTCAAACTTGAAGCGCTCTGTGAAGCCATCCTCTTCAAGTTCAGCTTTAGTGCATATCATTGAGAGCCCTTTCCATGTACGACGGCACGTTTCATGTGTAACGAAAGCATTCTTGGTGGCTAGGTTTCGAAGACGATTGACGTCCACCAAGAGGCTCTTCATCTGACGCTTTAGCCAGTCGTGATGCCTATCTTGCTTTTGGTGAAGGGCCACAAGAAGCTCTCGGTCATTGAGGACACGAGCATGCTTCTTGGGTCTTGGAGCATTTGTGCTGTCTGTGGCTTCAGTAGATGCTGGTGCACGTGTAGTGCCAGCCAACGGATATACCCTGGATATGGCTTCAACACCTTCAACATTCTGCGTGAAGCTCTGGTGTTCTGCATTCTGAAGACTTATCGGTTGCTTGTCAGGCTCAGGATATATTGCTTCAGCAGAGGTATCCACATCTGGCAAGAAGATCTGATGGTTTCGGGCAGAGGGCTGATACGAGATCACAGAGTGCAGTTTGATCAGCCTCATCACCCAAGGAGCATAAAACTTCAAACCAAATAATTCTGAGCCTGACGCTGCAAGTTGGCGTATGAAGAGATCCTGTGCGTTGAAGCATTTGCCATGCAGGATATAGAATATGAGAGTCTTCATTGCACCCTCAATCTTGGCATGTGGAGAGTGTCCCTTAATGGGCCAGAGAGTCCGCCGGATGATGTGATATATGGTCCTGGGCAGGTACTCTAGGTCTTCAACAAAGAACTCAGTGGGATAGGGTGCATCATGGGGCAATGGCTTCATCATTGAGAGCATCTGACTCATATTGGGTTCAGGCCTCTGGAATATGCTCTCAATAGCTTCAGAATGTAGTTGACAGCCTTCCTCGAAGAATTCGCCAGGAGTGGGCAGGCCGGTGAGCTCAATGATATCAAATGCATTGGCTTCATGATGGACATTGCCGGTCATCCACTCCAGGACCCAAGTCTTCGGATCTCTGTTGTATCCTTTTATATGGAGGGTGGCATAGAACTGAAGCAGAAGCTCTTCATTCCAGTGATCTTCATCAGTCACAAACGGCAACAGACCCACTTGCTTGAAGCAATCCAAGGCTTCCTCTAAGCAGGGCAGACCAGCAATGGCTTCAACCTCAAGGCGCTTGTGCGGAAAGATGCGACCTTGGTTGTATAAGATGCATGAATAATAGCCGCGCTGAGAATAGCTCCAGAACCTGTCTGATACAATCATTTCCCTTGAATAGGGGTTCTTGGAGCTGTTGAAAATGTATTGTCTTCCTTGAAGCTGTTAATATCAAAGGAGCCAGGTGCTGATGCAGGACCTGGGAACCTTGGAAGCCTTGGGAATGGCTTCTGGACATGAGGCCTGTGCTCAATATGATAATCAAACTGTGGACCTGCAGCAGACTCAGGAACAGAAGTGTCTGGCTCAGTAGCTTCGCTGTCCGCTGAAGCATTTGGTGGGGCGGGCTCCACATTGGCTTCAGTGTTTGTGGTGGCAGCCGCAACATTTTCTTCCTCCGCTTGTGTAGTTGGAGGAGCAAACTCAGGCACGTTCTCCTGGAGAACTGCATCTTGATGGAGCGGGGGAGTGGGTTCTGGTGGTGCTTCTTCATTGTCTTCGGCTGATGCAGCCAGAATTTCTGCAGTATGGACTTGAGGCCTTGGACCTTTGCGAAGCCTACGGAACGCAGACGACGCTTGTGGGGTTTGAGTGGGCTGGTCTTCTTCCTCCTGAGGGCGATCCGCCCATGACGCATCTTGTGCCATTGGCGTCAGAGGACGACCAATGCTGATGAGTTCGCTTGTTTCAAGCTGAGGAAGGGCTGCATCATCTTGCACATTGTCCTGGCGACCAATGTCTTCAGCAGCTGTGGTGCCGGCTGCTAGAATATCTTCAGCTTCAGGAGCCTCTGTGGGAGCAGGCTCATGAACTGTCAGCTGACGTTCTGCATTGGGGTGAATGACAGAGAGGGGTTCAACCATCAAGGGCTTTGTCGGAGCAGCCCGAGCTTTCTTGATCTTGCGCTTCTTCTTGGTTGGGTCAGAAGGAGAGGCTGCAGAGTGTTTCCTCTTTCTAGCTTCAGCCTCTGCATTCCGTGTCTTCTTGAGCTCAGAAGCGGTTGACCGGCTCTTTGGCTTCGAGCCAGTCGTGGCGGTGGGGAAGACAATCGGAACAGCTTCTTGCCTTGGTGCCTCTGGTTCATTCACAGCAGGCTGCTTCTTCTTCTTCGCGGCCATCTTGGGGTCGATGCTAGGACGCCCAAGTGCCTTGCGCTTTTCGGCCTCATTGTAGGCTTGCACGCATCGTTCAGCCAAAGACTTCATCCGCTCACGTGAACCTTGAGCTTCTTCATGCTGCTTCAGAAAATTTTCCTTTAGCTCATGCAGCATGGTTTTGAAGCTCTTTACTTCCTGCACGCTGAGCCTGGCCATGTGCTTCTTGAACTGAGCCTTTTCATGATCAATTTTCTGCTTCAGCTCAACAATGCGCTGAGCAATGGCCAGTTCTGAAGCAATTGCGCCTTGGAAGGCGACGCTGAGGCCAACGGGCAGCTACAAATCTTCGAAGCTTATGTCCGGTGAGGCAAACCATTCATCGATGAAGTTATGGATGATGGCAACATCAAAGAGAGGTAGGTTGTTGAAGATTTCTGCTTCTTCCTTGCTTTTGATGAGCTGCTCAAGAGCGTCATCTCCAAGATCTTCATCGCTTGATAGATCAATGGCTTCGCTGCGCAGAATGGCAGCAGTAGTGAGCTCTTTGCCGGTGTGTTGCTGGGGCTCCTTTTCCTTCTGGGGCTTGGAGACGCGGGATACGTCTTCAGACTGCACACTGACTTCAGGAGGTGCAATTTTCAATGGCTTCGCCCTTGAGATTTTTGAGGCAGGGGCCGGCTTTGAAGCTTTTGGTTTCTTTGTCCGCTTTGGCTTCGGCACAGCAGGAGCTTCATCAGACTCTGAGTCAGCTGGAGGGTCATTCACGGCAGTCCCTTGGACTAAAATGTGGGTGATCAGGCCCTCAAGATTGGCAAACGGACCGATGACATTGGGTTCGGCGTCGCATGTGCCATCTGCCCTTGGTGCGGAGGGACCAGGGTTGAAGTCTAACCCAAATTTCTTCTTGTTTAGCTTCGCTGACTGTTGGGCAAACTGAAAGTTGCGCTTGAAGAGATTGTCGTCATGACACCAGAGGAGTGAAGATGGATGCGCATCATCAGGCTGTGGTCCTCGGACCATGCATGGGTAGAAGCCTTGAGCAATGGCTTCATCTCTGGTCTTGGGTACGAGATTCTTGTATAAGATGTCCCCCCATGGCTTCTTGATGGCACATTTCTCAGCATACTCCTGAGTGACGAAGCGGTATTTGAACCACTATTCTGCCCAATAGCGTCGAATCCATTGGATTCGGGTCTTGCGCTGTCCATAGCTCTCTTCTGGATCTGTTTTGTACATTTCTGCCAAGTCTTCAGGCAGATCTTTGGAAGTTCCCTCACGTCTCTATCTGCCCCCCTTCCTTGTTGTTGTTTCTGAAGCCATAAACTTTAACTTGAAAGGCTTCAAAACTTTCAAAGGCTTCAAAGGCTTTCTTTTACTGGACCAACAGGAACTGGCTTCAGGAGAGTTTTTGTGATGTTGTAGGAATTCTGCAAATGAATGCAGACTATGAGAACTGAAGGATTCTCCCACGGACATGTACCTATGACAGCATTAAGGTGCGAGGGAAGGGGAAGAGGTCATATGCATTCTCAGAAGGTTTTGAAGATTAATCAGTTTAGAAGACATTGACCTCATCGTGCGAAGACACTCACTTATAGATAAGAAGTTGGTTCCAGATTTGTACGAACCCACAGATCAGTACAAGTGAGGAATCTAACTACTTTATGAGGCACAAGTGAATATACTAGGCATGTTATGAGATGCAGATTGAGAGATCTAACTTGTGTGAAGACAAACTTCTTATGGTAGAAAGTGACAGAACCATAAGATCAGAAGGGGCTATAAAAAGAAGTTTTATTTACCACACTTAGAACTGCTAGACGGAAGTGGGAGTTGATGCCGAGCAGTTCAGTCCTCCGTTCCCTAACTTGCCGACGGAAAACACCTACGGCGACGGCGGAGAGGACGGTGTCTGCGGTCGGCGTGAGGACGGCGTTGGAGAGGTTGCGGCAGCGAAGCGCTTCGTCTCCAGCGTCGTCGAGTGCTAGCAGTGGCGCTAGGGTTCGTGAGAGGGTGGAAGAAGGAGATAATGACCGCGGTAAGTGTGAATTTATAGGCTCAGGGGCGGCACTGTGCTATTACACAAGTGCCCCTGGCGGTTCGCATTTGAGGAATGCGTGGCCAGTTAGCGGAAGTTTGGGGTTTGTTCCACGTCCCACGCACGCCTAAATTGTCGGGCGGTCGTTCTTGCTTCTCCAGATTTTATGTGGAGGAATGAGCATTGAAAACGGACTTTATGGTTGTCTCTGTATCTTCTGCTGACAAGGACGCAGTGAAGACATTCGACAGTTTCAATAGAATGCATATGACTTGGAGAGATAGAGTTTGAGATAGAAAGCATAGAGAGATTGGGGTCCGATCACATTCACTTAGTTCAAAAGATTCAACCAAGAAGACATAGCTATAAGTGAATGCTGTAGAGGATAGAACACTAATATGTATATATCTATATAATCAACGTAGTGAATATAATCATGAAGACATGTTGAGTTCGAAGCCAAATCAAATGTGAAGATATTGCAAGATAACGCCATGAGTGAAACACTTCAAAATGGAACGTTTGGTGGTGGCGTTACCCACCGTATAGGAAGTATTAGACCCAGACACGGCGCACAATTATCGTGGTGCTCCAAAGTCAAATTCCACATTAATGTATTCACACTTAGAATGTATGTCTTCATTGATTGAAGATATACTTTACTTTGTGTGTTGCACATCTAAGTCATCAATATGCATAAGTGTTAGGATGTGTGCCTGATCACAGAACATTTGGTCCAAGATATTTAGCTCACACCGTAACTTGCAAAATCTCTTCTCATCCAAGGGCTTGGTGAAGATATCCGCCAATTGCTCTTCAGTGTTGACGTGTATGATATCAATGTCTTCCTTCACAACATGATCTCTGAGAAAGTGATGACGAATTTCAATGTGCTTTGTCTTCGAGTGCTGAACTGGGTTGTTGGCAATCTTGATGGCACTTTCGTTGTCGCAGTAAAGTGGCACTTGCTTTAGATGAATGCCATAGTCCTTGAGCGTTTGCTTCATCCACAGGAGCTGAGCGCAGCAAGATCCAGCAGCAATGTATTCAGATTCAGCAGTGGAGAGAGATACACAGTTCTGCTTCTTTGAAGACCAACATACAAGTGATCATCCCAGAATGTGACATGTGCCTGATGTAGACTTGCGATCAACCTTGTCACCAGCATAATCAGCATCCGAAAATCCAACCAAATCAAACTCTAAGCCCTTTGGATACCATAATCCTAGAGTTGGGGTGTGAGCCAAATATCGAAGAATTCGCTTCACAGCTAAGTGATGCGACTCCTTTGGTGCCGCTTGAAATCGAGCACACATGCAAACACTAAGCATAATATCTGGCCTAGATGCACATAAATAAAGTAAAGACCCAATCATGGAGCGGTATACCTTTTGATCGAACTCTTTACCATTGTCGTCAGGACCTAGATGATGTTTGGCTGGCATTGGTGTTGTGAAGCCTTTGCAGTCTTGCATACCGAACTTCTTCAGGCAATCTTTGAGATACTTCTCTTGAGATATGAAGATGCCATTGCGCTGTTGTCGTATTTGAAGACCAAGGAAGAACTTCAGCTCCCCCATCATGGACATCTAATATTTCTCTTGCATCATATATCCAAACTCTTCACTGTACTTCTGATTGGTGCAGCCGAAGATAATGTCATCCACATATATTTGGCACACAAACAGTTCACCATCATATGTCTTCGTGAAAAGAGTGGGATCCAGGGAACCAGGTATGAAGCCTTTGCTCTTCAGGAAGTATTTGAGTGTGTCATACCAGGCCTTGGGAGCTTGTTTGAGGCAATACAGTGCCTTGTTGAGCTTGTATACCATGTCAGGATGTTTTGGATTTTCAAAGCCAGGCGGTTGTGCAACATACACTTCTTCTTCAATCTTTCCATTGAGAAAGGCACTTTTCACATCCATTTGATACAGAAGTGTGTTATGATGATTTGCATAGGCCAGCAGTATGCGTATGGCTTCAAGCCTAGCCACAGGAGCAAATGTTTCATCGAAGTCAATGCCCTCCACTTGAGTATATCCTTGAGCAACGAGACGAGCTTTATTTCTGACAACTTGACCATGCTCATCTTGCTTGTTGCGGTATATCCATTTGGTGCCTATTATGTTGTGCTTCCGTGGATCAGGACGCTTGACCAGTTCCCATACATTATTCAGTTCAAACTGTTGAAGCTCTTCTTGCATAGCTTGAATCCATTCAGGTTCCATGAAGGCTTCTTCAACTTTCTTGGGTTCTGATATTGATACGAATGCGAAGTGCCCACAGAAATTTGCTAGCTGAGTTTCCCTTGAACGAGTGAGTGGACCAGGTGCATTGATGCTGTCAATTATTCTGTCAGTCTGCACTTCATTGGCAACACGAGGATGTACAAGGCGAAGACTTTCCTCTTGATGATCTGTGTTGTTGTTGGGAGGAATGTCTTCAGGCTAAGCAATGTCTTCATGTTGATCAGGTGCTGAGATGATAAGTTCTTCTTCAGGATGAGCTTCAGAAGGTATAATCTCTCCAGTTCCCATAAGCTTGACTGATTCATTAGCTGGAATTTCATCTAGCACATTTGGCAGTTGCTCTCTTTGTGAACCATTTGTCTCATCGAACCGCACATCCACTGTTTCAACCACTTTGTAATGAAAGAGATTGAAGACTCTGTAGGAGTGCGAATCCTTTCCATATCCAAGCATAAAGCCCTCATGTGCTTTTGGTGCAAACTTTGAGGTGTGGTGTGGGTCCTTGATCCAGCACCTTGCTCCAAATACTCTGAAGTAACTGACATTTGGCTTCTTGCCAGTTAGGAGTTCATAAGATGTCTTGTTCAGAAGCTTGTGAAGATAAACACGATTGATTGTATGGCATGAAGTGTCAATGGCTTCAGTCCAGAATTTTCTTGGAGTCTTGTATTCATCTAGCATTGTTCTGGCCATCTCAATGAGTGTTCTGTTCTTGCGTTCGATGACGCCATTCTGCTGTGGCGTGTACGGAGCTGAGAATTCATGTGTGATGCCCAAGGTATCAAGATATGTATCAAGGCCAGTGTTCTTGAATTCAGTGCCATTGTCACTTCTGATGTGCTTAATCTTGGCGCCAAAATTGTTCATAGCTTGATTGGCGAAGCGTCTGAAGACATCCTGCACTTCAGTCTTGTAAAGGATTATGTGCACCCAAGTATATCTAGAGTAATCATCAACAATGACAAAGCCATAGAGGCAAGCAGAAGTAGTAAAAGTTGAGTAGTGAGTGGGACCGAAAAGATCCATGTGGAGCAGTTCGAAGGGTTGTGTAATAGTCATGATTGTCTTCGAAGGATGTTTTGCCCTTGTCATCTTCCCTGCTTCACAGGCACCGCATAAGTGATCTTTCTTGAACTTGATGCCCTCGATGCCTATGACATGCTTCTTCTTCTCAAGGGTGTGGAGGTTCCTCATGCCAGCATGCCCAAGCCTCCGATGCCAAAGCCAGCATTCTGAAGCTTTTTCAAGAAGACATACTGCAAGTTGTGGCCCTGCTGAGAAATCTACTACATACAAATCACCTTTCCGATACCCTTCAAACACTAGAGACTTGTCAGATTCCATTAGTACCAGGCAATGATATTTTCCAAACATTACGATCATATTCAAATCGCAAAGCATTGAGACAGACATTAAGTTGAAGCCAAGGGATTCAACAAGCATGACTTTATCCATGTGTTGATCCTTTGAGATTGCAACTCTACCTAGACCCAATACCTTACTTTTACCAGTGTCAGCAAATGTGATGTGGCTCTTGTCGGATGGACGTAAGGTTGAGTCCATAAGAAGGCTTCTTTTGCCAGTCATGTGATTTGTACACCCACTGTCAATAATCCATTCTGAAGACTTTGAAGTCGCTGGTTTCGTACCCTACAGTGCAGTTAGGGGGATAGGCTTCACGAAGGGAATTGTGAAGCAAAAACATTTGACGGACCAGTGGGTTATGAAAACTTAGATCTAGATTAGAACTAATAGGGAGAGTAGCATGCGATTCAGGAACGAGGTACATAATGATGCCATTCGGGCATTTTATCTTGCGCCCTACAAGATTTTTAAGGTCCCCAGCAATAGCGTCAGAAGATTTTGTTTTTCTGCTAGAGACCTTTCCCTGCAAAAGAGAGTTAAGCTTTCTTAACCACCCACATCTTCAAGGGTGGCTTAGAAGCAATAAGTCTAAGTGTAGCATCTGAGAATTTTGGCTTTGAAGCCTTAGCAAACAGTCTAGCAGGTGGACAATAATACTCATAGGAATAAGCAGAATAATTTTTGGTCATATGAACATGACGATTCGGAGAGCGGCTCTTATATTCATATGCCTGAGTATGGTTTCCCTGCAAAACATTTGCGTTAGTGTGACTCAGGTGAGTCTTCTGTTTGTATGAAGCCTTTGGACCATATGAAGCCTTTGGTCTAAGGTTTGTCTTCTTCAAGTGAGGTGTCATGAAGACATTCACACGAAGATTTTCCAGACACTTTTTCAGAACCCAGATCTTCTTCATAGGCGGTCCATTCCTGCAGTTAGTACCAATGTACCTCGCAAACACTTCACCATTCTGATTCTTAAACAGTTTATAGTTTGCATCAAAGGATTCATCAATGATAATGGGGTTAGCACAAGTGAAGCCAGATAAATTGGATGGATCTGCTGAAAGTTCCTTTGCAGCAACCCATGTGGTTTTGGGGTACTGCTCAGGTTTCCAGTAAGAGCCATCTCCATTTATTTTCCTCACGAACCCAACACCCTCTTTCCTAGGGTTTCGGTTCAGAATCTGCTTCTTGAGGACATCACATAATGTCTGATGTCCTTTAAGACTTTTGTACATCCCTGTTTCAAGCAATGTCTTCAACCTAGCATTCTCATCAGCAATAGCAGTGGTATCCTCAGCAGAGGGGTTAGTTACCACATCAACAATTGAAGATATTGCAACAGCAGTAGCAGTGGAACATTCAGCAACAGAAGTAGTATTATCACGCTCAATGCATTTAAGACATGGTGGTTCAAATCCTTCCTGAGCGGGACTGATCTGTTAGGCGCAAAGTGACTCGTTTTCCTTTTGAAGATCTTCATGAGCCGCTCTCAATTTCTCAAGTTCTTGCTTCCTTTGAAGATAATCATAGGAAAGCTTTTCATGAGTTGTTGAGAGAGTATCAAGACGATCTTCAAGTTCCTGATACTTAACGTGAAGGTTTTTTATGTCTTCAATTAAGGATTCAGATCGAGTCATTTCAGCACCCAACAGATCATCGCTTCTGTCTAATAGTTTTTGAATATGTTCCATAGCTTTCTGTTGTTCAGTTGCAACTTTAGCAAGTGTTTTGTAGCTGGGTTTTGAATCACAGTCAGAGTCATCGTCACTAGATGTTTGATAGCGAGTAGTGCGTGTGTTTACCTTGGCACCGCGTGCCATGAAGCAGTAGGTAGGAGTAGAGTCGTTCTTGTCATTTGCGTCGGTGTCGGTGATGCAGTCATTGTCTTCAGTGTTGAAGATGGACTTGGCGACTTATGCTGTAGCCAGACTCGCAATGCCAGAATCAGACTCCTCCTCAGACTCCACCTCTGCCTCCTCAGATGCGGACTCCTCCTCTGAATCCATCTCCTTGCCAACAAACACACATGCCTTGCCAGATGAGCTCTTCTTGTGTGATGAAGACTTTGAGGAAGACTTGGAAGAAGACTTTGAGTATTTCTTCTTCTTCTTGTCGTCAGAATCATATTCCTTGCTCTTCTTCTTCCTTCTGTTCTCATTGTCCCACTGTGGACTCAGAGATGAAGTATCCAGTTTTCTTGCACTTGTGACATGTTTTCTTCTTGTAGTCATGAGCAGAAGCTTCATCGTTCCTTGAGCTTGATCGTGAAGATTTTCTGAAGCCTTTCTTCTTGGTGAATTTTTGGAACTTCTTCACTAGCATTGCAAGTTCTCTTCCAATGTCTTCAGGATCATCAGAACTGCAGTCAGATTCTTCTTCAGATGAGGAAACAACTTTTGCCTTCAAGGCACGAGTTTGCCCATAGTTTGGACCGTAGATATCTCTTTTCTCAGAAAGCTGAAACTCATGTGTGTTGAGCCTCTCAAGTATGTCAGACGGATCGAGTGTCTTGAAATCAGGACGTTCTTGAATCATCAGGGCCAGGATGTCAAACGAACTATCAAGTGATCTCAGCAGCGTCTTTACGATTTCATGTTTGGTGATCGCAGTGGCGCCGAGGGCTTGAAGCTCATTTGTGATGTCAGTGAGCCGGTCAAATGTGTGCTGGACATTCTCATTGTCATTTCGCTTGAAGCGGTTGAAGAGGTTGCAAAGAACACTGATTCTTTGATCTCTCTGGGTTGAGACGCCTTCATTGACCTTGGAGAGCCAGTCCCAGACCAGCTTGGATGTCTTCAAGGCACTCACACGGCCATACTGTCCTTTTGTTAGATGACAACAGATGATATTTTTGGCAGTAGAGTCCAGTTGAGTGAACTTCTTGACATCAGCAGCAGTGACACCTTCTCCAGCCTTGGGAACACCGTTCTCGACGACATACCATTGGTCGATGTCAATAGCTTCAAGATGCATGCGCATCTTATTCTTCCAGTAGGGATATTCAGTTCCATCGAAGACGGGGCAAGCAGCGGAGACTTTGATTATCCCTGCAGTCGACATAGCTAAAACTCCAGGTGGTTAAACCGAATCACACAAAACAAGGGAGCACCTTGCTCTGATACCAATTGAAAGTGCGTTATATCGACTAGAGGGGGGTGAATAGGCGATTTTTATGAAAGTCTTCAAAACGTGAGAGATATGAAGACAAACAACGAAGATTATGCCTATTACTATGCAGCGGAAGTTAGATTACACTAGGCCAGCCATGGTCATGTATTCAATAGAGTGAAAGCAGAATGACAAACAGCTTCAGTGTAATAAGGATAAGGTAGGAAGAAGTTATGAAGCCAAACAGATCATACATTCACGTTGTGAAGACAAAAGATAAAGCAAGCATGCAATGGCTTCACAATGAGTAACAGTAAGAAAAGGAAGTGAAGATGAAACCAGTGACTTGTTGAAGACAATGATATGTTGGACCAGTTCCAGTTGCTGTGACAACTATACGTCTGGTTGGAGCGGCTAGGTATTTAAACCTTAGGACACACAGTCCCGGACACCCAATCCTGAACACACAGTTCAGGACACCAAGTCCTCACCATATTCTCCTTGAGCTAAGGTCACTTAGTCCTCGCCCAATCACTCTGGTAAGTCTTCAAGGTAGACTCCCAAACCTTCACAGACTTTGTTCACTGGCAATCCACAATGTCTCTTGGATGCTCTGAACGCGACGCCTAACCGTCTGGAGGATTCATAGTCCTCAAGTGTAATAAGTCTTCAGATCACACAGACAAGAAGACTTAAGTGATGCCCAATTTACTCTGGCTCTGGGTGGTTAGGGCTTTTCTCCTCGCTAGGAATTTTCTCTCAAAGTCTTTGAGGTGGGTTGCTCTCAAACGACAAAAGCCGTGCACTGAAATCTGAGCAGCCAACCGTTTATGGTTGTAGGGGGTGGACTATTTATAGCCACTTGGCAACCCGACCTGATTTGTCCGAAATGACCCTGGGCCACTAAGGAACTGACACGTGTCTCAACGGTCAGATTTCGAACTCTCATGGCAACTTTACTTGGGCTACAAGCAAAGTTGACTTGTCCGGCTCTGGACAAGATTCGCTCTCATTGTCTTCACTTGAAGACATAGGTTTTTGATTTAGGCATCACTTCAGTCATTCTGACTTGTTCTCCTGGACCCCACCTAACAGTACGGTGGTTCCTATGACTCAACACAAAAGAAAAAGAACTACGAAAGATCTAAGTCTTCGAGCTCCATATGCTTCATAACGTGTCTTCTTTTGTCATAGTCTTCAAAGTGAATATCTTCATGTACCACCTTTGTCTTCAATGTCTTCATACATTTTTAGCGGTCATCTCTGGTAGTAAAACCGAATCAATGAGGGACTTCTACCTGTATTATCCTGCAATTCTCACAAACACATTAGTCCCTCAACTAGGTTTGTTGTCAATACTCCAAAACCAACTAGGGGTGGCACTAGATGCACTTACATATAGCAGCAGCAGGAGCAGCTCCTAGCAATGCATCATATAGCAGTAGCAGAAGCAGCTCATAGCAATTCATTGTATAGTGGATCAGAATGAAAATTTGGCAAAAATTTGGAGGAGATCCTCACCTTGGTGGATGAGCTCATCCTTCAACAGCACCTCAAGGCCATGGCCTGGGAGGTGGGGAGGGGGAAAAAGGTGCCTTCTGTCGTAGTGTGGCATCAGCGATGGTTGTGCAGCGCCTGCCGGAGTAGTACGTTGGAAGAACCACAGTGGAGCAGCTGCTAGAGAGCATGAGAATGAGGGGAGGCTCCAGAGGGAGGAGCAGCCACGGAGATTTGCCCCTACCAGCCGGCCATGTAGCCTAGCTGGACAGAGCATCGTCGAGGACCAGGCCAGATGGGACCAGTGGTGACGGCTTGCTGGAGGAACCATAGTGCTGCAGGCAGGGTATCGAGGTAGAGGGAAAGGGGAGAGGAGATGCAACTGGGCAGGGCAATGAACGCTTGTGTGTTTGTTTTCACTTGAGGGTGAGGTGTGATGCGGGCGTCACCAATTGCATTTTGAGTGTAATATAGGCAGACAATAGAGTCATTTCACTATTCCCCTTCCCTTCAATTTTTAGTGAGGTTCTAACTGAAACACCCCCCCTCCGAAGCGAAATTAGTTAAACCCAAGCCCATAACTCAAAAATGACTTCTTTACATCTTTTATGGCTTATTTTGACAATAAGCCCTGAAAAGGTGGAATAGAACTGGCCCTTAACCTGCAATTCAATTGTGCGTGGAATGATGAATCACTCCTGCCTCCTATAGTGTACATTTAGGCATCATCATACGTGGCATAACCTAATACATGTGCATTCCATTATAGAATCTGGAATATGCAATGTTTATGTTAGTTCATATGTTGCACATGATGTTTAAATGCCCCTTAAATATGGCCAGTCAAGTGATGATCTTTAAGCCTCCTTCTTTGCTTCTTTTCTTGATATGTAAGATTTGCTCACACATCTGTTCAATTGCTTGTTTGCATCAGCCAACCATACTAGGACTGTTTGCTTTGATTACTTGTTGTGCTTGGCCTAACACTCTAACAAAGCTTGTCAATGATTTAAACACTGAGGGCTGCTGTAGTGGGGCCTTTTCTAACTCATAGGTGACATAAATGTTTAGCTCTACACTAAACCTTTATGCCTTTTCTAACTCATAGGTGACATAGGAGATCCAGTTTGAAGGTATGCCTAGTTTTTACATAGTGCAGACATAGTAAATGCTCATTTCATTGTGTGCAAGTGCAAGCGATGCGACATGTTTCATTATGTGGTGTTGTTTTGTTACAATCTCATCCTTTTGTGTTCACAGACTAGAAAGTATGCATATTTATCTTCCAAGGAGACGAGTAACTAGTTTGTGTCACCTTGCAGAGGGGGTGTAATGAAGATAAGATTGAGGATTTCCAAGTACAAGATGTTAGGAAGGAGCCTTGCAAGAGAAGCAGGAGCTGTGCTGAGCCTCTTCAACCTGTTAAGGTAAGTCGCTGTATCCAACTCAACAGTTCAATTCCTTGTTTGTTTCAGGCATAGTTAATTTCTCTTTTCAATTGCTTTATTTGTCCTCAGTCAATGAGATGCCCAAAGAATGATGCCTGATGTTGGGTACTTGTATAACTACTAGTTGACATAATTAAAGGCCTTACCATTTAATTACTCTGCCGAAGTGTGCCTGGAGCTTTGAAGTCTATTAACCAACTATTATTGAATGAGGCTCACAATCTAGTTTATACTAGGCTAATGATTGCATAGTTTTGCTTGCTATAGTATGTTTGTATGAAATCCTCTGTTGTTCATTATGCTCCCTAAGACTTTAATTGAGCTACAGAATGGCCAGCTGCTTCCTTACTTCTACGCAACATGCTGTCTAAATTTGTAACTTGTCTTTGTTTTGGATTGGGCCCCAACATCATGCTCCTCTGGTGAGCTAAGAGAGATTTCTGTATGCAGGCTGCACAGACTACCTTTTTATAATTTTTTAAATATCACCTGCTTATGCTTCATGACGTGTAACATTATTGTTAGTCCTATTTTGCCATGTACAAAATAGTCTGTCTTGCTTGCTTCATTGTTGTAACTATATTTTTTCCCTAGTCATGTGTACTTACAGAAACATTTCAAGATGAAGTGACATCAACACAAAGATCTACGAGCAGTGCGGCATGGCCGTTACCGAATAATTATGGATTGGAATTGGAATGTGCTGATGTTCTCGAGCATCAACTAGAGGTGGCAAGACAACGTGTACATGATTCTGAACCTACAATCAACAAGTTGAGACTTGACATGCAGGTATTAGATGCAGGAGTCAAAAAAATGAAACAAGACACCGAGGTAACAACAAAGGAATTGGAGATTTTGTAGACTGAAATTTGTGCTATCTAAATCCGGCCAATCCTATTTTTTGAAGAGATTATAGTTCAAATGGTAAGTTATGTTGATGCGTGTCCATGATGTATGAGCTGTATTTGCCCGGTGTATGTAATTTGTTGTTTGCGTATGCTTTATTATCACTGGTGCCGAACCATAATGCCCAGTGGGTATAATCGGCTGTAATTTCTTTATTGTATAGTGTAGGATTATTCTACGTTTCTATGCCTTAGTCTCTTTATTGTATAGTGTATGTTTTTTAGAGCTGGTAGTATAGAGTAGGATAATTCTTTGAATATGCTATATCATTCAAACGGGGGCCAGCTCTCCCAAACGTTGTAGTGACCATGGCCCTCCACAGGCTGTACGATCCATGGACCATCTATGGGAAGGACGATCCATGGACTTCTATGGGCTGTCATATCCGTGGGCCTTTTATGGGCTGTCGGATCTGTGGGCCTTCTATGGGCCATCGGATCCATGGGCCGTCGGATCAATGGGCCTTCTATGGGCCGTCGGGTCAATGGGCCTTCTACATCCTGTCGGATCCATGGGCCTTCTGCGGGCCGTCTCATCAATGGGCCTTGTACGGGCCGTATAAGGGACCGTAAACGGGCTAGAGTGGAAATCGTAGGTTTTATGGGCTGACCATAGCGGGCCGTTAATAGGCCGTATTTGATGATGCTATGAAAATGGCCCAACAGATTAACGGGCCACAAACGGGCCGACTGTATCCACGGGCTGAATTTGGCCTACAAGCAGAAAAGGCCAGTAATGGGCCGTAAGTAACCGAATGGTGGAAATGAGCCCAAGAATAAATGGGCCCTCAGAAGGCCGAAAGGTAACACGGGCTAGAAACGACCCAATGGAATAATGGGCCGCTGATGGGTATAAAGCGATACACTGTTCATTACGGGCCGGTTTCACCACGGGCCATTAATGGGCCAAGAGGTACAAAGGGACTCATATGGGCCGAAATACGTCATGGGCCATACAAGGGCCGAAAGTTAAAACAGGCTGGAATTATATTGGACGGCCCATATGATGCTACTGCGCCTAATTTGGATAGGACGTAAACGGGCCCTGGGTTAGTGGGCTATAAATGGGCTATATGCGAACAAGCCGTTAACAGGCTTGTTGTGGCTCGACCCGCCACCTTTTGACCAAGTCAAACGGGTCGTCCTTTTCACAAGAATGGGCCTCTGTTGGGCCGTGCCACGTGTCGACGTATCATAGGCGCTTTGGGTCCAGTGAGTGGATGACATCTGTCCCAACGATGAGCCGACACATGTTTCCTCCAGCCAATGATGATTTTACACGTGGAAAATCCCCATTGGTCGGGGCTGTTAACGGGTTATCGAATCCAAAACCGGACCCGATAGCTTAACGGCGTTCTGTTACGGTGGATGCCACGTGTCGGTCACCCTTGACGAAAGCACTTCTGTGACATGTGATTTATCGTCATCGAAGTGGACACTTTCGTGATGATAATTTTGGTAATGTCATGGAACACTTCTACGACAGCACAGGTATGATTATCTTGATTCCGTCATAAAATTGTCATGGATGTACATGCATGACAGAAAACGTGACCTACTGTGACAAACACGTATCATCACGGAAGTGTATTTTTTTGTAGTGTTGGAGATAAGCTCACGGGATTTCTGCAATCAGCAAAAAGATACATCAATAGACAGGATCAAAGATCATTCGCTACCAAGTGAAAAGAACTCAGACTATTGCAGAATCAAACATTCAATAGTAGTCTCGGGGACTACACGTAGTGGGTGCACTTAGCGTGCCCCCACTGGTTCAGATTCCACCCGACATGGCCCGACCAGACTGAGTGGAAGAAGAAGGAAAAAAACAGAGAAGCATTCTCAAACCCCAACCGACTGCCCGTAGTCGATCGCGGTCTCGGGAACTACACCCAGTGTGTGCACTCTGCGTGTGTCGGAGTAATAGGGCCACGGGTAGGCTAACCCGAGGCCCAGAAGCTTTCAAGACATCGGGGCTGACTGCGCCCCTCAAGACACCAGGATGGAGAGCCGCCTTCCAGAGGCCGGCTAAAGGAACAGCCGACTGCCCGCATGCGGCCGAGTCCTGGAGGTGAGGTCAAGACGGGCCGACTCCCGCCTGGCGGCTCCCAGAGAAGCCGGCCATGGGGAGTCGGCCCACGACACCAGCAAAGCCCATGCCCTCATAAGGGGGGATGGGATGGGAGTGACGACAGTAAAGCCCACTCCCTCCCCTTTTCATGGGATGGCTAGGCCACAGTGCGCCGTACCAGTGGAGATCTCCGTCCGGTGAAGCACTGTTGCCATGCCATCCCTGACATCAGCAACAGTGGGCAGAGTCCTGCACCCACGACGGCCTGTCGGTACGGTCCATGGATGATGGGCCCTACCGGTCAGCGGGAGTCCAGAAGACGGCAAGAGCACCACCAGTCGGATCCGAAGGGAGCCGGCCCCCGGAAGTCGGCCAGCCCCTCCCACGGGTCCCACATGCCATTAACCAGACGAGACGGGGAGTGGCTATAGTAATCGCCCGCCAGGTAGCAAGGTTGTTGCCACGACCCCATGACCAAGCCTGCATCATTAGAGGCACGGCTACAGTAATCGGCAGCCAGCAAGACCCGCAAGCGGCGGGAACGGCCTGTCGGCTCCGTACCAGACCAGTCCGCGGGGCCCACCAGCCGGCGGGCCCCAGCAGTCGGCATAGAGGCCAGCAGGAGAAGAGACTGACGACTAGGCCCTACGCCCAGTCGGTTTACCATTGTACCCCTGGGGGGTAGGCCTATATAAACCCCACAGGGCACCCATGCAAAGGGTTCCGATCCATTAGAACTAGACGTGACCTTAGAGAAGGGGGAGAGCTGGCCTAGTCTCCTCCTGTCCACAGATACAGCTCGACGAACACCATTGTACTCACTTTAGCCTTAGTGATCATGTGGAGACCCCGCAGAGCAGGACTAAGGGTGTTATCTCCTAGGACAGCCCCGAACCTGGGTAAAGTCCGCCGGCGTTCGTGTCTACGCCTCATCCCATTTCCAGGCACCGGCGACGTTCTACTCGCCCCCACCATGATAAGCCATCCATTGGCATATATCGCACCCAACCGCCAACATTAGGTGCCCACCATGGGGCCTGGTGCATCGTCGTTCGGAGACCTGTTCTGGACGGGATCCCTTTTCCTCCCTAGCGAGCGCAGCCAGCCTGGCATGCCAGACGGAGTCTGCGCCGACGCGCTGCATGGCGCTGAAATCGCCTGCGCGGCCAGTTGCCTCGCCGATCTTGTAGGCGAGGTCCGCCTCTCCGACGAGCCCGCATCCGACGCGGGCACAGGCGGCCCCGAGAGCCTCCTCGCCGGCCTTCTCGATCAACTTCACGTTGCCAATGAGCCAGCTGGGGACTTGGAGTCCGTAGGCTCCACTGATCCGATGTTGGTCGACTCCGACACCGTGTCGCTTGACACGTTCCCCACCAACGTGGTGGTCTATGACAAGCCGCTTCCTCGCGCGGAGAGCGACAGAAGCACCGTCACGGAAGTGCTTGTCATCGATCATGGCGAGCACTCCGGCGGGGGTGATTACGACCCGCTCCACGCGGCGCTGCAAGACCTCGCAGCGCCCACCCCTGAAGATGCCGACACCGAGACGCTGGAGGCACGCCGCCTTTAGCTAGTCGAAGGCGCCAAAAAGCTGGCCAACGTGAGACGCCTGTTAGAGGCCTACCAGTGCGAGATGGACCGCGCGGTGGGCGGCACGCCGGCTCCAGCTGGGCCGAGACGCCTTGGCACGGTCCAACAGCGCGGTGCGGCTGTCGCCGATCTGTTCGGGGCGAATCGCCCCGTCTACGCCACACCTGCGGAGAATATTCGAGCCGTCCAGGCGGCGGCGGACGAGCTGGACAAGTTCGAGGGTGAAGAGCGTCGCTTGATGACAGAGCGCGTCCAGCGACTCCTTGACGTGGCTGCTGAGCAGAACGAGGTAGGCTGCCACACTGATGCGCCGCGCCGACGGAATGATAACCTGCATCCGCGCCGAGACCAAGGCGCGGAGTCTTGGATGCCGACTGGCGGCGTCCGCGGAAGAAAAGACAAGGAGCCAGCTGCCAGCCACAGTCGGACTCGCATCACCATAGAGCGTGACCGAGACGGCCGCCTAAGAACAATGGAACGACGGGACGACTGTCCGCCTCCTCCCCCTCGGAGGGAAAGGCGAGTCTCCCCACCGCCTGTTAATCACCCGACGCTCGGCGACCGCCTTGGCCGCAGAGAGGGATCGGTGAGAACGACGCCCGCCATCGGATCAACCATCTCCACCGATCCCTGGCGCTTGAGGAAGAAGATGAGTTGGGTCCGCCGTGTTTTGGCCCCCGCATCCGAGATGAGCCCTTCCCCAAAGGGTTCACCCTCCCCAGAGACACACCCAAGTACACCGGCTCCATGAAGCCGGAGGACTGGCTGGTAGACTACTCCACGGCCATCAGCATAGCAAACGACAACAAGCATGTTGCTGTGAAGTACGTTCCAGTCATGCTCCAGGGCATGGCCCGGACATGGCTGAATAGCTTAAGGCCCCGCAACATCAACAGTTGGGTCGACTTCACCGACGCCTTCGTCCGCAACTTCACCAGCACGTACAAGCGACCTCCCAAACCCCGCCAGCTCTCCTTGTGCGTGCAAGGCCCCAACAAGTCAACTCGCGACTACCTCACGTGCTGGGCCGAGCTCCACAACTCTTGCGAGGGCGTGCACGAGGTGCAGGCTATTGTGTACTTCACTGCTAGATGTCGTGAGGGCACCCTCCTCAAGCACAAGCTTCTTTGCGATGAGCCGGAAACCCTCGACGAGCTGCTGATCATAGCAGACAAATACGCCACGGCCGATTCCTCCACGAAGACGGAGATTCAAGTCAGTGCAACCAGCAAAGTGGCTCCTCAGGCTCCCCGAACCCCAGCTGGAGACACCAGTCGGCGTCGACAGCAGAACGACCACAAGCATAAAGCCCCCCCGCCGATATCCACTAGTCGGCAGGTGGCAACAGTTGAAGACCAACAGCCGGAAGGGCGGCCTCCGCTCAGACGTCAGAAGGGCGGCAAGTCCAACTGGCAGCCGGCTTTCTCATATGAGCAGACTCTGGATGGACCCTGCAAGTTCCACAGTGGCGCGAAGCCGTCCAACCACACCACTCGGAAGTGCCACTAGCTCACCAGGATCGCAAAGGGAGACGACCTTTTGCCTCCCCCACCTGCTGGGCAGCCGCCTCCCCCTCCGCCCAAGTAGCCGGCGGTCAGACCAGTTGGCACAGTGCAAGACGAGTACCCAGAAGAGCAGGGAGCATACGTCGTGTTCACCAGTGTGGCCGATGATCGACGCAGCAGACTGCTGCAGCAGCAGGAGGTGAATGCAGTAGCTTCTGACGCACCGGAGTTCATGCACTGGTCTGAGGAGCCCATCAGCTGGAGTCGGGCTGACCACCCTGAAGTAATGCCTAGACCCGGCTCCTATGCTTTGGTTTTGGACGCCACCTTTGCCACGGACAAGCGAGCTGCTTGTTTTTCCAGAGTCATGATAGACGGCGGCAGCAGCATCAACATCTTGTACAAAGACACCATGGAGAAGTTGGGAATCAGGCAGAGGCAACTGCAGTCCAGCCGGACTGTGTTCCACGGCATAGTCCCTGGCCTTTCCTGCTCGCCAATCGGCAAGATCTTGATCGACGTCCTCTTCAGAGACAAAGATCATTTCCACTGTGAGTCAATATGGTTCAAGGTGGTGCACCTAGAGAGCCCATACCATGCACTGCTTGGCCGGCCAGCCCTGGCCAAGTTCATGGCCGTCCCCCACTATGCCTACCTCAAGATGAAGATGCCGAGTTCCAAAGGGATTCTGACCATAACTAGAGACTACAAGAAGTCGTCCGCCTGCGCATCAGAGAGCAGTTGGCTGGCCGAGTCCGTCGTGATCGCTGTTGAGAAGCGGCTGCTAGATCGAGTTGTGGCGATGGCAAGCAAGCTGCTAGAGATGTCGCCCAATCCCAAAGAGTCAGAAGCTGAGGGCTCGTTCAAGCCGGCCAAGGAAACAAAGAAGATACCTTTGGACCCGGAGCACCCAGAGAAGTACGCTGTCGTAGGCGCCCACCTCGACAGCAAATAGGAAGGCCAGCTCGTCGATTTCCTCCGTGAGAATCGAGACATCTTCGCATGGTCCCTCAAGGACATGCCAGGTGTCCCGACGGAATTCTCCGAGCACAAATTACATGTCCGATCTGATGCCAAACCAGTCAGACAGCCTTTACGCTGCTTGTCAGAAGAGAAGAGGAGAGTTGTTGGAGAAGAGTTAGCCCGGCTACTCGCAGGCGGCTTCATCATGGAAGTATTCTTCCCAGAATGGCTGGCCAACCCGGTTTTGGTACTAAAGAAGAACAAGCAGTGGTGAATGTGTATTGACTACACAAGCCTCAAAAAAGCATGCCCCAAGGACCCGTTCGCCCTGCCAAGGATCGACCAAGTGATAGACTCCGCAGCCGGATGCGAGTTGTTGAGTTTCTTGGATGCATATTCAGGGTATCACCAGATCAAGTTAAACACAACCGACAGGCTGAACACTGCCTTCATCACCGTTTGGAGCTTTCTTCTACCTAACCATGACGTTCGGCTTGAGGAACGCCGGTGCCACCTTCCAACGATGCATGCAGAAGTGCCTCCTCAAGCAGCTCGGCAGAAATGCTCACGTCTAAGTGGATGATGTGGTGGTAAAGATGGAGAAGCGTGGAACACTGCTAGAAGACCTCAAGGAGACCTTCGACAACTTGCGCCGATTTCAGATCAAGCTCAACCCGAGGAAATGCGTCTTCAGAGTACCAGCCGGCCAACTCCTTGGTTTCCTGGTCTCCGAACGTGGCATAGAATGCAACCCTGTGAAGATCAAGGCAATTAAAAGGATGGAAGTACCCAGCCGATTACTGGACGTACAAAAATTCACCGGTTGTTTGGCGTCCATCAGTTGATTCATCAGTCGGCTGGGCGAGAAGGCCCTTCCCCTGTACCAACTCATGAAGAAGACCACTTTTTTTGATTGGAACCACAAGGAGGACGAAGCATTTGTCCAACTAAAAAAGATGCTGGCGACTCCACCTGTTATGGCGGCTCCAACTCCTAAGGAGCCCATGCTCCTCTACATCGCCGCCACCAGCCGAGTGGTCAGCACGGTCATTGTAGTAGAACGCAAGGAGGAAGGCAGAGCACTACCAGTTCAGAGACCGGTATATTATTTGAGTGAAGTACTGTCGACCTCCAAGCAAAACTACCCCCACTACCAGAAGATGTGCTATGTTGTGCATTTTGCCGCCAAGAAATTGAAGCCTTACTTCCAAGAGCATCCAATCACTGTGGTCTGCACAGCTCCTCTAGCCGAGATCATCGGCAGCCGAGACGCTTCAGGACGAGCGGCCAAGTGGGCCATAGATTTGGCCCCCTACACCATCTACTACCAACCTCGCACTGCCATCAAGTCACAAGCGCTGGCCGACTTCCTCATCGACTGGGCCGAAACCCAGTATCTACCACCAGCGCTGGACTCCACCCATTGGCGAATGCACTTCGACGGCTCGAAGATGCGCACTGGCTTGGGAGCCGGCATCGTCCTCACCTCTCCCAAGGGCGACGAGCTCAAGTATGTGCTGCAAATCCATTTTGCTGCCTCCAACAATGTCGCCGAGTACGAGGCACTCATTCACGGGCTCCGGCTAGCCAAAGAGCTTGGCATTCGCCGGATCCTCTGTTATGGTGACTCCGACTTGGTGGTCCAGCAGTCGTCAGGCGATTGGGACGCCAAGGACGCAAACATGGAAAGCTACTGCTTCCTCGTACAACAACTCAGTGGGTATTTCGAGGGATGCGAGTTTCTCCATGTACCAAGAAACGACAACGACCAAGCAGATGCCCTGGCGCGAGTCGGCTCCGCCCGTCAGGCGATACCGTCTGGCGTCGCCCTCCAGCACCTCCTCAAGCCGCCAGTCAAACCATCACCGGAGTCAGACTCCATCTTCGTGCCGGCTCCTCCTGAAGTAGTCGGATCCGACTTAAGAGCCCTCGTAGACGGCGCGAGTATTCCGGTAGGCGGCACGGCGATCGTGGCAGTCGCACCCGGCCCGGCGACTGCGGAGCCCGGCTCGGAGACTTCGGAGCCCGGCCCAGGGACTGCGCCATTCTGCCCGGGGACTTCATCGACACAGCAAGCGGTTCCCGACTCCAACCTGCCACCTCCCGGCCCAACCACCCTCGTCCAAGTCACAGTCTTGGCGGTTGCAGAAATTGCAACACCTTCATGGGCCCAGCCCATCCTCAAATTCATGGTGAACAAAGAGCTGCCAGCCGATGAGATCTCGGCTCGGCAAGTACAACGCCGGGCGGCAGCGTACACCATCATCAATAGAGAGCTCATAAGGCGCAGCATCACTGGTATTCACCAGTGGTGTGTGGAGCCAGAGCAAGGCCAGGCAATCCTCAAAGACATCCATCAAGGTGAATGTGGCCATCACGCGGCTTCAAGAGCACTCGTCGCCAAAGCTTTCCGCCATGGTTTCTTCTGGCCGACTGCTCTTGAAGACGCCAAGTCTCTAGTCCAGAAATGCAAGGGGTGCCAGAAGTTCCACTCTAAGCCTCATGAGCCTGCTTCGGCACTCAAAACTATTCCTATTGCCCGTCCCTTTGCTGTTTGGGGCCTGGACATGGTCGGATCATTCAAGACGGCGTGAGGTGGTTTGACTCATTTACTTGTTGCAGTGGACAAGTTCACCAAGTGGATAGAAGCAAAGCCAATCATGAGTTTGAATGGTCTGACTGATGTGACCTTCATCTCCGACATCACAATTTGGTACGACATACCGCACAACATCATCACCGACAACGGCACAAACTTTGCCAAGGGTGCCTTGGCCCGTTTCTGTGCAACGCAGGGCATCCGACTGGACTTAGCGTTCGTTGCCCATCCGCAGTCCAACAGCCAAGTAGAGCGAGCAAATGGCCTAATCCTGTCCGGCATCAAGCCCTGGCTGGTCGAGCCTTTGGAGCGCTCGGCAGGCTGCTGGCTTGATGAGTTGTCGGCTGTCCTCTAGAGCCTGCGCATGACTCCAAACAAGCCAACCGGCTTCACACCCTTCTTCCTTGTCTATGGTGCCGAAGTCATCATCCAAACGGACATAGAGTTTGACTCCCCTCGAGTCACCATGTACACCAAGGAGGAAGCAGAGGAAGCACGTCAAGACGGCGTCGATTTGCTGGAAGAAGGCCGGCTGTTGGCACTCAGCCGGTCCAGCATCTACCAGCAGAGCCTACGCCGATACTACAATCGGAAGGTCAAGCCGTGATCTTTCCAAGAAGGAGACCTTGTGCTTCGGCTGATTCAGCGAACGGCTGGCCAGCACAAGCTCTCAGCACCTTGGGAAGACCCCTTCTGTTGGATTTCGGGTTCCGACAGACCCTTGAGGTTCGAACACTGGGGGGCGCGCGGAGATTTCGCCTCCTACCTACCTGCACCCCTCCGCCTCGCTAAGATCTAAGCTATGGAAAGAACAACACGAGAGACACAGGGTTTATACTGGTTCGGGCCACTGTTGTGGTGTAATACCCTACTCCAGTATGTGGCGTGGTGGATTGCCTCTGGGGCTGATGATGATGAACAATACAAGGAAGAACAGCCTCGAGAGGGTCTGTTCTTGGCTGGGGCGATGAACTGCTAGGAGGAGTTCAGTCACCCTTCTCTCTCTCTCCGATTGATTATCATTCTCTCCCTCTCTCTGATTCTCTCTTATTGTTCATCTCGGTCCTGTGGGGGGCTGGTCCTATTTGTAGAGGCCCTGGTCCTCTTCCCAAATATCGAGCGGGAAGGGAGCCAACAATGGCGGGCTAATTTGAAGGGGGACAGCTAGTACCAGCTATCCTGACAAAAGTAGTCTTCGCCTGCACAAAGCTCTGGTCGTGAGACCATCTTGGGCTCCACGATGACCTCCATCTTGCAGTCCTCCTGGTCTTGGTCTTGTTGCACCAAAATGGCAACCTTTGCCTGATGCCTCGGTACTCCGCGGCTGCGCTTGCTCCCTTTGCACCAAAGAGGAAAGGAGGACACTACGCGGGCTGGCGCCCGCCTGGCGCCCTTGGTTGTCATGGCTTGTGTCACGGGCACCTCATCAGGTACCCCGCCTTGATCTCTCCACCTCCTCGCGAGCCAGCCTGGTGAGGCCGTGCCTGAGGAAGCTCCGCGTCGTCCGCGTCGTGAGGCTTGGCCCCTCGCGAGGGTCTTGGGTCTGTGTTGGTGAAGATGGGCCGTGCTGGGCCCCCCTTTGAGCCACGCCGCAGGCCACAGGCAGGCAAGTCTGGGGACCCCCGTTCCCAGAACGCCGACACCTTCATCATCAGCAAGGTGTTGGGCAATGACTCCTACTACCTGATCGACGCTCAGAAGCCCCGAGCGCGCAAAAGGGACGACTCCGGCAAAGAGACGGAGCGGCCATGGAATGCAAATCTCCTCCGACGATTTTATAGTTAAAGCAGTATGTATCATGCCACCTTTTGTATTAAAGTACGAAGACTTCGGGCTCCTCGAGAAGATCTCGGGGACTGCCTTCTTTTATCTATATGATAAAGAGGTATGCCTATGAGTATGTTATTCCTTACCGCTTGGCACCGGGTTCGACTAGTCGGCCCGGGGACTTGTCGTCTTGAGATATGAAATGACTTCCTGGAGCCGGACAAGTAGTGTGTGGCACTCTAGCCGTCTCCTGTTAGAAGCCGCAGATCGCAGAGCGACTGACTAGCAAGCAGGAGTAAGGTAGAATGGGTGTCCATATGAAAAAAGGCTAAGGACTCAAAACATGCACATACCTCAAGCCGGTTTCCAGCCTTTTGCAACCAACTCTTGAGCAGCCGGCTCGCCGTTTTCTAAATTAACTTGCTAAAACTCTAAATGGCTAAGTAGTTGCCTCCCAAAGAAGCCAAGTATTTGATCTTGCGGCAGTCCGCAGAGCGGCTGTCCGACTAGCCAATCGGCAACCAAGGGAAGGCAGCAAAGGAAAAAGCCAAAGAGCAATAAGCAAGAAGAGATAGAATGCGGATAAAAAATTACATAGAAAGGCCCTTGGCCGAATCATCAAATAGGAGTTCAGGATACACCCACACCCAGTGGGTGGAATTGTGCAAAATAACAAGTTCATTGAGACTACTAAGCAGGTAAAACAAAGATAAAGTGGCAGCCTAGGAAGCCGCAGACGGACTTGGAGGACCAGAGGGGTCGGCGGTGCTGGTTGGCGGGGCAGTCGGCCGGTTGGTCTCCGCCTGATCACCCCCGGCGACAGCTGGCTCAGTTGAGCGCGGCTCGTTGCTAGAGGCGCGGTCGGGCTGGGGCTGCCGTCTGCCTCGACCTCTGGTGCCTCCTCCTTCTCGTCTCTTTCCTACTCCTCGCCTTCCTCTTTGCCACTGGAGTTGATCACCTCCGCCGAGTCCTCGCCGTCTTCCGGGTTCAGCCCGAACCACTCCGACGGCGCCTCCTCTCCATTCTCAGCCCGCTCTGGGACGAAGACGCTGGTGTCAGTGTACTCAGCGATCGATGCGGCGCGCCTGACGAGATTGTCCTCCACCGCTGCCAGCTCCGCCTGAGCTTCCAGCCGGAACGTGGCTAACTGGGCTAAACTCAGCCCAGGATACCACGCCTTGGTGAATTCCAAGGCCTGGTGGGCTCCAGCCCGGGCTGCAGAACCCTTCCAGGCCTCAAGACGGCCGGCTGCCACCTCCAACTAGTCGACAGTCCGACTGGGGCTGCGTGGCGCCTGCATATCCGGCCACACGGCGGCAATCGCCTGGGCGCCGACACGTTGAAGCCGGCGCAGCATCCGGTGGGCTGGCCGAAGACGGGCCTCGATGCTTAGAATCTGCTTGTTAAGAGTTTGGGGGGGCGTCGACGGTGACCTGTGCACCGTCCGCCCTCCGTGCTTCGCGGTCAGCCTCGATGGCTTGATTGGCGGCATCAGAGTGGACGGGGAAGAAGTCTACTAAGGAAGAAGAGCAAAGAAACAAAGTTAAAAATTTAAGACCGACTCAACTAGCAGTCGGCAGCCCGGAAAAGGAAACAAGTGGAAGCTCACCATCGAGAAGATCTTCGATTGCTTGGAAGCCGGAGACCAGCGCCGCCTCCTCGTCGGTCCAGTAGGAGAGCTCGGACGCAAATTCAGCGAGAAGGGCGGTCTCCTTGTCCCCCGCCTCCTTCTGGACCCTCTGGAGAAGCTCCTTCCGCTCCACCAGCTGCGTAGCCAGCCGGTCGCGCTCCTCCGTCAGCCGGCCGCACTCCTCCTCCCTGACGCGCAGCGCAGTTTTGACTTCGCCTAGCTGCTGCTGAAGGGCGGTGTTGGCCTCTGAAAAAGGAGGGGAGGGATGTCAGTCGTTAGCAAAGAAGAAAGGTCGCCGGGGAGATCCGGCCCGACTGCTCAGCAGTCGGCCCGAATCTCAGGGACTACAACCCGCGGGTGCGCCAGCGCGCCCCCACAGAGAAAGAAGAAAACTCACCTCGGCTGTCCGACAAGTCGGCGGTCCGCTTGGCCAGCTCCTCAGCATTGGCGTTGAAGGAGGTCACGTGAAGATTGTGGTAATCCTGCATCAAAATTTCAGAAAAAAGCGTTGGTACTTGGAACTCGCCGATTAGAGTTCCAAGCCGCCTGCTCAGCAGCCGGCCCAAAACTCGGGGACTACACCCAGTGGGGGCGCGCGTTGGTACTTGGAACTCGCCGATTAGAGTTCCAAGCCGCCTGCTCAGCAGCCGGCCCAAAACTCGGGGACTACACCCAGTGGGTGCGCTGGCGCGCCCCCACAAAGAAAAAACAAGGAAGCAAAGCAAAGAAAGGATGCGTACCCGAATGGCCGTTCGTGACGCCAGGTATGCCTTGGTGCACTCCTTGGTGGCGTCACCCTCGGCCCGGAGCTTGGCTTGGACGTCCAAGAGCGCCCGGTTCAACGGGCCCATCCCGCCTCCCCGCACCCACCCAGTGGGCGCGGCGCTCGACACCTCGGTGTCCGGGATGGAGGAGCTCGCAACGCCGTTCACCAGAGGACGCGGCACTGAGGCCGCATTCGCAAGACGGTGGCGCATAGGCGTACTGACCTCGAGGGCCAGGCCCGTCACCGCCGCGCCTCCGGTTGGCGGCACTGGCGGATCCGCCGGTTGTCCGCCTGGCGCGCCTCCGGAGGGTGGCGGTGGCGGCGCAATGACCTCTGGCGTAGCGGTCACGTCGGCGTCCCTCTCCATGACCGGGTTCTCGTCGCCGGCTTCCCCAGTCTGCACCGAGAACTCCGGTGGCGGCGGTGCGAAGTTCAGGGGAACGACAAACACTGCCGACTGGCGGCGTGCGGCTTCCTCTGCATGCTTCTTCTATGCATCGACGGCCTCGGCCTCTGCCAGCTTCTTCAGGGCGGCGGCCTCCGCCTTGTCAGCTTCCACCTTCTTCAGACGGGCGGCTTCCCGCTCCTCCCGCGCCTCCCGCGCGTTCCGCTCCGTCCCCTCCCGGAGGTCGGTGGCGGGGTCAACCCGCCGGGTGGTGGAGGAGGTCTCCGCCGACTTCACGACGGAGCCGACGGCCGACTTCTCAAGAGAGAGAGAGAGGGGCCCTAAAGCTGGAAAACAAAGTAAAGAAATTTCAGACAGACTCAATAAAGAAATACGAAGGTACGAAGGGAGGTGGTGCTTACGCTGAAATAAGCTGCGGTGTCTTCACCACCTTGAGGAAACGGTTGCCCTTGGGCTTCTTCGGCCAGCTACCAAACAGGCTCGCCCCGGCCCTGTGCTTCTTGCCACCGCCTTGTGCGTCCGGCGGAGCTGACGATCCCGCGCCCGACTGGCCGGCTCCTGGCTCGTGGCATGGGACGACCTCCTCGCCATCATCGGGCCAGTCCTCGAGACTGGCCCCAAGTCTCGGGCCGCCCGCTGTGCCGCCTCCTCCCTCGGCGTCGTCCTCCAAGGCCGCCGCCCCCAGGTCGGGGTCGTCAACATCACTCTCCGCCCGGTCGGGGAGGAATTCGCGGTCTGGCCCTGCGGTGCCGGCTACTGGCTGGAGGAGGGGGTTCAGACCAAAGCCGGCTGGTCAGATTGGACAAAATGGACTCGACAACGAAGAAGTCAGAGAGAAAGAGAAAAAGAAAATGGCTCACCAGAGGCGGAGGGGAGGCACGTCAATACGGCTCCTTGCCGAATTGCCACTCTTCGTTGAGGTTGCAGCTCGCAAGGTAGTTCACCATGTAGGCTACCTCCTCGTGAGGCATCTCCTTGGTACACATTCGGCTCGGGTCTCGGTGCCCGCTCATCTGACAGATCATGTGGGGGCGACTTTGGAGGGGCAGTACTCAGCGCGCCACGAAGGCGGCCAGCAAGTCCGGCGCGGTCAGGCCCTCCGACTGCGCCAATACTTGAAGCCCCACAACGGCGCTGGCTCCTGCAGGCGTCAACGTCCGGGCCCGGTGCGACCAGTTGGGCTACCTCCCAGCCGGCGGGCCGGCTACGTAGGCCGGCAGGTTGATCCAGTCGCCCTCCACGGAGACGTTCTTCATGTAGAAGTATGACCGCTGCCACATCTTCACTGACTTGATCAGCTTGATGGAGGGAAATGGGTTGTCGGCCCCCGACCTCCGCACGGCGATGAACAAGCCGCACTGAGCCGGCACGCCCGTGGTTTGGGTGCCGAGCTTGGAATAGAAGAACTCCTCCAAGAGCTCCAGGGTGGGGAGAAAACCAATGAAGCCCTCGCACAGGATGACGAAGGTGGACAGCAGCACCATCGTGTTGGGGGTGAGGTGGTGCGGCTGGAGTCCGCAGAACTCAAGGAAGGAGCGGAAGAAGTTGCTCGCCAGCAGGCCCAGGCCGCGCAAGAAGTGTGAGCGGAAGACGACCCGCTCGTCCTCCTACGGCGCCGGCGAGATTTCCTCCCTCGGCGCGAGACGAACCCGAACGAGGTCCTCGCGGGGCAACCGACGCGTCTTTCGGAGGAAATCGACGTGGTCGTCGTGGACCTCCGAACCATCCCAGGTGCCGGAATGCACCATAGGGGGCGTGATGGCGGAGGAAGAGCTCATCGTGAGCAGACTGCCGCAACGCTCGACGTAGCTTGAGGTGCAGCGAAGAGAGAGAGAGAGAGAGAGAGAGAGAGAGAGAGAGAAGAAGAAGAAGCAGTGGGAAGGTGGGACGCGCGAGCTCCACCGTCTCCCCTCCTCCCCCTACTTATAGCCCAGTGGGCTGCGAAGCCGAGGGGGCAGTTGTGGGATTTACTGCGCCCACTACTCCACGCCCCCCACATTTATCGCGCAAAGTTACTGCGTGTGGTAAGTCCGTGGGAACCTCAACCGCCCCCCATGGCCGCAGCAGATCTACTCGCGCGCCGAGGCAGGGTAGTGGTGGGCCCCGCCTACAGACATGTCCCATCTCACGGATGGGTAGGCGGGCTGGCCCGGCCACTGGTTGCCACATGGCGGGCACGGAGTGGGTGGCGGTCAGGAAGCTTAGCTCACACGCTACTGAGTTCCCGCCGGGGGATTCGAAAGGATTTTTTGGACAAGTCAAAGCCAGGCGACGCCGACTCCTACCAGTCAGCCCGGCAGAAGTCAAACGAGGTCTCACCTCAAGCACTCAGAGAAAAAAACTGCTGAGGCTCCTCGGCTGATCGTCCACGGCGCCTCACCAGCTTCGGGGACTACTGTCAGAGTAATGGGCCACGGGTAGGCTTACCCGAGGCCCAGAACCTTTCAAGACATCGGGGCTGACTGCGCCCCTCAAGACACCAGGATGGAGAGCCGCCTTCCAGAGGCCGGCTAAAGGAACAGCCGACTGCCCGCATGCGGCCGAGTCTTGGAGGCGAGGTCAAGACGGGCCGACTCGCGCCTGGCAGCTCCCAGAGAAGCCGGCCACAGGGAGTCGGCCCACGACACCAGCAAAGCCCATGCCCTCATAAGGGAGGATGGGACCGGAGGGACAACAGTAAAGCCCACTCCCTCCCCTTTTCATGGGATGGCTAGGCCATAGTGCGCCGTACCAGTGGAGATCTCCGTCCGGTGAAGCACTGTTGCCTTGCCATCCCCGACATCAGCAACAGTGGGCAGAGTTTTGCACCCACGACGGCCTGTCAGTATGGTCCATGGATGATGGGCCCTACCGGCCAGCGATAGTCCAGAAGACGGCAAGAGCGCCACCAGTCGGACCTGAAGGGAGCCGGCCCCCGAAAGTCGGCCCGCCCCTCCCACGGGTCCCACACGCCATTAACCAGACGAGACGGGGAGTGGCTACAGTAATCGCCCGCTAGGTAGCAGGGCTGTAGCCACGACCCCATGACCAAGCCTGCATCATTAGAGGCACGGCTACAGTAATCAGCAGCAGGCAAGACCCGCAAGCGGCGGGAACGGCCTATCGGCTCCGTACAAGACCAGTCGGCGGGGCCCACCAGCCGGCGGGCCCTAGCAGTCGGCATAGAGGCAGGCAAGAGAAGAGACTGACGGCTGGGCCCTGCGCCCAGTCGGTTTACCATTGTACCCCTGGGGGGTAGGCCTATATAAACCCCATAGGGCACCCATGCAAAGGGTTCCGATCCATTAGAACTAGACCTGACCTTAGAGAAGGGGGAGAGCTGGCCTAGTCTCCTCCTGTCCATAGATACAGCTCGAGGAGCACCATTGTACTCACTTAACCTTAGTGATCACGTGGAGACCCCGCGGAGTAGGACTAGGGGTGTTATCTCCCAGGAGAGCCCCGAACCTGGGTAAAGTCCGCCAACGTTCGTGTCTACGCCTCATCCCATTTCCAGGCACCGGCGACGTTCTACTCGCCCCCACCATGATAAGCCATCCATTGGCATATGTCGCACCCAACCCCCGACATCGTGCCCCCACTGGTTCAAGTTCCACTCGACATGGTCTGCCCATATTAGGTGGAAGAACGGAGGGAGAAGATGTTTTTATCAAGGCCTCCGCCGAAACACACATTCGACGGCGGCCTCGGGGACTACACCCATTGGGTGCACTTTGCTTGCCCCCACTAGTCCGCAAACTACAATCGACACAACCTAGTCGACTCAACTGGGAAAAATATTCGACATAAATTAAAACACCTAGTGGGTGCACTTTGTGTGCCCCCACTAGTCCGAAAACTACAATCGACACAACCTAGTCGACTCAACTGGGAAAAATATTCGACATAAATTAAAACACCCAGTGGGTGTGCAGATGCGAAGAGCAGACTGACAGACGGACGCACAAAGAAGAGTTTTTCCGGGTAGCATATCCTATCAGAACAGGCGACAATATAAGGAGTTCAGTCGGAAACCAACTTACCTGGATAATTGCTCGGAGGGCTGTACTGGCATCATAAGGCTTTGTACAATGGGAGGTGCTTAGAAAAATAATCCGAGTTTTTCTGAAGCACCAGTGCCTATTTCTATAGGAGAGACGCTTAGTTAACTGTCTACCCTGTACAAATAGGCACTGGTGCTTAAGGAAAGCCGGGTTTATTTTCTAAGCACCTCCCCTAAGCACCTCCCATTGTACAAGGCCTAAGTAGCTTGACTATTCTCGTGCAAAGTCTTCACCCGCTCCATCATCAGGCCCGATTGGCGTATAGCTTCTGCTGCGGCACTTGCCTGATCCTCCGGACGTGATGGGTGGTGAAGAACGGAGTTGTCGGTTCAGTTGGAGCAGCCTGAAAATCCAAGGCATGACGCTGAACAGATGAAGCAAGGATGGGCACAGTCGACGATGAAGGGCGTTCAGTCGACACTGGAACAGCAAAAGTGACAGAGGTCTCGTTCACATCTTCAGGCTGTTGAACCACTGGCTCCGTCACCGGCACCGACTGAGACATTAGGCCAACAGTTGCCTTCTTGCTCGAAGCCTTGCCCCTCCTTCCCATGGTCCTATGCGGCACGTCTTCATCATCATCCAGAAGCTCAATGAAATTGGGCGGAGTTGCAAAGCAATCGTTTACGAGAGTTCACTCGACCGTCAAAAAGCAAATTAAATAATGACAGAAGGGCAAAGAGTTTTACCTGCATGAGAAGTGACCACGTCCTCCATCTCTTCATCTTTGTCATCTTGGTATATAGAAGTCCCAGAGGCAACACTACAAAAGTCAGAATTCACTCGGTTAGAACAAGAGAGTGAGTCGACCAAAGTTTGAATCATGCAAAAACTAAAGAGTTTGGCTCAATAATTACCCAGAAGCGATGGGTACAAACACTTTGATCTTGGGTAGAGCCTTCCGGGGTTTTGATGTCACGACTTTGGGCTGCTTGGGAGCTTTTTCAGTCGACATAGGAGAAGATGTCCGAGTACGCTTTAAAGGTTGTCTAGTCGGAGGAGTCGTTTTGCCCCGAATGCTTGCTAGATCATGCCTCTTTTAGAGCGCCTCTCGCCACTGCTCTCCACTGCTCGAGTCCTCACTCTCCTAGTCTCCTCCTCCGTCCAAGTACCAGTCGCCGCTGTCATCCCCGCTCGCATCTCCCTCGTGCTCTTGCTCTCCGTTGGGCATCGAGTACAGTTCAGTGAAGGTCTGCAAAGGATAGATTCGAAGTGGATATCATCAATTCCAAAAGCTAACACATATCAAAGCAAAATGCACTCGGTAGGAAAGAATCAAACCTTGTTAGGCTCAGTGGTGTTGTCTAGTGGAGGAACCCTTCTGGACCCCCTGGGTTGCCCTTATTCGCAGTGATGCCTTGTAACCACAGCTCCACCGCCTCTTCACTGACTTCCTCCGGGTGGATCCAAGTGTTGTCCTCAACGCCTGAGTACAACCACATTGGGTGGTCAAGAGCTTGGAGCGGCTGAATGCGTCGACTCAGAAGAGCTTCTAGCAAATCCATACTAGTCACGCCATCGCGGACAAGTTGGACCACTCACTCGACCAGCATAGCAACCTCCTCTTTCTCCTCTGGAGTCACTCTCAACGAAGAAGGCTTCTCTACTTGCTCAGTGGAATACGGAGGAAGACTAGTCGACTGACCAGGAGTCGGTTCATCCTTACAATAGAACCAGGTCAACTGCCACCCCCTAACGGAGTCGGGAAGAATCATGGCAGGGAAAGTGCTCTTGTTTCTCATCTGGATCCCTAAACCCCCACACATCTGAATCACGTGTGTTCTCTCATCACTCGGATTGGCCTTTTTCACTGACTGAGAGCGGTAGGTGAAAATATGTTTGAAGAGGCCCCAGTGTGGTCAACAACCCAGAAAATTCTCGCTCATGGACACATAGCCAGCGAGGTATGTGATAGTGTTGGGGGAGAAGTGATCAAGTTGAGCTCCAAAGAAATTCAGAAAACCCGAAAGAAAGGATGGGGTGGCAAAGAAAAACCGCGGTCGACGTGGGTCGCGAGTAGGACACACTCACCCTCTTATGGTCACGGCTTAGTTTCATTCCCCGGAAGCCGCCAAGACTCGTGGGCAATCAGCCCTCCATCAACCAGATCTTCCATGTCCTCTTTCACTATGGTCGACCGGATCCAGTCGCCTTGGATCCAGCCGTGCGGCAGAGCAGATCTTGGCGATGACCCGCCCTGGCTCATCTTCTTCCCCTTTGCCTTCACCGTCGCTTTCTTCGCGCGCTCCAGAGCGGCGGTCTTGTCCTTCCCCATTGCGGTGGAACGGGCTAGAGCTGGTCGGCAGCACCGAGAGTGGAGGCAGAAGCACTTGGGAGTGGACGAAGGAGGAGGAGAATGGGGCGCACAGTGCGAAGGCAGCGGCCTCAGTGCCTTATATGGCCCTGTTCCCCGAGTGGCTAACCGGTGGACCCACGCAATCCTGTCAAATACCGCAACAGGCGCGTGCGCAGTACATGGCGAAAAAGGTGGCGCGGGGATTGGCACCTGTCGGTGTCAAAACCGGCGGATCTCGGGTAGGGGGTCCCGAACTGTGCGTCTAAGGCAGATGGTAACAGGAGGCAGGGGACACGATGTTTACCCAGGTTCGGGCCCTCTTGATGGAGGTAATACCCTACGTCCTGCTTGATTGATCTTGATGATATGAGTATTACAAGAGTTGATCTACCATGAGATCGTAGAGGCTAAACCCTAGAAGCTAGCCTATGGTATGATTGTATGTATATCTATCGACTAGCCTGGCCCTGGTTTATATAATGCACCAGAGGCCTAGGATAACAAGAGTCCTAGCCGAATACGCCGGTGGAGAGAAGTCCTTGTCTTGATCGCCAAGTCTTGTGGAATCTTCCTTGTATGCGGCAGCTGTCCGAACTGGCCCATGAGTATATGGCCATGGGGGTCCTCGGCCCAATCTAACATATCGGGAGATGACGTGGTGAGTACCCCCTAGTCCAGGACACCGTCAGTGGCCCCGTGAACCGGTCTTCAAGTTAGGGACGCTCCTCGATTCTTCCGAACTATTCTTCATCTTCGGTCGTCAGTCTTGAAAACTGGTTCAACAAATTTTCTCATCTTCGATCTTGAGGATCGCCGAAGTGCATCCGAAGAGTTTATACGTCGGGTATCCGAGGAGCCCCTTTAAGTTTCCGGACTTTATCAATGCCTTGTTATTTTCATGCCACACCTCGGGTTTTGAAGTTGTTCCCGGGAGGCAGTGTCCTCTTGCATTCGAGCTCCAACGCCAGACTGCATTCAAGGTATCTTTTGCAGCCGAGCACCAATGCCGGACTGCTTCTGAGCTCCAACGCCGAAATGTATCCGAGCTCAAACGCCGGACTGTGTCCAAGCTCCAACGCTGGACTATATCCAAGATGTCACAAATCATCTTGGTCCAAAAAAGTTGAAGGAGTTTAGCCGAGCTTAATGCCGGAAATGCCCTCTGTGGAGCTAGCCGCTAGCGCCCGAGCTTTATGCCGGACTGCTTCCAAGGTGGTGCACCACCCCGACCGCGTGCTGATCTTTTGTGAATATTTTTAACTAGTGCAGTTTATTCTCTGCCGATGTATATCTAGTAGCCCTCAAGGTGTGTATCAGTCTAAAACTCGAGATGCACCTGAAGGTAAGCATAAAACCGCTGTTCCCAGTAGCCCCTGAGACTCAGGTTACGTTGCAAAATCAGCCTGAGGATCAAGTCCTAGCTCGGCGGAATACTTCGGGACACAAAAAGCGGCGTGCTCAGTCCTTGAGACTCGGGTTGGGTGCGGCCGACCACCCCGAGGATCAAAATCTCCTCGGAAACTGTATTGCACTTAAAATTTTATGCATTGGACAGGCAATGCAGTAGCCCCCGAGACACTGGTCGGGTGGCAACACCAGATCAGGGGATCCTTTAATATTTGTAAATAATAAGCCCAAAGCCCAGTAGCCCCCGAGCCTTAATGCAGGCACGGGTGGTCGAATTAAGTATCGATATCCATAGTAAAATCACAAATTATGTGTCATGACTATATGTATCCAAGTACTTTATGTCATTAATGCTCGGATCCGCATTGTACAAAACTTTGTTGACCGACCATCGGCCTCCACCTCCTCGGCCAGTAGCCGAGGAGTGTTTGTCCTACTTTATAAAGCCTTTATGAGGGCAAAGATTTACGACAAACAAGGCAATCTGGACATACGGTTTTATAAACAAAGGTACGCAGAGAGATATGTTATATTACTGTTTAACATAAGAAATGTCTTCCAAAGAAAATAGTCCCGCTATCGATTCCTTTCTTTGGGTTGTCATGCTAAGCATGATCATGAAACCTCAGCTCTAATGTAAGAGCAAAATATTGAGGATTTATTTTGGGAGGCCAGTTACTAGCCCCCGGTAGTGTTCGGCGACAGTCGAGGTCAAGCCGTAAACACTTCGGCCAATGTTATGAATGGCCCATCATTTAACACAGTCATCGGATCGCCGACCAGTTTACGCTTATTGGTGACAGTCAATTTTTGGCTTTCTCCACTGAGGTGCTTAACCATGTGAGCTGGAAGCACAATCGCAGTGGTTCTCCCTTTGCACACCTAGCCGAACAAAGTGGAACTCAGGAGGCAAGCGCAGGAGCCGGGCAACCCAACTATTGATCGAAGACACAATTCGAAACCGATGCATATATAGCAATATGCAAGAATGTTTTTGCCGAATCTCTAAAGGTATCTGGCGTTGCACTGTGAGACTTGTGCTGAAAACACACAAATAGTTTAAAAGTGCCAAAAGTTGGAAAACCAAAAAACGTCAGTAAAAACATGACATCCGAACAAGATCAAGTGTTCGGTGCCAATCCAAAAATTGGAAGAGAAAAAAAAAGTGCTTTCTGTCATGTTTTGACAACGACCAAGAAGAAAGCACATTTACAACTCATATATAAATTTTGAGAGGCCCCAAGTGACTTGGGTAAAAGAATTTTATATATAATGATTGTATGTACAGAAGTACTTATATCATATATGTGTTCACCCGAACTTTAAACGTGTCTTAACTGACCGTCGGCTTCTCCCTCTTCGGCCAAGGGCCGAAAAGTGTCAAGTACTCCGCCTGTCGAGAGTATCGACAGTGTTTTCGATGACCAGGCAATCATGTCATAAGGCTGTAACAAACAAAGCGTGCTCAGGGAACTTATGCTATATTACTAACGAAGTGTAAGAAGCATCTTCGAAGAAAATAGTACCCCCACCGATACCTTTCTTCGGTGCTCATTATTACTATGAGACTTGTGCAATAGAGTTTTTGTACTCATTAGTTCCGTTGTGTGCCGACCATGATTGAAACAATAAGAGCGCAAGCTTTCGGCTTCACCCAGTCTGAGGTTAGAGCTCGGATGACCCGGTCGTGACAATCGCAGAGGTGCTCCCTTTACTCCCTAGCCGAACAATCGGGAACGTAGGGGTAAACACAAGAGTGAGGCAACCCAGCTTGCAAATCGCTTAGGTCAATATGGTGCATATTGTGGCGTAATACACGAACAAGGAACGAAGTCGTACAAGTATAATCATATGCAAGAGGAAAAGCTCCATCAAGGGAGCCCCCAAATAAATGGGGTATTTGAATATGCGAGTCACAAACAAAGTTTCGACAAGGAACTTTGTAACAAACAACATTGTGCCAAAAAGTATAATGCTTGGTCGAACCGAACAAAATTTAAAACTGAAAGTTTTTGAGCATGAAAGCGACTTAGCTGGTTAATGTGCTCGATGTTGATGACGCACGCCGAGATTGTGGCGGGACGAGATCCCAGCCCACAAGCCGGTCTCGAGATGTCCAAGTAAAGAACTCGGCTTGATGAAGTGGTGACGCAGCATAGTCGATGGGCGACGTGAAAACCCCAGTCCGACCGCGGCGACGGAGCAGGCTGGCAGTGTCACGCCGAAGCCCCCAGCGTGTGTTAATGAGGTGATGACGAAGCCTCCGGTCAGCCGAGGTGACGTGGTACGTCGGTACACCGCAGTGACAGCGCTGCCCGAATTATCTACCTGTGCACAGAAAATAGCGCAAGCCGGAGATAATAGGAATAATAATAAAAAATATTGTTGCATAATCAATAATTTATGCAAAGTGAGTAATAAAAGAAATATGGCCTGTGCGCCGAACACTCGATGAGGTAGAGCTCTCTCGGCGATGCCGAAGTCCCCGAGGCAACCGAACACATCGGTCATGGCAACACGACCAACAAGGTGATCACGCGAGCCGATTTACACTGATTGGGACGACGACGTCGGCTTGTCGAAGAGACCACGTGATGCATTCGAAGTCGATCAACTACACACATAAAATAGTGCGGTCCAAAAAGGATAATTGCTTTTCGCAAAAATAATTTATTGAAAGAGATGTGGCCTAGCACCGAAGTCATGTCGATGCAGGGCATCGGCGTGATGCGGTGAAGGCGTGGCCAAGCCCGAATTCGCAGGCCGGGCTGAGTTCCGGATGCAGCATTCCCTGAACTGTATACGAAAACTAACCGAACCACCACGCGAGGAAAATATCAGGGAGTTCCCCGTTACGGTGGGTGGTCGGGGCCGAGCGATGCATTGTGGTTTGTGTGTTTATCTCGTGTACGCACGTGTGTGCAAGGCGTTGGCTTACTGAACCCAGAGCGATCGCACGTTACTAAACCCGAGCAATTGATTCCTTGGCTGTTAACTGAACCTGAGGGATTCATCCGCTGCTGACTGAATCCGAGCAATTCCTTCACTGCTACTGCTGCTGCTAACTGAACCTGAGCGATTGATCACTGCTGCTGCTAGCTAAAGTCGACTGAGCCCCCGCGCGAGACGTAGCCAGCTGGTGTTGGGTTGCCTCTCGATGAACAGTGACCGTTGCTACCATGCGTGCGGTACGTAGAACGAGTCGAGACGTGGTGACTCGAGCCGGTTGGTTGGGTGTGGATGAACAGTTCCTGGTGGGGGTTGGATGAACAGGACCCCGTGGTAGTAGGCCATTGCCGCTGGATGAACAGGACCCCGAGGAGGCCGCTGCACCCCAGCCGGTAGGGGGTGGATGAACAGGACCTTGTGGACGCTCTATGAACAGCAGCCAGTGGAGGTTGGATGAACAGTATATGTGGATGAATAGTAGCCCGTGGAGGCTAGAAGAGGTCGACGGTGGATGAACAGTAGCCCGTGGAGGCTGGCGTGAGGTAGTAGACGATGGATGAATAGGACCCCGTTTCGACGGTAGGCGCTCCAACACAAGTCCGTTTCCTCTGTTTTGCGGTACACCACACCCTCCCGATCAACAGGACCCTATTTCGACCGTAGGCACTTGAACACAAGTCCGTTTCCTCAATTTTGCGGTATGCCAGACCCCTCCCGATGAACAGGATCCTGTTTCGACCATGGCCAGTGAACAGAAGGTCGTTTCCTCCGTTCCACGGTACGCAAGACCACGTTTCGGCTGTACCGTCCAAGCCGGTTGGCTCCCATTGAACAAGACGCATTCCGACCTAGTCGGTTGCCTCCCAACGGACAAGACGCTGTTTCTCCATTCCGATCCAGCCAGTTCGTTGCCCTCCGTTGCTTCTCCATGTACGCAGGCCCTGGCCGTCCGTATATATGCACGAGTACGCGCTCGAGACCCCGCCCGTATGTACGTATGTGGCCATATTTTTTGCCCTGTGGCTGTACATATGTTTACAGGACTTAGACGGGACTGCGTGAACTGCTATGTCGGGTGCTCTACAATGACACGTGTCGCTACTTACTAGGCCATGGTTCATATTTGCAGAGACACTGAGGGAGTCCTGGATTAGGGGGTCTCCGGACGGCCGGACTATATCCTTTGGGGGGACTGTTGGACTATGAAGATACAAGATTGAAGACTTCGTCTCGTGTCCGGATGGGACTTTACTTGGCGTGGAAGGCAAGCTAGGCAATACGGATATGTATATCTTCTCCTTTGTAACCGACCTTGTGTAACCCTAGCCCCCTCCGATGTCTATATAAGCCAGAGGGTTTTAGTCCGTAGGACAACAGACTATCATACCATAGGCTAGCTTCTAGGGTTTAGCCTCTCTGATCTCGTGGTAGATCAACTCTTGTAATACTCATATCATCAAGAACAATCAAGCAGGACGTAGGGTATTACCTCCATCAAGAGGGCCCAAACCTGGGTAAACATCGTGTCCCATGCCTCCTGTTACCATCCGCCTTAGACGCACAGTTCGAGACCCCCTACCCGAGATCTGCCGGTTTTGACACCGACATTGGTGCTTCCATTGAGAGTTCCACTGTGCCGTCATCATAAGGAAGATGGCTCTCCTTGTTGTCAGGGACAACATCACCTCTGTGGGAGCCCTGGCTGTAGGCCAAACTCTCCGACTAGGTGGCTTCGTCATGACCGCCCGCTCGGCCGCTGCACCGACGATGACCTGTCGGGTCATCGAAAATAGCCTCCACATCGGCTCAAAATTTGCCGAGCAGATGGATCCAATGGAGCTCTCCTCTTTGAACGAGCTCTTGGATCGCATTGCCGCTCTGGGAGTCACTACGGTCTACGATCGGATCGGGCTTAAACCCAACCAAAGAGAGACTAACTCTCCGCCGGTCACCCATCAGATAGCGGTGGGGGAGGAGCAATGCGGCGATTATCCCTCTATCCTGAGGAAGAACTATGTCTAGATTCCCGACCTCTCCGAACAGGATACTGGCTCACAGGAGGATGTCGCCCTAACCCTGAATCCAGAATCAGGCCGCATACCGAACCCGCAGGGCAACATCCCAAAGCCCGAACTTCCAAGATCGGATACTCCCCTGCCCCGGGATCACAGATTGGGTCAAGGTCTGGACTTAAATCCACCCACCCACCCAGATACAAACTATCTTTCCAACATTAGGCAAGCGCCCCAAGAGACAGTACATCACTATTGGGCCAGATTCCTCCTTGTAATGAACAAGGTCAAGGACTGTCACGAGGAAGATGCAATTTCATTCTTTTGCAACAATTGCACGGACAAGGGAGTCCTCAATGCCATAAGTCAGCGTGACGTAGCACAATTCGCTGACTTGGCGGCCATATTACGGAAATACTGTGCGATGGAAAGTGCCTGGAAAACCCAAACGCAATTTTGGGATAATCCGGCTCTGACAAAACCCCCAGTCCGAACTAAAAGGGCGCACTCTCATAAGTCGCCCGACTCAATTACAAAGAAGCAAAAGCCCACTACAGGGCGTGGAACCATATTGGAGGGATGGATCAACAGGCCCTGCAAAATCCATAGTACACGGATACCATATCAACACACAACCTTAGAGCATGTTGGGTACTCCAGCAGGTGGCCAAAAGCGGTGAGGATCTTCTCACCCAAAATACCTCAGAGCACCTTCCCACGGATAACAACACAGTATTAACGGTCTTCGAGACCTTCGCCTCAAATAATAGGCGTAAGCGAGCACTCCGCAGCCTTGCCGAAGTCTGCCACGTGGCAGCAATAAATCCATGGAGCGATACGGCTATCACCTTCAACGCCAGTGACAAACCTAAATTCCGAACAGCCCGAGCACCAGCCGCTTTGGTCCTTAGTCCAATTGTGGACGGCTTTCGGCTCACTAAGATGCTCATGGATGGTGGCAGCGGATTAAACCTCATTTATGAGGAAACTCTCCAAAAAACGGACATAGACAGCAACTGTATTGAGCAAAGCAGTACGACCTTCCGAGGAATCATCCCTAGTCGGGAGGTACGTTGCGCTGGGAAAATCACACTTAATGTGGTATTCGGCACTCCGGAGAATTACATGTCCGAAGAAATTACATTCCAGGTGGCCCCGTTCAGTAGCGGATACAACGCCCTTCTAGGGCGGGAGGCATTCACGATTTTTCAATCCATACCCCATTACGGGTACATGAAGCTCAAAATGCCCGGACCCAAGGGAATTATCACTCTAGCTAGTGATCCGGACATAGCACTCCGCACCGAGAACAAAACAGCCGCACTAGCCCTCGAGGCATTATCCGAAGCCCTTGTGGCGGAGGAGTTAACCGCGCTGCGCTCCACGGTGGACAGGGACGACGTGATACTAGACAAAAGATCCAAGTCCACCGCCTTTAAACCAGCGGACGAAATAGTTAAATTCCAAGTCCATCCAACGGACCCTACAAGAACAGCATCCATTGGGGCACAGTTAGACCCCGCTATAGATGCCGCACTACGGGAGTTTCTGCGCGAGAATTGGGATATATTCGCCTAGCATCCTTCAGACATGCTAGGAATCCCACGCAGATTGGCCGAGCATAGCCTTAATATTCTAAAAGGATTCAAGCCGATCAATCAGACTCTTCGGTGTTTCTCTGAACCTAAGCGACAAGCCATGGGAGAGGAGCTGGTGAAGCTACTGGAAGCCGGATTCATTAAAGAAATAAAACATCCGGATTGGCTAGCAAACCCGGCGATGGTACCAAAGAAGGACAAATCATGGCGCCTATGTGTCGACTTCAAAGACCTTAACAAGGCTTGCCCAAAGGATCCCTTCCCACTCCCTCGCATCGATCAAATCATCGACGCTAGCGCAGGACATGAATCATTGTAATTCCTCGACGCATACTCCGGTTACCACCAGATTAAGATGGCGGAGTTTGATCAAGCCGCAACGGCATTTATAACACCATAAGTCCCCTTCTGCTTTAGCACAATGCCCTTTGGGCTCAAAAACGCTGGCGCAACATATCAACGCATGATCCAGACATGTTTGGAAAAGTAGATCGGTAAGACCGTGGAGGCATATGTAGACGATGTGGTCATTAAACCAGACACGCTGACTCTTTAATAGAAGACTTGAGGCTCACGTTCACCAATCTCCGAACATACGACCTTAAGCTCAATCCGGAAAAATGCGTTTTCGGTGTTCCCGCCAGAAAGCTCCTGGGCTTCATCGTCTCCAGTAGAGGAATTTAAGCAAATCCGGCTAAAATCCAAGCTCTGTCACAGTTGAGTATCCCAACTGACCTCAAGCAAATGCAGAAATTGACTGGATGCGTGGCGGCATTAAGCCGCTTTATCTCCCGATTAGGAGAAAAGGCACTTCCCCTTTACCGCCTTCTTTGGCGCACCGAACACTTGGAGTGGACGGACGCAGCCACGGCCGGACTGGAAGAAATAAAGCCATCCTGGCCGCCAACCCAATCCTGGCCGCGCCAACGGTTGGCGAACCAGTGCTATTATATATAGCGGCAACTCACCAAGTTGTAAGCGCAGTGCTCGTCGTCGAACGAGGGATGGACGGACATAAATTCCCACTTCAAAAGTCGGTATACTATGTATCCACCGTGCTCACTCCGTGCAAATCACGGTACCCACATTACCAAAAGATAGCATACGCGGTATTTATGGCATCCCAGAAATTATGACACTACTTTCAAGAGTGTTCGATTACGGTGGCCTCCGAAGTACCACTCAATGACGTAATAAACAACCGCGATGCCACGGGCCAGATTGCCAAATGGGCAATCGAGCTCCTCCCGTTCGACATAACATATAAGCCACGACGAGCCATTAAGTTGCAATTACTGGCCGATTTCGTAGCCGAATGGACAGAAGCCGAACTCCCTAAAGAGTACGGCGCATACTCCAATTGGATCATGCACTTCGACGACTCTAAAATGCTGGCTGGTCCAGGGGCTGGCGTCGTCCTGACGTCCCCCACCGGAGACACAGTGGAATAGGTGCTCCAAATACTATATACGAACTCCAATAAAGCAGCCGAATACGAGGCCCTATTACATGGCCTCCGAATGGCAGTCTCCATTGTCGGTGTTCTGGGAACGGGGGTCCCCAGACTTGCCTGCCTGCGGCCTGCGGCGTGGCTCAAAGGTGGGCGCAGCGCGGCCCATCTTCACCAACACAAACCCAAGACCCTCGCGAGGGGCCAAGCCTCGCGGGGCGGACGACGCGGAGCTTCCTCAGGCGCGGCCTCGTCAGGCTGGCTCACGAGGAGGCGGAGAGATCAAGGCGGGGTACCTCACGAGGTGCCTGTGACGCAAGCAGACGACCGGGGGCGCCAGGCGGGTGCCAGCCCGCGCAGTGTCCTCCCTTCCTCTTTGGTGCAAAGGGGGCAAGCGCAGCCGCGGAGTACCGAGGCATCAGGCAAATGTTGCCATTTCGGTGCAACGAGACCAAGACCAGGAGGACTACGAGATGGAGGTCACCGTGGAGCCCAAGACGGTGTCATCACAAGAGCTTTGCGCAGGCAAAGACTACTTTTGTCAGGATAGCTGATACTAGTTGTCCTCCTTCAAATTAGCCCGCCATTGTTGGCTCCCTTCCCGCTCGATATTTGGGAAGAGGACCAGGGCCTCTATAAATAGGACCAGCCACCCACAGAGCCAAGGGAGCTGGGCCGGGGGGTTGGGAGGATAGAAAAGATCAGAAAGAGAGAGAGAGAAAGGTGACTGAGCTCCTCCCAGCAGTTCATCGCCCCAGCCAAGAACAGACCCTCGCGAGGCTGTTCTTCCTTGTATTATTCATCATCATCAGCCCAAGAGGCAATCCACCACACCACACACTGGAGTAGGGTATTACACCACAACGGTGGCCCAAACCAGTATAAACCCTGCGTCTCTTGTGTTGTTCTTTCCATAGTTCAGATCCTAGCAAGGCGGAGGGGTGCAGGTAGGTAGGAGGCGAAATCTCCACGAGCACCCCAGTGTTCGAACCTCAAGGGTCTGCCGGAACCCAAAATCCGACAATTGGCACGCCAGGTAGGGGTGCACCGGGACTCGTCTTCCACCACCCCGTTCTCCTCCGACCATCACGCCCATGTTTGACGCTCGTCGGGCCCGCGCTGAGCGTCGGGCCGCGCTCGCTTCCCGTGTCGCCCAGATGGCCCCTGTCGGTGGGCGTCCTTGCCGTTCCCCGTCACCTGTCGTCAACGCCGCCACCGGCCCGGTGGGGGACGAGCAGCAAGCATCGTCCCAGCATCCGTCTGTGCGGCAAGACGGCCGCACCGCAACTCCCTCGCTCACCCCAGCTGGTTCTTTGTCCCGCGCGCTCCGCGTGCCCATGGAGGCTCGGGCTGCACTCATCGCGACAAACGAGCTCCTGCGCTACCGTCCCGTCGACGACGTCTATGAAGAATGGCTCGACCGCGTCGCCGAGCTTGTCCGCGCCGCAGGGGGCTCTCCTGCGCCGTCCGTTCCGCCGCACCGCACCCCGCCCCGCGCGGGCAATGAAGCTCCGGCGGCACCCCGGCCGCCTCCTCCTCAGGAAGGCGCCATGGCTCCAAGGCGCGTGGCTCCTGGGCGGAACCCGCTCCGTCAGGCGCCAGCGCAGCAAGAGCAGAGCTACCAAGAAGTCCCTCGCCCGCAAGAAGCTGCCCGGGCGCTCCCTACTCTAGCACGTCGTGACCATGCTCCTGCCCCGCGCATCAAGACCCCGCGCTGCACCCAGCTGCATTGCGTGGGGACATGCAAGACCAAGTTCCCCATCATCCAAGGCCTCCCGTGGCCACAGCAGGCTGTCGCGCCTTCACCGCCGAGCTACGCAACGTCGCGTGGCCCGGCAAGTTCAAGCCAGACTTGCCTCCTTGCTACGACGGCACGGCTGACCCTGCGGAGTTCCTCCAGCTCTACGAGCTGGGCATCGAAGCTGCCAACGGAGACGAGAAGGTCATGGAGAACTGGTTCCCCATGGCACTCAAGGACGGGGCCCGCACCTGGCTCCTGAACCTGGCTCCAGGCACAATCTCCTCCTGGGATGAGATGCGCACCCGCTTCATTGCCAACTTCCAAGGCACTCGCGACCGGCCACCCGCCGTGAGCGACATGCGTCGCATCAAGCAATAGCCCGGGGAGACCCTACAGAAGTACATCCAGCGCTTCAACAACGCGCGCCTCAAGATTCCCAAGGTGGCTGAGGAGGCCATCATCTCGGCCTTCTTCGATAGCGTGCGCGACGTCAAGATGAAGGAGGAGCTAGCGATGCATGAAGACATGTGCACTTCCTTGGAACTGTTCAACCTGGCAACCAAGTGCGCCAGGGCCGAGGAAGGGCGTCTCTCCCTCCTCGAGCTGCCTGCCGCAGACCCAGAAGAGAAGAAGCCCAAGGCCAAAGATGTGAAGCGCTAGGGGGCAACCGTGCTCACGGCAGAACCAGACACCAAGCGGGGCAGAGATCTGCCCGAACCTTCCAAGGGCAGCCGGTACTGTGTGTACCACGACCTCCACACCCACAACACCAACGAATGTCAAGAGCTCCGAGCCGTGCGAGAAGGAAGGATCGGTCGTCACCCTGACTGCAATGACCGGGGCTACGGCCGAGGAGGAGGAAGGAATGCAGGACGCTGGGAAGACCGTGGCCCGCGCCAAGGGTGGCGCGATCAACCTTGCGAGGATCGCTGGCAAGACCCGCCTCGCGAGGGAGGCTGGAGGGATCAGCCTCGCGAGGGAGACTGGAGGGATCAGCCTCGCGAGGATCGCCTGCAAGGCAACACAGGCCTCCCACCGCTGCCGCCGCAGCCAAGGAGAAACGAGGGCCGCCACTAGGACGAGGGGGTTGGGGGCTTCCAGGAGCCGCGCGCGATCGCTGCATCCTGGGCGGGGCCCAAGCCCCAGCCTCTCAGTGCATCTTCAAGCAGTTCGCCCGCGAAGTGAACGCAGTCCTCCCCAGGCTCGAAGCCACGCGCCCTCTCAGGTGGTCGGCGTGCGCCATCACGTTCAGCTCAGCAGATCAGCTCAAGTGTGCGGCTACAGCCGGAGTTCTCCTGATGCTTTGTTCCCCAATCATCAGAAACATGGTGGTCACCAAGACCCTCATCGATGGCGGGCCAGGGCTCAACGTCCTGTCCATGGAAACATTCAACAACCTCCAAGTGCCCTACAGCCAGCTTCAGCCAACCAAGCCTTTCTCCGGTATCACCGATGGCTCCACAGTCCTGATTGGGCAGGTCCGCCTCCCTGTCACCTTCGGGGCGCGCGACAACTACCGCACTGAGCTTATCGACTTCGACGTCGCTCACATTCGCCTGCCGTACAACGCCATCCTTGGGTACCCAACGCTGGCCAAGTTCATGGCCGTAACTCACCAAGGCTACGACGTCCTCAAGATGCCAGGAAGCGGCGGAGTCATCACGGTGCCATGTGAGGAGAAGGACGCGGTGTGTTCCCTGGAACGAGCCTTTCAGGCCGCGTCACTGGAAGACCCGGATCACGGAAGCAGGAGGCCTCCCGAGACCGCCCCTAAGAAGAAGAAGACATCATCTGGCCCGACCACTCAGGAGGCAGGCCCCTCTGGGCCCGCTCCTGCCCAGGGGGAACCTCCTTCCATCGCATAGGAAAGCGCGCCCGGCGCCCTCCTCAGGCAGGTCTCGGGGGATCTCCCCTGGAGGGCCACCGACCTAGCTAGGGTCACGAGGGAGGCGCTTGGGCACCACCTGAAGGCGTGTTTCGAAGCACGTTTCCCTCAAGAAGGAGCAAGGCAAGGAGACCCAGACCCCTAGGAGTTCGTCAGCAAGGCCATTCAGGAGCTACAGGAGTCAAGAGTCATGAAAGGCGGCGGCCGCCTACCAGCAGTGGCTCCCCATCTAGGCGAGGATGGTGGGATGTGCCTCTGCATCAACATACCAGGGCTCAACAGAGTTGCCTCTCTGGAGCGCCTCTAGCCCTCACGAGTGGGGCGCTGTGGAGGCCCACCCCACGGCTACATTCGCATGCCTTACGGCTTGCCGAACGCGGCTGACACGTACCAGCGCCTCATGAGGGGCATCACGGGGGCACGAGAGGCCAGGCGTTCCGCAGCCCTGGCAGGGATGGAGATGGCCCGTGAGGAGCCGCCAGCGCCTCCGGAGCCTCCCGAGGCCCCTGGGCCTGGGGGCTCGTGAGGATCGGCTCCCGCAGCCCACCGAGCCTGCTACATCAACGCTCCTTTGTCCTCAACATCATCAGGTGACATCTTTCGAGTTTTATTTCCAGCTGGGAGCGCCCCTCCCAGGGCTGCATTATTCCCAGGCCGTGTGGGTCCGTCCCTGCGGCGTGTATCCCTTTTTTATTCCATGTTGTTAGCTTACCTTGTTGGGGGCGCCCCTCAGGCTGCATCACCCCCAAGTCGCTCGGGCCTGACCCAGTGATGTCCGCATTCCCAGCATCTATTTGAACGAATCCACTCCTTCGCGGCTAATGTGTTTTACCTAGTTGCCTGCTCAGCTGACGCCAACTAACAGAGCTGCTCCCAAACGGCACGACGCTTGCACATGGGTCCGTCCCTACAACGCCGACAAACCTGGATGGCTGAGCTCTGGCCGCGGCAGCCCCGCATAGCGTCACCTCGTCAAGCCTTCAGTGCCTCACTACCCCTCGGAAGCAACCAACGGCTGACTGTCAATTGTCATGGCAACCCCTTGTTTTTTCTATGATGGACCTGCAGGACCTCCTGAAGGGGCTGCGTCAGGCGAGGCCCTTGCGGGATCATCGGCGCTCTCGTTCATGCGAACCGCTTGCACGTTAAAGGGGGGGCGCCTGAGCATCGCGACTCAGGGCTCCTACTGGCTCTCCAGCCCTCACCCTCTGGCCTTGACCACGGCACCGCGACCTGGCATACCACCGACGGCTGAGACTCGCTCGAGGGCCGGGACCCGAGGACGTAGAGCAGAAAGGGGAGCAAAGGCAAGAGGGGGGAGACACACGAGGACCTCGCTGAGCAACCTCGCCCCTGCCGATGCATGGACCCAGCGACACACTAGAGAGCGACCCCTTATCCTCGAGATAAGTCATCACCCGGAAGCGCCATCTGCCGTGGCACCATCCCCGCACCTAATGCTACCCTTTGTTAGCGACGCTGCTCTCCTTTCTCACCAAACAACGGCTGCTTGGGCGCCAAAGGGGACCTCCTGAGCATCGCGACTCAGGGGCTCTTACCGGACTCCGGGTCGCTCACCTCCTGGCCTTGACCACGGCATCGCGACCTGGCATACCAGCGACGGCTGAAGCCGCCTTGGGACTGGGACCTGTCAGCGCAGAGCACCAAGCCCTCGTGAGGTTAGAAAGGTAGGACTAAGCTAAGACGGAATGAGCAACTCATGCAATTCTATGACAAGGGTCATATTAACAAAATAGGATCACAGGCACCTTACAAGCCCCCACGGGACGCGTTTTTGATTCCTTGCAGGGAACAGATCCTAAAGGGACACAAACTAAGCGTGAACCTGCAAAAGACGCCATCATCAACAGTGGGCCGTCAAGCACCGACGCCAACCCCATCCAGATCAGAGTCGGTGGCGGCCTGACGAGCCCGCCCTGCTCCAGGAGCGGCACTGGCTCGGGGGCTCGTAGCTGTCGTCGCTCGTCTCCGGAGTCACGAAGAGCTCGCCGGAGTCGCTGGAGCCTCCGACGCCTCCACCGCTTGAGGAGCCGCCAAGGGAGCGGTTGGTGGGCCCAGTCCTTGTCGTGGCAGGGTCCGGGCCACCTTCCCCGGGGCAGCACTCCAGCCAGCGCCCGCTCGCATCGAAGACCTTGAAGAGCATCACCGAAGCACCGTTGTAATCCAAGTGGACCGCGAAGACGCCCCTTATCCTGCAAACTCGGGCGAACTCTCTCCAGCCCCGAGTCATGAAGACCTCGCCCGGGGCAACGACCGCGACCTCTACCTCGGTCGCGAGGGTGCTGCAGCCGGCGTGCTGCAGCCAGAGCTCCAGGGGCTCCCCCTGTGGGACGATGGAGGCGAAGAAGGGGGGAAGGCGGATCCAAGACTGAAGAGGAATGGCGACGTGGAGCACGAACTCTTGGGAGGAGTCCTTGGTGTGGACCCCAGGGGGGACGACCCACACCTTCATGACCCGTCGGCGCCGACGGCGGCGCCGCCCATGGCGGTCAGCATCAGCTCCTCCGGGGCCCTCGACGTGGGCGTACAATGGCAGTGGGAACCCCGGCGGCACCCGCTCGCACCAAGGCCTCGACACCACCTGAAGGGCCCCCTCATCCGGGCCACGGGGGGCGAGCCGTTTCTTCGGCGGGAGTGGGTCTGGTTCCCCTCGGGGAGCCTTTCCCTTCTCTGCTGCGGAGAACCGGCGGATTGGAGCCATTGCAGCAAGACGGAGCAAGGATCGGGAAGAAGGAGAAGCAAGGAGGGATGGACTGGAAGGGCGCGCGCTGTTCCGCACTTATGGCCGGCGAAGGCCAACCGCCTACCTCCATGATTGCAGGTAATCATGACCCACTTTGCATGCAGGGACTTGTCCAATCCGTGCAGTTGCCGAGGCACCATGGGGAAGTGGAGACGCCCACGTCCAACCAACCGCCACGCGGCGCCCAAGGCCGCAGGCTGTTAGGGCCCGCGGCGCTTCGCTCTTGCCCTTCCGCCTCCCTGCACGGCCAAGTCCGGGCGCGCCTTGGGCCCGGGGGCTACTGTCGGCGTTCTGGGAACGGGGGTCCCCAGACTTGCCTGCCTGCGGCCTGCGGCGTGGCTCAAAGGGGGGCCCAGTGCGGCCCATCTTCGCCAACACAAACCCAAGACCCTCGCGAGGGGCCAAGCCTCGTGGGGCGGACGACGCGGAGCTTCCTCAGGCGCGGCCTCATCAGGTTGGCTCACGAGGAGGCGGAGAGATCAAGGCGGGGTACCTCACGAGGTGCCCCTGACGCAAGCCATGACGACCGGGGGTGCCAGGCGGGTGCCAGCCCGCGCAGTGTCCTCCCTTCCTCTTTGGTGCAAAGGGGGCAAGCGCAGCCACTGAGTACCGAGGCATCAGGCAAAGGTTGCCGTTTCGGTGCAATGAGACCAAGACCAAGAGGACTACGAGACGGAGGTCACCGTGGAGCCCAAGACGGATTCATCACCAGAGCTTTGCGCAGGCGAAGACTACTTTTGTCAGGACAGCTGATACTAGCTGTCCCCCTTCAAATTAGCCCGCCATTGTTGGCTCCCTTCCCGCTCGATATTTGGGAAGAGGACCAGGGCCTCTATAAATAGGACCAGCCACCCACAGAGCCAAGGGAGCTGGGTCGGGGGGTTGGAAGGATAGAGAAGATCAAAAAGAGAGAGAGAGAGAGAGAGAAAGGTGACGGAGCTCCTCCCAGCAGTTCATCGCCCCAGCCAAGAACAGACCCTCGCGAGGCAGTTCTTCCTTGTATTGTTCATCATCATCAGCCCAAGAGGCAATCCACCACACCACACACTAGAGTAGGGTATTACACCACAACGGTGGCCCGAACCAGTATAAACCCTGCATCTCTTATGTTGTTCTTTCCATAGTTCAGATCCTAGCAAGGCAGAGGGGTGCAGGTAGGTAGGAGGCGAAATCTCCGCGTGCACCCGAGTGTTCGAACCTCAAGGGTCTGCCGGAATCCGAAATCCGACATCCATGGGCATCCAACGCCTAGAGGTGCATGGGGACTCGAACCTCGCAATATCCCAAATAAATGGAGACTTCAATGACAAGGATCCGAAATTGGCGGCATATCGCAACGCCGTCCTCAAAATGTCAGCCCGGTTCGAGGTGCTGGAATTCCACCATGTGGCTCAGGAAAACAACCAGGCGGCGGACATCCTAGCCCGTACCGGCGCTAAACGCGACCCTGTCCCACCGAACATCTTCCTGGAAAGACTGTTTAAACCATCCGTGGTATGGGAAGGGGACACCAGCAAAAATAGTCCGGGCTCGGCCACAACCCCAGATACCGAGTACTCCGACACAATCGGAGGCTCTGCCACCAAAATAACACCTTCAGCCCACGTGATAATGGCCGTCATTGCCCCGTGGATAGAACCATTCCTGTCCTACATAACTAGACAGGAATTACCCGAGGACCAAAATGAGGCTCGCTGCATAGTGCGGTGATCTAAATCATACAAGGTCCATGAGGGAGAGCTTTATAAGAAAAGCACAACCGGAGTCCTTCAAAGGTGCATCTCCGAAGAGGAGGGGCGGAAGCTTTCGGCAGAAATCCATGCCGGACTCGGCGGCCACCACGCAGCAGCCCGGGCCCTTGTAAGCAAGGCCTTCCGTATAGGTTTTTGTTGGCCGACGGCCCGGGCAGATGCACATCATCTGGTACAACACTGTGTCGGTTGCCAGCTTTTTGCAAACCAAAGCCACATGCCACCTACCGCCCTCCGAACAATCCCCATTACTTGGCCCTTTGCGGTCTGGGGGCTCGATATGGTCGGACCCCTCAAAGGGGGAACCCATAAGAGAAAATACTTACTGGTCATGGTGGACAAATTCACCAAATGGATAGAAGCAAAACCTGTCAAAACGGCTGAATCCGGACCGGTGATAGACTTCATATCCGGGGTTGTACACTGTTATGGCGTCCCCCACAGCATCATCACTGACAACGACACGAACTTTATAGCCGACGAGGTGACACTTTGGTGCAGCAACATGGGCATCAAGCTCGATTATGCTTCTGTCTAGCATCCGCAAACTAACGATCAAGTCAAACGAGCGAATGGTCTTATCATGAGTGGCATTAGACCCAAATTAGTCCGGTCCTTAAAGGAATCAGACACCCATTGGGTAGAGGAGCTTGTCGGTGTCAAAACCGGCGGATCTCAGGTAGGGCGTCCCGAATTGTGCGTCTAGGCCGGATGGTAACAGGAGGCAGGGGACACGAAGTTTTACCTAGGTTCAGGCCCTCTTGATGGAGTTATAACCCTATGTCCTGCTCGATTAATATTGATGATATGGGTAGTACAAGAGTAGATCTACCACGAGATCAGAGAAGCTAAACCCTAGAAGCTAGACTATGGTATGATTGTCTGTTGTCCTACGGACTAAAACCCTCTGGTTTATATAGACACCAGAGAGGGCTAGGGTTACACAAGGTCGGTTACAAAGGAGGAGATATGCATATCCGTATTGCCTAGCTTGCCTTCCACGCAAAGTAGAGTCCCATCCAGACACGAGACGAAGTCTTCAATCTTGTATCTTCATAGTCTAATAGTCCGGCCAAAGAATATAGTCCGGCTGTCCGGAGAACCCCTAATCCAGGAGCTGATGCATATAGGGCCAAACTCGCGACGCCGAACACTCCCTAAGGTATTTAGTCTTTATGGTAAGAACCGGGCCTAATCAGTGCCCTTTGTAAGAAGCCCCTGGTGTTCAGGTACGTGCATTATTCTAACGTGGCCACATGCCAAGACGCCAGCATCCTTCTCAATTGTACTAAGAATCCGAGGGATGTGTATCAACAAGAGACAGTAAAAAAGGTTGACGCAGGGTCTTAATCTAAAAAGAATCCTTGGAAAGGGTCCCTGCTGCACGTCTCCGCCTGTGTCTCCGTTGTGCCGTATCCTAGATGGGTGTAGCACGGTGGTCATCTGTAAAAGAGAGGAACTTAGGTGAAAAGTTGTCGTGCAAAAAGGTAGGTTTTTTGAAAAAACCATGTATAATTCAAGATGAGTAAAAATTGCCACTTGTCTATGCGCGTTGAGCCCCTTGTATTTGTGATAGGGGTGTGGCCATCGAACCTGTATGAATTACATACAGCTGCGCCGGAGTCGTCTAACTGTGTTCGTGGTTTTGATGACCTATCAAATACTTTAGTTGGTGAGGTCGTTTTAGAGTGCGGCTGCCCAGGCAGCCGCATTCTCTTCGGCGCGCAGGGATCGCTCCATATTTCCATTTACTGTAATGATGCCACATGGACCGGGCATCTTAAGCGTGAGGGAAGCATAGTGCGGTATTGCGTTAAAGCAAGCGAAAGCTTCTTGTCCAAGTAGTGCTTGATAGCCACTTTGGATCGGAGCAATGTGGAAGGTTAAATTTTCGCTACGGAAGTTATCGTGGAAGCCGAATATAACTTCTAGTAGCAGGGAGCCCGTGCAGTGAGCCCCTGGGTCTGGCATTACTCCTTTAAAGGTAGTATTGGTGTGGAAAATTTTCATTGGGTCTATCCCCATTTTGCGGATTGTGTCCTGATATATCAGGTTTAGACTGCTGCCACCGTCCATCAGGACTCGCGTGAAATGGTATCCCTCAATTATTGGGTATAATACCAAGCCAACCCATCCTGCATGCCGGATATTTGCTGAGTAATCCCGATGGTCGAAAGTGATCGATTGAGCCGACCAGTGGCAGGACTCCGCGGTGATAGGCCCTTGGGCATATTTATCTGGGAGTGCCGCTTTATTTCTCCCCTTGATCATGTGTAACACGTTTACTGTTTTGACTTCTGGTGGAAATTTCTTTTGTTCCCCAGTGTCTTGCTTGAGAGGCTCATCCTCGTCTTTGCTTGGTGTATCCTCCCCCTTGTGTACGGCGTTCAGCTTGCCGGACTGCATGAAGACCCAACATTCTCTGTGGGTATGATTAGCGGGTTTACCAGGGGTGCTATGGATCTGACATATTTGGTCCAGAGTTTTGTTCAGGCTGGACAGTTCATCTCTGGCACCTTTAGGGGACGGCTTTTGCTGACCTGGCGGAGAGCTTCTGAATCCGGCATTTACTGTCGTGCTCTTCGGGCTGTCTTCTTTATTCCAGCGCTTATTATTTTTGCTGCATCGTGATTCCCGTTTTCGTCTCTAACTTCAGATGTACTTGGGTCGCTGGTGCTGCATCTGGCTAGCTAGCTGTCCTCACCCGCGCAAAGCGGGTCATGAGGCTTGTTAATGCTGCCATAGTTCTCGGCTTTTCTTGGCCGAGGTGTCTGGCAAGCCATTCGTCGCGGAAGCTATGCTTAAAAGCTGCCAAGGCTTCGGCATCCGGACAGTCGACTATTTAGTTCTTTTTAGTAAGAAACCTGTTCCAAAGCTTTCGGGCTAACTCTCCGGGCTGTTGAGTTATATGACTCAAATCGTCTGCATCCGGAGGTCGAACATAAGTCCCTTGAAAATTTGCCCGAAAAGCATCTTCAAGCTCTTCCCAGCTTCCAATGGAGTTTTCGGGGAGGCTTTTAAGCCAGTGCCGATCTGGCCCTTTGAGCTTGAGGGGTAAGTACTTGATGGCGTGGAGATCATCTCCTCGAGCCATATGGATATGGAGGATATAGTCCTCAATCCAGACCCCAGGGTCTGTTGTTCCGTCGTATGCCTCTATGTTTACGGGTTTGAATCCCTCTAGAAATTCATGGTCCAACACCTCATCGGTGAAACATAGGGGGTGTGGGGCACCCCTGTATCTGGGTTTACCGTGTTGTTCGGATGTTTGTTGTGTCGCATCGTATGCTGGAGCGCGCTTGCGTGGTCCATAGATGGATCTGGTTGCGCCGTCATTTTGATGCAAGCCCTCGCGTGGATCGCGTATTGGCTTATGTGCGGCGTTGTTTGTCGTTCTATGTTGGCCGTGAGGTCGTCTATCCGGCCAGGTGGCCGTTTTAATTTTTGGTTGTGGGGGATATAGGCCTCCTCATCGAATTCAGGTAGCAACTTCCGCTTCGGGTAGCTCTTGGTGGGGCAATTACCACCGTACTTCGCTGCTGTATTGAGTACTTTACTCCATCTGATTTTAATTGTGTCTTGTGCAGCCTTAAGCCTTTGCTCTGCTTTTTTAGACTCCTCGCGGTGGCAACGAGCCTTTGACGGGCATTCTGTTGCTCTGGGTGTCTGTCCGGTGTGCTGTCATCCGGACTGTTATTTTTGACAGAATCGGGTAGTTCGGTTTGATTCTCCGTGTTGTCGTGGTCCGGAGATGGTTCACCCTGCTCTAACGCTGGGTCTGTATGATCGTTGTTTCTGCCGAGGCGGGATTTGGAGCGGCGCTTACGCTACCGCTTTGACTGCTTCTCGAGGGGACAACCCTTCATTGCGTCCTTCTGTTCCTCGTGGTCGTTTTCTTTTGGTGTGTCCACCATGTATACGTCATGTGATGAAGTGGGCGTCCAGTGCCCTGTGGGCAGCGGTTCCTGTTCGTCTCCTGCATCGTCGTCCATACCGTTGATGTCTTCGGAGTCGAAGTCGAGCATGTCGGTTAGGTCATCGACAGTGGCTACTAAGTGGGTGGTGGGTGGGCGGTGAATTTTGACGCCATCCGCATCCCAATCCTGCCGGACATAGTTCAGCGAGGATTCTCCTAACAAGGAGAGAGACCTTAATGAGTTCAGTATGTCACCAAGGGGGGAGTGCTGAAAAATATCCGCGGAGGTAAACTCCATGATCGGCGCCCAACTGGATTCGCTAGGAACGGGCGCAGGCGGTTCGGAGTCCGTGGCCGGAGAGAGATCCGGCAGTTTGCCAACACGGCTCTCATGCAGAGTAAGGTCGATGTTCGGCTCGGTCGCTGATGGGGGTAAGGCCTCCATGGCAGGGCCCATCCACCCGTCCATGGACGGCGCAACTGGCTCCGAATTGAGGGTCAGAGCGGCTACCGGTGTGATCTCCTGAACACTGTCGGATGGTAGAGCTAAATCGTACTCATCATGACCGCGTGACGCACAAGGCAGAGGCTCGAATCCTTCGAATATCAAGTCTCCACGGATATCAGCCGTGTAGCTTAAGCTTCCAAACCTGACCTGATGGCCAGGGGTGTAGCTTTCAATCTGCTCCAGATGGCCAAGCGAATTGGCCCGCAGTGCAATGCTGCCGAATACAAAAATCTGTCCGGGGATAAAAGTCTCACCCTGGACTGCATCGCTAACGATGATAGAAGGAGCCATCAAGCCTAACGGCGATGACACAGAGGAACTCTCAATGAAAGCACCAATGTCGGTGTCAAAACCGGCAGATCTTGGTAGGGGGTCCCGAACTGTGCGTCTAGGCGGATGGTAACAGGAGGCAGGGGACACGAAGTTTTACCCAGGTTCCGACCCTCTTGATGGATGTAAAACCCTACGTCCTGCTCGATTAATATTGATGATATGGGTAGTACAAGAGTAGATCTACCACGAGATCAGAGAGGCTAAACCCTAGAAGCTAGCCTATGGTATGATTGTCTGTTGTCCTACGGACTAAAACCCTCTGGTTTATATAGACACCGGAGAGGGCTAGGGTTACACAAGTTCGGTTACAAAGGAGGAGATATGCATATCCGTATTGCCTAGCTTGCCTTCCACGCCAAGTAGAGTCCCATCTGGACACGAGACGAAGTCTTAAATCTTGTATCTTCATAGTCTAACAGTCCGGCCAAAGAATATAGTCCGACTGTCCGGAGACCCCCTAATCCAGGACTCCCTCAGAGCTTGACTCCGTACTATGGGGGCTGCGGACCACGCCGAATCGCACTACCGGATACACACCGTTTTTATGGTGTACGGCGCTGAGGCGGTGCTGCCTTGCGACATAATTCATGACTCACCTCGAGTGCGCATGTACGAAGAAAGAGAGGACGAGCTTGATCGGCAGGACAGTTTGGATGCCCTGGGGGAGGAGCGCGACGTGGCAAAAGCCCGTTTTGTATTCTACCTGCAACAGGCTCGAAGGTATCAAAGCAAAGAAGTATGGGCCAAAACCTATAACGTTGGTGAACTTGTTCTGCGCCTGCCGGAGAAGAAAAAGAACAAGCTCAAGCCCAAATGGTAAGGTCCCTTCATTATCGACCAGGTTCTGACCGGTGGAGCGTACCGTCTGTGGGATGCATTGAATAATCGACTTGAGCCAAACCCATGGAACGTAGCCAGACTCCGAAGATTCTACGCCTAGCGCCGGACTCTATGTTCGTCTCCTTACATCCATGAATTTTTTGCACATCTGTTTTTTCTCTCTTTCTTTCTCTCTTTTCTCTTCAAAATCCCTAAAGGGCTAAACCGGTGTCTTGGTTACACAATTTTGACACGCTAAACCGCGCTCAATATACCTGGGGGCTTCCTATACAGAAGCTTAATCTAATTATCTTTCCGGGCTTTATGCCCCGCACATGTGTTATGCTTCCGCATGTACCTTTTTTCGCCATTATATGCATCGATATGACTTAAGTTTTGGCCAAGCTGGGTTGCCTCGCTCTTGTTTTTATGCCCTACGTTCCCGTTAATTTGGCTAGGGCATAAGGGGAGCACCTCTGTGATTGTTACTGCCGGGTCAGCCGGATGTGTACCTCAGACTGGGTGAAGCCGAAAGCTAGCGTTCTTAAGGGAATATTCGGTCGGTGAATAAAAGATGACTTTCATTTAAATTACTACACTCCCCTAGATGTTTTTAGCCTGCATCTCGCAGTTCGGACATGCACATTAGGGCATGCCTACCCAGGGAAAGGAACCATTAACGGAACTATTCTCCCTGGAAGATGTTTCTTACTATCCATGTAATATAACATAGCTAGTTGCATACTTGTCTGTTCAAGCACTTATGACCCCTACGCCTGGTTTCCACGCATACCCCGGTTTTTATATAACCAAGTGGGTATTCGGATACACTCCGGACTATCGGGTCCAGAGGTCGAAGCGAAAAGGTCTGCCATGACAAGTGATTTACAATCCGGCTAGGGACATTACCTATGTCACTTGAAGTACACAGTCACTAAGACTGATTAAATTCTTCCTCTATACCATCCAACAGGTTGTCTAGCCTACAATCCAATTGGGAATACTTTGCGACTAATTCTACTTGATCATACACCAAACTGGCATGGATCTCTTTCCCATCGGGCCCCACAGGTCCAACCTCGGCCATGTGGTTTGGGTCAACCTTGGTATATCGTGTCTTCACCATAGCCCAGGCTTCCCGTGCACCTTGTCAGCACGCTGATATCTTCCATAATCGGAAGCGCCATCGTGCTCCCTTGAGCTTCTCTATAAGCTTCCCCATGCCTCCTGGCGGGGACGTGGACGGCCACAAGGCTTGGGCAATACTCTGCATCACTTGCCGAACTTGTTCATGCAGTTGTGAGAGCTCTGGTAGAAGATCACCCGAGGACCCGGGCATCTCCTCCGCGGGACGACCCGTCAGCATACCTGCAGACATAACGCTGTTAGCAGGCTTCTTCGCCGAACTCCTTTAAAAAGTTTGTTCAAGCACTTACTAAAAAGGCCGCACTGAAGCCATTTATTCTCCTTCACGGAGTCCGCAAGCTGGGCTCGGACATCCTTCAGTTCCACGCCCAGCCGGATATTGGCATCTTGGAGATCATTTTTTTCCTGCCTGACTCGCGTCAGCACGCGCTCGCCAGTATTTCGTTGTTGGTCATCACGTGCCGTATCCGCCTCCACGGCCTCCGGATTCACTCCAAGGCCACCTGCAACATCTATTGTTAGGTGTGCATACATGCCGCATACTACCTGGTACTGGTATTCTTTGCAATAGACAAAAGAGTTACCAGGGGGGCCCTTTTTGGACTCCTTCAATGCGGCAACAGCGGCTTCCAGCTGGGCCTTGCACTCGTCCAGCTCTTGAGACAGTTGGGAATTATTCTCCGTAAGAACCTGCACAAATAACGATCCTTAAATCAGTAGCGTCAACTGTTTCAAGTCTCAGGGGCTACTGATACATATAATCGTTAGATTTGCTTACCTGTATATCCCATACATACTGGTCCATGGCTCTGGCTAGACCATTTTGAGCAGCACGGAGGTACGTGTCTCCAGAATTGAAGGCATCAAATGCCTCTGGTGAGAAGCAAGCGTCACGGAGTACGGCCCGACGACGCCTATGATTCATGGCGCTCTCCACTTTTGAATTTGTAGCGGACAGTCTATCTGCATCCTCTGTAGGAGGAGCATCCGGCGTCTGCTCCATGTCGACTTCCGCCTCTATGTCCGACCCTGGAGCCCGACTGGTGGAAGCGTGACCGGCAGCCTCTCCGGACATATTCCGGCGAGCGTTTTTTCTATCAAAGAAATGTGGACGTCATTACATTTTGAGAAAGACGACAACCACGGAGCGGGGTTTTGTGTCATACCTCTGCGTCGGCGTCTCCATCCTGACCGCCTTCCTTTTTGTCCTACCCAGCCTCAGTGCCTCTTGTTGGCGAGTTGCTGCGGGTTCGGCACGGCGTCGTGAATGCCTTCCTTGTAAAATACCATATGTGTATGGTAGGTGAAGTGTCTAAAAGGGGATCCTAGTTTTTGGAGTTGGGATTTTGGTTTTTCTTACGTGCGACGCAGGGAGAAGTCCGGGATAGTCGGCCGTAATGGCCACCATGGCGTCATCACAGCTCAGTTGATAGAACTGCGTGTCTATCAGCTCCACGAATATGTCCGGATCTTATTCGAGTCTGGGACCGAGGGCCTGGTCAGGGTCCTCTGGTTGTGGAGATGGACTGTTGACCTCCCTTACAGCTTTTCGTAGTTCCTGCCATAAAATGGCAAGGTGAGTACCTACGACGAAGAGTGCGGGAAGAATGGGAGTAAGGAGATATAACTCACCCAGCTTGGAGGGTTGTACATGGAGAATCCATCCCGTGGCTTGATACGAATGAACTCCTCTTCCTCTCCCTTGAACAACTCGGACAGAATTATTGCTAAAGCAACAACGGAGTCCGGTCCCTTACGCCCGCAACGGGTGGCATCATCTTCCCCGTTAAAACACCACAGGGGGTGCCCTCGATATTGAAGTGGCTGCACTCCCCGCATTATTCATATTGACATAACCTCGATTACTGTTAATCCTGATTGAGTCGGCGCTTTAATCCGAATCATCAGGTAAAGGACTTCTCCGTTTTCTTCCTCCTGGGGGCTCCGTGGGCGCCAGCTTCGGCGTTTCTTCAGAGGAGCATTGTTGAACTCAGGAAGACCCCGCTGAACAGGGTCCGGAAGGGGGACGTCCTCCATATAAAACCATTTAGAAGGCCATTCTTCAGATGTCTTCTTCGGAGTACCGGATAGGTATCCGATTTCGGCGATGCGCCATATTTCGGCTCCGCCCACTTGATAAAGTGACCCCTTCTGTCTGCGGGGGATGAGGCAAAATAACCTTTTCCACAGCTCGAAATAAGCCTCGCAGCCCAGGAATAACTCGCAAAGGGCAACATAGCCGGCGATGTGTAATATGGAAGCAGGGGTGAAATTATGCAGTTGGAGGCCATAAAACTCCAGGAGCCCGCGGAGGAATGGATGAATTGGAAATCCGAGTCCCCTTAGTAATTAAGGAACAAGGCACACCCACTCCCCCATAGAGGGGCTGGGGAAGCTCTCCGCTTGTTCCCCGCCATTATAGGTGGCGAGCCCGGCTCGGACGGGAACCATATACGTTGGAGGGAGAAATCCCTGAGTCTGCAGTTCTACTAATCGACTGTGTTGGACGGAACACCTCTCCCATTCACCGGGCTTAGGGCTATGGGGGCGAGAGGAGGAGCTATGGTGGTCGGCCATGTTGGAGTGGATTTTCCGAAGCGCGCTCCGATGGATTCTCGCCGTGGGAGGAAGGTATGGATTGGATCTAATAATCCCCATCCCTTTAATAGACAATTTATTTATCTGGCTAGGGGGCGAATGTAAAAATGCCCTGGCTCCTCGTATTCATTCGACGCATGGAAGATAGCCCTTATTGAGCACAGAAGCCAAGAAGTCCAACATTTATGGGGTCGGACACTACTTAACAAACATTCAAAATTTGGAGAAGAACCCTCCTTGCAATGCCGAAGACAGTACTGCATGCCGGACTTGACGTCATTGGAGCCTGGTTCGGGGGCTACTGAGGGAGTCCTGGATTAGTGGGTCTCCGAACAGCCGGACTATATCCTTTGGCCAGACTATTGGACTAGGAAGATACAAGATTGAAGACTTTGTGTCGTGTCCGGATGGGACTTTACTTGGCGTGGAAGGCAAGCTAGGCAATACAGATATGTATATCTCCTCCTTTGTATCCGACCTTGTGTAACCCTAGCCCCCTCCGGTGTCTATATAAGCCGGAGGGTTTTAGTCAGTAGGACAACAGACTATCATACCATAGGCTAGCTTCTAGGGTTTAGCCTCTCTGATCTCGTGGTATATCAACTCTTGTAATACTCATATCATCAAGAACAATCAAGCAGGACGTAGGGTATTACCTCCATAAAGAGGGCCCAAACCTGGGTAAACATCGTGTCCCCTGCCTCCTGTTACCATCCGCCTTAGACGCACAGTTCGGGACCGCCTACCTGAGATCTGCCGGTTTTGACACCGACAGAGACCAATCAACCAGTATGTACGTACACGTTCGCAAGCAGACAGACAACACTACTTACGCTTTGACCGTGTGGGTCTGAGCGGTCAGGGAGGATAAGGACGTACTTCCTTGCGTGTGAATGTATAGCTGGTCGGTCCCAGCTGTTAGGGGGAGGCATCTTTTTATTTTGCGAGTAATAAGGAGGCGCTTCCTTGTAGCCTCAATGCCTAAATCCTCTTCCGATGGCTGCCCTTTGTTGACCATGCCGCGCCGAGAGAACCAAGGCGGTGGACGACGATGAGGCCTAGGAAGGGAACGAGGCAGAGCTGGGGAGTACATGGGTTGAGTGCTCCGGCTGCGGTGTGAGGCTGTCATCGCCGGAGAATAACAAGAGCTGTTGGTGAGTGTGGAGGGATGACATAGCTAGTGGTGGCAGCACAGCCGGACATGGGAGGCAGGAGCAGGCGGCACGGCTGGCGCTGGTTTGGGTGGCTAGATCAAGAAGACCAGAGGTTGAAGAAGCACGACAGTTGTTGGATGGACAACGTACGGTCACTGCAGCTAGAATCGTTTATATTGACTAAGTTGACAAAGCCCTTAGTACGCGTCAACTTAGTAGGCCCACAGGTCAGCCTCTGAAACGGAGCGCCCCAGATGCCAGGGGGTGAAATCATTTTTTGGGCGGCTGAAGCAAGAATATCCGAGATTAAAGAAGAAGCACGACATCCGTTGGATGGACATTCAACGACCACTGCTGCTAGAACTGTGTGTTGACTATAAGTTGATAAAGCCTTGCGTACGTGTCAACTTAGTAGGCCCACAAGTGTGTGGCAGAGAACATATAGGTCATTTGTGATTTGTAAGAATGTACATCCCATTTTTGAATTCTAATGGAATTTACTATAGCCCATTTACAATTTTATAAAGTTACAGCCCATTTTCTAGCTAGGACAACGATTAATAATTTCAATCAACCGTTCAAAACAGAATTCAATGAAATTTCCCACATTTTGATGGGATCTGAAATATTTTTATCCTGAAATTTCTAGTCGAATTAAATATAATTTCAATATAAATTTGTATTACATAAAAATCCAACGAAATATTGCGTGCACAACAAGTAATGAAATTAAAATTTTCAAAATCCAAAAATAATTTATTTTTTAAAACTAATTACGTGTTTGGTGCATTTTTTTAGAGTTGTTGTCCAGTTTTTATAATTACATACCATTTATTATTTCTTAAAGCCCATTTTCTTGTTAAGCCTAATGCATCCCCCCCTAGGAAAGATTTGCAGCCCAGCGAGGCGGAGAATAACAAGTTGACCCGGATATTGTGTACAACTGTCGGCCTAGTTGCATTGCTAATGTTAAAAAAAAGCCTTAGTAGTACAGTACAACTTTACATGGCTACTCAGCCCACATTCAACGACGCCGGAAAGGCCCAAACAAGGCTTCTGTACAACTTTTTGAAGTCACTGAGGTCAATTAATAACTTAGGAAAAAAGTTAGAGCACACTAGAACCTAATTAAAAGCTGTCACGAGCGAAGAAATAATTCAACGGGTCCCACTTGTGTGTGTGTGTGTGTGAGAGAGAGAGAGACCCATCGGTCGATGCTCGTAAATACATCTTTCAACCATATGCATTGCTGGTGCTCAATAAAAACTTATATACGGTGTGTTTGGTTTCACGGTAAAAATGGTTATAGCCTTGTTGGGCTAGGATATGTGTTTGGTTCCCCTATCCTAAACCTGCTTTGGAGGGCCAGGTAGCCTCGCTCGGCCAGGAAATCCTCACTCGCTAGGGAGAGCCAATTCGGCTAGCTCTCGACGGCAAAGTCACATCGCTCGAAAAGAATCCATGTGGAACATTAGTTACGGGCAGGAGTCCATGCATTACAGAGTATATACACTACACGATTTGATTTATACTGGAACACGTCTATTTTTAGACTCCAACAAAAAAAGTATAACCAAATGTGCAACCCAGGCAAGGCTGTCAAAGCCGAGTTGAGCTAGCTAGGCTAGCTCAGCCATAGCCTATCCCAGCAACGCAACCAAACGTACCCATAGTTGATACAATCATATAGAACATCATTGCACACTGGACTTGCATACAAAAATTTCACGCAGGCGGCACAATCAAGGTGGCAGTAGTGGATCGCAACGGGTAGGGCTATGTTGAAACCAACAAACTCGTGCATAATGGTTCATCGTGTTTATCAATGACGGGGAAATATCTTGAATGTTGTGCAAAGAAAACAGACAAACAACACAATAAGCTCTGCTAGCACATTAAGTTGAAGTACAACCCTTTCTAAAAAAAGGTCAGGTGCAAAAATAGAACAGGTTACAATCAAATGTATTGCACATCAGTGCTTCACACCCATAGCTCGGATTTAACTAGTATCAGACAAGATTCAGTTGTTACCTCAAATTAGACCACATCCAGGCAGACAGCCCTGCCTCTTCTCCCAAAGAAGCAGTGGCCTTCGCCGCGCGATGGAGTAGGCCTTGTGCCATCCATCATTCCTAGCAACACCGGGAAAGTCAAACGTTGACTCCTGTAATGGACATCGTCCATGGAACCTGGCACCAGCGGCAGGAATTCGATTGATAGATTGACCACTTCTTCAACATGCACGAACACTCGATATAGGTACATCCCTAACATGGTCCGCCGTGGCCTTGGTGGCGACGAATAGTACAACCCTGGTTCCTGCACCGGTATGTCAACACCAATCACCTTAGGTATGGTGGACGGCTTCTTCATCCATGCCATAACCGTCAGAGCCCAGCTGTCTGGAGGAACAAACATACTTACGAGCTCACTTCTAATCGTTGATAAGCTCGTTCATGGACTCGCTGTTCCAAGCATGTCGAGGCATACCGTGGAAGGCAAGATTTGTTAAAAACTCAATCTCAGAGGGCACCAAGCCCCATCCTGGGTGCCACCGATCAAAGCTCACCAGCGTGCCATCACAGAACAAACGTTGGGAAGATTCGAACACACAACTGCAGTCGAAAGTTGTCCAGAAGCTGACAAAGAAATCAGCCGGTGGCGGACAGACTTCGACGAGCAAGTCACTTATTTGGTGTGCACAATGCAAAGAGCTTTGACAAGGTCGTCCGGCGAGACGGGAGGCCGGTCACCGTTGATGGTTACCATCAGTACTTTGCCGGCAAACTGGTCGTCAAGCGCTGCCATCCCACTGTTGAGCGACAACACGCAGCGCCCGAAGGCAGGACAGACCTCAGGATCTCCATCTCGAAGATCCACGTTGACCAGCGACATGATAGTGCACTTGAGTACAGGGAGTAAGGAGGGGGATTTGGGGGAACTGGACTAGGAATCGAGATTCTAGAGGTGGGGGAGGGGCAGGAGATTGGGGATGAAAAGGTAGAACGAATTTCGAACACGCACCAATATGCTCTCGTCGTGGAAGCGCACGAAAACACCAGTGGCACCCACATGTCGACCTAAGAGTCCTTATTCTTTCTTTTTTGAGAGCCCAACCATTTTTTTGAGGATCTTCTGAGAGCCCGACCTAAGAGTCATAATTGACATGTTTGGCATTGCCATACTACTCGGCCCATATTCAACGACACCTCACTGGCCCAAACAAGTGTACATCATCGAAAAGACCTGAGCTCAAATTATAACTTGAAAAAAGGAGATATACTCTGAACACTGGAGAATGGTGATGCCCTCATTTAGCCCACCAGCAGTTCGAGACATGAAACAGTTCGAAACAACGATATATACAACATTAAACAGTAATGATTATCCAGCTAAAATGACGCCTTGGTTTTCGGAAAACATTTAAGATAAGGATCCGTTGAAGATGACGTCGTGGCATTTTTCCAAATTTTCTGAAGATGACGTCATGGCGGGTTACAGAGCTTTTACAAACAGCAGAAGATCGATTTCAACTAAGTGTTGGGGGTTAACAAGAACAAAGTTCAAATCAGCCTAGGGCCTAATGTTGGGAATATGACTACCAAGTATGACCCGCCCAGGACGGGCCGGGTCAATCTTCATGGCGGGTTATTAAAAGAAGCCCAACGAATATACAAGGCAGTAGTTTATTATAAGACTTGTAGTAGGCCCAAGCCTAGAGGTGGCTTAAGGCCCATAATTGTAAACCGCCATGTATAAAGTAAGACTTGTAAAGAAAGGCATGTAAGAGGACTCACCGAGCCGGACACGTTTTAACAAGCCGATCGGGACTCTGTAGGCCACCAGGCGTCCACTTGTGTATATAAGGTGACGACCCGGCGGCGGCTTAGGGCAAGAAACAACATATCAAGAAGCCAAGCTAGCATATTTCTCTCCTTGGTCATCGAAACCTAGCTATACCACATCAGCTGGACTAGGGTTTACCTTCACCACAAGCGGCCGAACCAGTATAAACCTCCCGTGTCCATTGTCCCGATTAACCCCTTTAAGCTTCCTAGTTGCCATAGCTCCATGACTAAGCCCTTTCACTAGGACATCTGCCGTGACTATTCCACGACAGTTGGCGCCCACCGTGGGGCCAGCGCACTGTAGATTTGAGTTCTTGAAGGGCAACTTCGAAGGGCTCAAGGGATACGTTGTGGGCCGGATGACCAAGCGTCATCGCAGCAAGCTCTACATCCACGATGAAGGCTGGGGCCCTGATGCCAACTCCATTAAGTATGGATACCGGGTCCCCTTCGGTGAAATCCATGTCTTCATCGGCCGGATCGGCGAGTCGGGCCCTGAGCCGAACATCTGCACCAACCTCGTCGTGACGGCTCAGCGCGCGAGATCCACTCGGGCTCAACCCGCCGTGAGGCGTGCCTTCATGGGTTGCGTCCATGGAGGGGAATTTTCTGAAGGATCGCTGGACGGTGGTGAGATGGTCATTTGCTCTGACGGTGAGTCGTCCACAGGTGAGATAGATTCTTTGTATCAGTTACAAGATGGTGGGCTTGGGGGCTGTTCCGATGGCAGCAGTATTGCGGACCCCTCTAAGCCGCTGAATTGAGCCGAAGTCTTCATGGCTGGCACTCAACCTGGTCAGAATTCTACGGCTGCGGCAGCGATAACCACCAGGTCAGCGGCGGCCGGGTCAGGAGACCCCGCGCGCCCACCAGCTTAGGTACTAATGGACCTCATGGATAGGATGACGGCCCTGTTGACTGCTGTGGTTGAGCCGGCGGATAAGGCTCAGCATGACGCGGAGGTAGCTCGGCTATGCGGAGAGGTAGCACAGGCCAAGGAAAATTTAGCGGCGGAAGATGTCAGGATGGCCGCAGAATGGGCGGCTCTGGATGCACGTGCTCACCAGCTTCAAGCAGAGACTTTCCGGCTCTCGGTGGATCCGAACGCGTCAAACGAGGTCATGAGGAGAAGGCACCAGAAGGCTCAATCACGTCTGCCTCTGACTTATGATCCTAGGAACCTTTTTCACACACCCGGGGCTGCTCCCAGTAACCCGCCGGAGGCAAACTGGATCACAACACCCGGGACTGGGCACCGGTTCAACCGCGGGCCATGGAGCTGCCGCGTGTGAATATTGCTCCGCCTTACTACACACCATTACCACCGGGTCACTTCTCTAACCCTTTGGAGAATTTAATTGCTGTGTCGGCTCGTTTGGCGGCTCTCCCAATGGAAGGTGACTTTCCGATGGCGATTGAAACACGAAGGGTTAGAGAACTTCTTCAGACAGCTCTGGCACAACAAGATGCATATTCTTACAATCGAGATAGAATCCATTCAACCCCTCGCCCAAGCCGATGCCCAAGCTATAGCAGGCATATGGACTCAGTGGCCATGTCAAGCAACGCCCAGCGCCGTAACCAACCACGCGGGTGCGACCCGGCCCTGGGCGGAGCCCTTAACTTGGTGGACCAGGAGAGGATCCAATAAGAGGCTGAATGGGCGATTCAGCAGGCAGCTCAGCAAGCTTTTCGAGTTTATCCAGCGACCTCGGTTGAGGCCGGGGTGGCCACAAGGACAGGAGGTGTCCCTTGTCTTGTGCCGGCTCTGCGTAATGAGTGTTTGCCAAAGGACTTTAAGGGGCCTCGTAAGGTGCCCAATTACACAGCTGACCTACAGCCCGGAGCATGGATTGAAAGTTATGAGATGGCCATGGAGTTATTAGAGGTCAGTGACGCAGCAATGGCCAAATACTTCACCATGATGTTGGATGGAACAGCTCGTACTTGGTTAAAGGGGCCGCCGCCCAACTCCATCGGCTCATGGGCGGAGTTAAAGGCCCGGTTCATTCAGAACTTCAAACATACCTGCAAACAGCCCGTGTCGATCGTGGACTTGACTAACTGCAAGCAAGAGGAAGGCGAATCCACGACCCATTGGGTGCGCCGGGTCAAGGAAATAATACATTCATCTGATAAGATGGATGCCGGCTCCGCGGTCTTAATGTTGGAGAAAAATTGTCATTTTGAACCTCTGAAACAGAAGCTGGGGTGGCTCAAGTATGAGTGTAATGACATGGGCCAGCTAATGGCGGCTCTCGTCAAGTACGCCGATTCTGACAGTACCAAGGACCCCGCGTCTGACGAAGAGAAGGCAGGGAAGGGAAAGAAGAACGACAATGGCAAAGGTCACCAGCACAACTCGGTGAATCAAGGAGGTAATAAATGTAAGGCTGACGATAGTCTGGAGTTTGTGGCTAATGCCAATGCACATGGGAACAATCAACGATGCAAGGGGAGGCCACTTCCTCGGTCTGGAGGGTCAGGTCCCACCCTTGAGCAGTTGCTAAACAAACCTTGTCCAAGACATGGCACCCGGGAGAAGCCAGCTACCCATCTGTGGAAAGACGGTACGATCATGAAGGCTTTTAAGAATTCTAACATATTCGATGGTAAGCACGGACCTGGCGGCGGCTCAGGCGGTGGCGGCTTTCATGGCCCGGGCACCGGCTCAAGCGGTGGTGGTTGTCATGGCCAGGGCCATGAAGGTAGTCAACGAGGCTATAATCAGCAATCCGGCCAGGGCAGTCCGCAGCAGCAGCAGTCCGGGTATCAGAGTAACCCAAAGCATCTGAATGGTGGGCACTATCACGTGTTCACCACCAGTTTGTGCAAGAGGGACCAGCAACTTCATAAGAGGGCTGTAAATGCTGTTGAGCCGGCGATTCCACGTTATTTGAGATGGTCTGAGCAGCCTATTGTATGGAGTAGGGAAGATCATCCTCCCCGAGTCGATAATCCGGGTCATCTGGCTTTGGTGGTGGCGCCTCAGGTTGGTGGATATAAGTTCACTAAAGTGCTCATGGACGGAGGCAGTAGCATCAACATCCTTTATTATGAGACGTTCCATCGCACGGGGTTGACTGATAAGAGTCTTAAAACATCCAACACTCTTTTTCATGGGGTGGGCCTGGTAAGTCCGCATACCCGGTTGGTAAGATTGAGCTAGAAGTAGCCTTTACGGATGAGTATTACTCTAGGGCTGAGATATTAAGTTTTGAAGTGGTTAAGATCAAAAGCCCATATCACGCTCTGTTTGGTCGTCCGGCTTATGCTAAGTTCATGGCTTGGCCATGTTATGTTTATCTGCAGCTCAAAATGCTGGGTTATAAAGGCACTATCACAGTACATGGAAGCCGGAAGATAGCCCTGGAATGTGAAGAAGGTGATGTGGCTTATGCCAAATCTGTTTGCGCAACGGATGAATTGAAGTTTTATAAGGATAACGTTGACCCGACAGATATGACATCTTTGAAGAAGCCAACTATGGAGCATGAGCCGGCGTTGAAATTTAAGTCAGCTGATAGCTGATGATACTAAGATGATTGATTTTGTGCCTGGCGACTCATCCAAACAGTTCATTATCAGTGCCAATTTGGATCCAAAATAGGAAGGCGCGCTCATCGAGTTCATCCGTGAGAACCGGGACATCTTTGCATGGAAGCCTTCTGACATGCCGGGTGTACCACGGGAACTCGCAAAGCACACTCTCAACATTGATCCAAAGTTTAAGCCGATCAGGAAGTTTCTTCGGCGGTTTAATGAGGAAAGGCATAAGGCTATTGGAGAAGAGGTAGCCCGGCTCTTGGCGGCCGGGTTTATTGTTGAAGTTTTTCACCCGGAGTGGCTGGCTAACCCGGTGCTTGTACTAAAAAAGAACTGCACCTGGCGTATGTGTGTGGATTACATAGATTTAAACAAGGCTTGTCCGGCTGATCCTTTTGCCCTCCATCGTATTGATCAAATCATTGATGCTACGGTAGGATGTGAGCTTTGAGTTTTTTGGATGCTTATTCTGGTTATCATCAGATCAAGATGGCAGTTAAGGACCAGGAGAAGATAGCTTTCATGACTCAGTTTGGAGCCTTCTGCTATGTGTCTATGCCTTTTGGGCTTAAGAGCACCCATGCGACTTATCAGCGATGTGTGCAGAACTGTCTTCATGACCAGATTGGGTGTAATGTTCATGCTTATGTGGACGATATTGTCGGATTTCTGGTTCCGGCAGACCCTTGAGGTTCGAACACTGGGGTGCGCGCGGAGATTTCGCCTTCTACCTACTTGCACCCCTCCGCCTCGCTAAGATCTAAGCTATGGAAAGAACAGCACAAGAGACACATGGTTTATAATGGTTCGGGCTACCGTTGTGGTGTAATACCCTACTCCAGTGTGTCGTGTGCTGGATTGCCTCTTGGGCTGATGATAATGAGCAATACAAGGAAGAACAGTCTCGCGAGGGTCTGTTCTTGGCTGGGGGGATGAACTGCTAGGAGGAGTTCAGTCACCCCTCTCTCTCTCTCTTCTCGATTCTCTCTCTGATTTCGATCTCGATCTCTTGATTACGATCCCCTCTACCCTGTGGGTGGCTAGTCCTATTTATAGGCAAAGGCCCTGGGCCTCTTCCCCAAATATTGAGCGGGAAGGGTGCCAACAATTGGCCATTTTGAAGGGGAACATCTGGTACACTTATCATGACTAAAGTTGGTCCTTGCCTGCCAAAGGCTCTGGTGGTGACGCTGGCTTGGGCTCCACAATGACTTCCTCCCTGCAGTTGGACTAGTCTTGGTCTCGTTGCACCGAAACGGGTGCGTTTGCTTGATGCTCTCGCCTATGCTTGCTCCCTTTGCACCAAAGAGGAAAGGAGGACACTGCGCGGCTGGCGCCCGCCTGGCGCCTTTGGTCATCATGGCTTGCGTCACAGGCACCCCGTGAGGTACCCCGCCTTGATCTCTCCGCCTCCTCGCGAGCCAACCTGATGAGGCCGTGCCTGAGGAAGCTCCGTGTTGTCCGCCCCGCGAGGCTTGGCCCCTCGCAAGGGTCTTGGATCTGTGTTGATGAAGACGGGCCATGCTGGGCCCCCTTTGAGCCACGCCGCAGGCCGCAAGCAGGCAAGTCTGGGGACCCCCGTTCCCAGAACACCGACAGTAGCCCCCGGGCCCAAGGCGCGCCCGGACATGGCCGTGCAGGGAGGCGAAAGGGCAAGGGCGAAGCGCCATGGGCCCTAACAGCCTGCGGCCTTGGGCGCCGCGTGGCGGTTTATTAGACGCGGGCATCTCCACTTCCCCATGGCGCCTCGGCAACTGCACGGATTGGACAAGTCCCTGCATGCAAAGCGGGTCATGATTACCTGTGATCGTGGAGGTCGGCGGTTGGCCTTCGCCGGCCATAAGTACGGAATGGTGCGCGCCCTTCCAATCCATCCCTTCTTGCTTCTCCTTCTTCCCGGTCCTTGCTCCGTCTTGCTGCAATGGCTCCGATCCGTCGATTCTCGATGGCAGAGAAGGGAAAGGCTCCCCGAGAGGAACCAGACCCGCTCCCACCGAAGAAACGGCTCGCCCTCCGCGGCCGGGACGAGGGGGCCCATCAGGTGGTGTCGAGGCCCTGGTGCGAGCGGCCACCGCCGGGCTTCCCGCTTCCCTCGTACGCCCACATCGAGGGCTCTGAAGGAGTCGATGCCGATCGCCACGGGCGGCGCCGCTGTCGGCGCCGAAGGGTCACGAAGGTTTGGGTCGTCCCCCTTGGGGTCCACACCGAAGGCTCCTCCCGAGAGTTCGTGCTCCACGCTGCCATGCCTCCTCAGTCCTAGATTCGCCTTCCTCCCTTCTTCGCCTCCATCATCCCGCATGGAGAGCTCCTGGAGCTTTGGCTGCAGCACGCCGGCTGCAGCGCCCTCGCGACCAAGGCAGAGGTCGCGGTCGTTGCCCCGGGCGAGGTCTTCATGACTCGAGGCTGGAGCGAAATCGCCCAGGTTTGCGGGACAAGAGGCGCCTTCGCGATCCACTTGGAGTACGACGGTGCTTTGGTGATGTTCTTCAAGGTCTTCGATGCGAACGGGCGCCGGCTGGAGTGCTGCCCCGGGAGAGGTGGTCGGGACCCTGCTACGGCGAGGACTGGGCCCGCCGATCGCTCCCTTGGCGGCTGCTCAAGCGGTGGAGGCGTCGGAGGTTCCAGCGACTCCGGCGAGCTCTTCGCGACTCCGGAGACGAGCGACGACAGCTACGAGCCCCCGAGCCGGCGCTGCTCCTGGAGCAGGCGGACTCGTCAGGCCATCGCCGACTCTGATCTGGATGGGGTTGGCGCCGGTGCTTGACGGCCCACTGTTGATGATGGCGTCTTTTGCAGGGGCGCGCGTAGTTAGCGTCCTTTTAGGATCTGTTCCCTGCGAGGAATCAAAGACGCGTACCGTGGGGGCTTGTAAGGTGCCTGTGATCCTGTTTTGTTAATATAACCCTTGTCGTAGAACTATGCGAGTTGCTCATTCCGTCTTAGCTCAGTTCTCCCTTTCGAACCTCATGAGGGCTTGGTGCTCTGCCCCGACAGGTCCCAGTCCCAAGGTGGCTTCAGCCATCGCTAGTATGCCAGGTCGCGATGCCGTGGTCAAGGCCAGGAGGTAAGCGACCCGGGGTCTGGTAAGAGCCCCTGAGTCACGATGCTCAGGAGGTCCCCTTTGGCGCTCAAGCAGCCATCATTCGGTGAGAAAGGAGAGCAGCGTCGCTAACACAGGATTGCATTAGGTGCGGGGATGGTGCCACGGTAGCTGGTGCTTCCGGGTGGTGACTTATCTCGAGAATCAGGGGCCGCTCTCTGGTGTGTCGCCGGGTCCGTGCATCGGCAGGCATGAGGTTTCTCGGCGAGGTCCTCGCGTGTCCCTCCCCTCTCGCCTTTTCTCCCCTTTCTGCTCTACGTCCTTGGGTCCCGGCCCTCGAGCGAGTCTGAGCCGTCGCTGGTATGCCAGGTCGCGATGCCGTGGACAAGGCCAGAGGGTGAGGGCTGGAGAGCCAGTAGGAGCCCTGAGTCGTGATGCTCAGGCACCCCCCCCTTTAACGTGCAAGCGGTTCGCGCGGATGAGAGTGAATGAGACACCGCAAGGGCCTCACCTGACGCAGCTCCTTTAGGAGATCCTGTAGACCCATCATAGAAAGAACGAGGGGTTGCCATGACAATTGACAGTCAGCCGTTGGTTGCTTCCGAGGGGCGATGAGGCACTGATGGCTTGACAAGGTGGCGCCATGCGGGGCTGCCGTGGCCAGAGCTCAGCCATTCAGGTTTGTCGGCATTGCAGGGACGGACCCATGCGCAAGCATCGTGCCGTTTGGGAGCAGCATCGTCAGTTGGCGTCAGTTGAGCGGGCAACTAGGTCAAACACATTAGCCGCGAAGGAGTGGATTCATTCAAATAGATGTTGGGAAGGCGGACATCACTGGGTCAGGCCCGAGCGACTTGGGGATGATGCAGCCCGTGGGGCGCCCCCAACAAAGTAAGATAACAACATGAAATAAAAGGGATACATGCCGCAGGGACGGACCCACGCGGCCTGGGAATAATGCAGCCCAGGGGGGCGCTCCCAGCTGGAAATGAAACTTGAAAGATGTCACCTGATGATGTTGAGGATGAAGGAGTGTTGGTGTAGCAGACTCGGTGGGCTGCGGAAGCCGATCCTCACGAGCCCCCAGGCCCAGGGGCCTCCGGAGGCTCCAGAGGCGTTGGTGGCTCCTTGCGGACCATATCCATCTCCGCCAGGGCTGCGGAACGCCTAGCCTCTTGAGCCTCCATGATGCCCCTCATGAGGCGCTGGTACGTGGCAGCCGTGTTCGGCAAGCAGTAAGGCATGCGAACGTAGCTGTGGGGTGGACCTTCGCAGCGCCCCACTCGCGAGGGCCAGAGGCACTGCAGAGAGGCGACTCGATTAAGCCCTGGTATGTCGATGCAGACGCGCAGCCCACCATCCTCGCCTGGATGGGGAGCCACAGCTGGCAGGCGGCGGCCGCCTTTCATGACTCTTGACTCCTGTAGATCCTGAATGGCCTTGCTGACGAACTCATGAGGGTCTGGCTCTCCTTGCCTTACTCCTTCTTGAGGGAAACGTGCTTCGAAACACGCCTCCATGTGGTGCCCAAGCGCCTCCCTCGTGACCTTAGCCAGGTCGGTGTCCCTCCAGGGGAGAGCCCCCGAGCCCTGCCTGAGGAGGGCGCCGGGCGCGCTTTCTTATGCGATGGAAGGAGGTTCCCCCTGGGCAGGCGTGGGCCCTGAGGGGCCTGCCTCCTGAGGGGCCGGGCCGGACGATGTCTTCTTCTTCTTGGGGGTGGTCTCGGAAAGCCTCCTGCTTCCGTGATCCGGGTCTTCCAGTAATGCGGCCTCGAAGGCTCGTTCCAGGGAACACACCGCGTCCTTCTCTTCACAGGGCACCGTGATGACTCCGCCACTTCCTAGCATCTTGAGGACGTTGTAGCCGTGGTGAGTAACGGCCATGAACTTGGCTAGCGCTGGGTACCCAAGGATGGCGTTGTACGGCAGGCGAATGTGAGCGACGTCGAAGTCGATGAGCTCGGTGCAGTAGTTGTCGCGCGCCCCGAAGGTGACAGGGAGGCGGACCTGCCCAATCGGGACAGTGGAGCCGTTGGTGACTCCGGAGAAAGGCTTGGTTGGCTGAAGCTGGTTGTAGGGCACTTGGAGATTATTGAATGTTTCCACGGACAGGACGTTGAGCCCTGCCCCGCCATCGATGAGGGTCCTGGTGACCACCACGTTGCTGATGATTGGGGAACAAAGCATCGAGAGGACTCCGGCTGTGGCCGCGCACTTGAGCTGATCTGCTGAGCTGAACATGATGGCACACGCCGACCACCTGAGAGGGCGCGTGGCTTCGAGCTTGGGGAGGACTGCATTCACTTCGCGGGCGAACTGCTTGAAGGTGCGTTGAGAGGCTGGGGCTTGAGCCCCGCCCAGGATGCAGGCGATCGCGCGCGGCTCCTAGAAGCCCCTAGCCCCCTTGTCCTGATGGCGGTCCTCGTTGGTCCTTGGATGCGGCGGCAGCGGAGGGAGGTCTGCGTTGCCTGGTGGGCGATCCTTGGAAGGTTCGGGCTGATCTCTACCCCGCTTGGTGTCTGGTTCTGCAGCGAGCACGGCAGCCCCCTTGCGCTTCACATCCTTGGCCTTGGGCTTCTTCTCTTCTGGGTCTGCGGCAGGCAGCTCAAGGAGGGAGAGACGCCCTTCCTCAGCCCTGGCGCACTTGGTTGCCAAGTTGAACAACTCCAAGGAAGTGCACAGGTCTTCATGCATCGCCAGCACCTCCTTCATCTTGACATCATGCACGCCGTCGGAGAAGGCTGAGATGATGGCCTCCTCGGTCACCTTGAGAATCTTGAGGCGTGTGTTGTTGAAGCGCTGGATGTACTTCTGCACGGTCTCTCCGGGTTGTTGCTTGATGCGGCGCATGTCGCTCACGGTGGGTGGCCGGTCGCGAGTACCTTGGAAGTTGGCGATGAAGCGGGTGCGCATCTCATCCCAGGAGGAGATCGTGCCTGGAGCCAGGTTCAGGAGCCAGGTGCGGGCCCCATCCTTGAGCACCATGGGAAACCAGTTTGCCATGACCTTCTTGTCTCCGTTGGCAGCTTCGATGCCCATCTCATAGAGCTGGAGGAACTCCGCAGGGTCGGCCGTGTCGTCGTAACGAGGAGGCAGGTCTGGCTTGAACTTGCCGAGCCACGCGACACTGCGTAGCTCGGTGGTGAAGGCACGGCAGCCTGCTGTGGCCACGGGAGGCCTTGGGTGACGAAGAGCTTGGTCTTGCATGTCCCCACGCGCTACAGCTGGGAGCAGCGAGGGGTCTTGACGTGCGGGAGCAGGAGCATGGTCGCGACGTGCTGGAGCAAGGAGCGCCCGAGCAGCTTCTTGCGGGCGAGGGACTTCTTGGCAGCTCTGCTCTTGCCACGCTGGCACCTGACGGAGCGGGTTCCGCCTGGGGGCCACGCGCCTTGGAGCCATGGCGCCTTCTTGAGGAGGAGGCGACCGGGGCGCCGCCGGAGCTTCGTCGCCCGCGCGGGGCGGGGTGCGGTGCAGCGGAACGGAAGGCGCAGGAGAGCCCCCTGCGGTGCGGACGAGCTCAGCGACGCGGTCGAGCCATTCTTCATAGACATCGTCGACGGGACGGTAGCGCAGGAGCTCATTTGCCGCGATGAGCGGAGCTCGAGCCTCCATGGGTGCGCCGAGTGCGCGGGACGAAGAACTAGCTGGGGTGAGCGAGGGAGTAGCGGTGCGGCCGTCTTGCCGCACGGACGGATACTGAGACGACGCTTGTTGCTCGTCCCCCGCCGGGCTGGTGGCGGCGTTGACGGTAGGTGACGGGGAACGGCAAGGACGCCCGCCAACAAGAGCCGTCTGGGCGACGCGGGAAGCGAGAGCGGCCCGGCGCTCGGCGCGGGCCCGACGATCGTCAGACATGGACGCGATGGTCGGAGGAGAACAGGGTGGTGGAAGACGAATTCCGGCGCACCCCTACCTGACGCGCCAAATGTTGGATTTCGGGTTCCGGCAGACCCTTGAGGTTCGACCACTGGGGTGCGCGCGGAGATTTCGCCTTCTACCTACCTGCACCCCTCCGCCTCGCTAAGATCTAAGATATGGAAAGAACAACACAAGAGACACAGGGTTTATACTGGTTCGGGCCACCGTTGTGGTGTAATACCCTACTCCAGTGTGTGGTGTGGTGGATTGCCTCTTGGGCTGATGATAATGAGCAATACAAGGAAGAACAGCCTCGCGAGGGTCTGTTCTTGGCTGGGGGGATGAACTGCTAGGAGGAGTTCAGTCACCCCTCTCTCTCTCTCTATTCTCGATTCTCTCTCTGATTTCAATCTCGATCTCTTGATTACGATCCCCTCTACCCTGTGGGCGGCTAGTCCTATTTATAGGCAAAGGCCCTGGGCCTCTTCCCCAAATATTGAGTGGGAAGGGCGCCAACAATTGGCCATTTTGAAGGGGAACATCTGGTACACTTATCCTAACTAAAGTTGGTCCTCGCCTGCCAAAGGCTCTGGTGGTGACGCTGGCTTGGGCTCCACAATGACTTCCTCCCTGCCGTTGGATTGGTCTTGGTATCGTTGCACCGAAACGGGTGCCTTTGCTTGATGCTCTCGCCTGCGCTTGCTCCCTTTGCACCAAAGAGGAAAGGAGGACACTGCGCGGCTGGCGCCCGCCTGGCGCCTTTTGTCGTCATGGCTTGCATCACGGGCACCCCGTGCGGTACCCCGCCTTGATCTCTCCGCCTCCTCGCGAGCCAGCCTAATGAGGTCATGCCTGAGGAAGCTCCGTGTCGTCCGCCCCACGAGGCTTGGCCCCTCGCGAGGTTCTTGGGTCTGTGTTGATGAAGACGGGTCGTGCTGGGCCCCCTTTGAGCCACGCCGCAGGCCGCAGGCAGGCAAGTCTGGGGACCCCCGTTCCCAGAACGCCGACAGATATAGTGGTTAAATCCAGGGCAAAGGAAACCTTGGTAGCTGATCTGAAGGAAACTTTGATAACCTCCAGATCTACAAGATGATGCTTAACCCGGCCAAGTGTGTTTTTGGAGTCCCAGCTGGCAAGCTTTTGGGTTTTTTGGTGTCTAACAGAGGCATTGAGGCTAACCCGGAAAAATCAAGGTGATTACATCTTTGGTTAAACCAGCGTGTATCAATGATGTTCAGCGGCTGGCGGGTCATGTAGCAGCTTTGAGCCGGTTCATAAGCCGGTTGGGTGAGAAGGCTATGTCATTGTATCAAATGATGAAAAAGACGGATGGCTTTGTTTGGAGTGACGCTGCCGACTCCGCCTTTGAAAGTTTGAAAAGATAGCTTGCTGAGCCGCCGATTCTTGCTGCCCCCATTGAGAAGGAGCCACTATTGTTATACGTAGGTGCTAACTCACAAGCCGTCAGCGTGGCCATTATTGTGGAACGCAAGGAGGCTGGCAAGAAACATTCGGTTCAACGGCCGGTTTACTATGTCAGTGAGGTGCTCATTGAATCCAAGCAAAGATACCCACATTGGCAAAAGCTTGTTCATGGGGTGTTCATGGAAAGTCGGAAGCTTAAGCATTACTTCCAGGGTCATCCTATCACTGTGGTTAGCTCTGCTCCTTTAGGACATATTATTCAGAATAGAGAAGCCACGGAACGAGTCGCCAAGTGGGCCATTGAGCCTGGCTCTCATAATTGAAAGTATGTGCCACGTACGGCCATTAAGTCTCAAGCACTGGTGAACTTCATTAACGATTGGATAGAGTCACAGATACCCGAAGAGAAGCCAGACAACACATATTGGACGATTCATTTCGATGGGTCCAGATAGTTGGAAGGCTCGGGGCTGGAGTTGTTTTAATTTCTCCTCGAGGTGACAAGTTCTGTTATGTGTTGCGATTGATGTTTCCTTGTACTAACAACACAGTAGAATATGAGGCCTTGCTCCATGGTCTTCTGATGGCTAAAGAGATGAGTTTAAGCCGGGTACGGTGCCTTGGCGACTCAGGTTTGGTGGCTCAGCACGTGTCAGGCAAGTGGGATTCCAAGGACCCTCTCATGGCGGCTTATCGCCGGGAAGTTAATGTTGTTGCTGGACATTTCAAAGTTATCAGGTGGAGCACATTGACCGCAGAAAAAACGAAGCGGCTGATGCTTTAAGCCGGTTGGGATCTGTAGAGACCAGACCTCAAATGGTCCAATCTCTGTGCTCCAGTGTCATCCCTGGATCAGTAATGTTGACACCGCACAGTACTTGAAGGATTTATAACAAAGTAGCAATCACACACTTATTACAACGAGTGTCTCAAAAGAGAACTTATTACAATTAACATGGCTTAAGGACATCTAACAACGATAACAGCAGAAGGCTTGGAAGATAAGTGAGTCCATCAACTCCAACAGCATCACTAAGTATAGAACCACGACCTAAAAGGCTCCTTACTCATCGTATGAAAAGTCTGCAACATGAACGTTGCAGCCTGAAATGGTTCAGTACATGGAATATGCTGGCAAGGTAACACATAGAGAGCAATGAAAGAATAAGGCTATACTACATGCATATTTGGCTGGTGGAAAGCTCTACGGTTACAGTTTTGCGTAAAGCCAAATTTTCCCTACTACAAAGGAATAAATTTTATTTAACTATCATGGTAGTTGTTAAACATTGAGAGTGTAGACACCCTCTCAATCCCAATTAAGCATCATCACTAAAACCCAACAAAATTAATTAGAGTAACATGATGAGATTCACATGATAATCCAAGTACTAGATACTCAAATTGTCCATAACCGGGGACATGGCTAACCATGATTAGTTTATACACACTGCAGAGGTTTGCACACTTTTCCCCACAAGACTCGATCTCCTCCGTTGGGATTCTCGCACTACATGGTGTTTGAGAAACGGATGACCGAGACATAGTCTTTCAGAAGCGCTTGTACCTTATGAATGGGTAGACCGTACCAACCTACAACCCCTACATCTGCTAGTCTACCACTGTAAGAGTTCGCACGACTTAGCCAACTATGCTAGAGCCCATAGTAGCTTGTGGCTGCACATAGAAGTTTCTACTATGAATAATCTCATGATCCCTTTGAGCCCGGGTGGCGGTCCATAAAGAAAAACAGGCAATCGCTGGAATACCCAGGTGCCTCAATCCACCCAGATGTGTGTTTAAGTTGCCACCTTAAATAAACCATTAATTTAACAATCTCACATCTGTCATGGATACACTCACCAATCCACGTCTACTAGTATAGCATGGCACAATGAGCAAACGTAGAAATAACTCCCAAGGGTTTGATAATAAAACAGGTAATAGGTACTACCTCATCTACTTCCCAAAACCCACATATTAATCAGATCCTAATCATGCAATTGTTTGAGGATTGATCTAACGCAATAAAACTTGGTAGTAAAGAGGTATGATCAAAGTGTTACTTGCCTTGCTGATGATCCGCAAAACCTAGCGATTCAAAGTAGCAAGCAGCGCACTCCGGGTACTCTATCGCAAACAAACAAGCATACAATAAGTACTCATCTAATGCATGGGTAAAACTCAAATAAGAGATCTAACCAGAAAGTTTAACTTAAGAACTCCGGTTTGCAAAAGGAATCAAATCGAACGAAGCAACGAAAAACAAGCGGCAAAAGAAACAAGCTTCGTTTACTAATCTGGATCTAGATCAAATTTTACAGAGACAAAAACTTGTTTAAGTTGGTTAAACGGAAATAGGGTTTTGAGACGAAACTCCAGGCGCTTGAATGGCCTGATTCCGACAAACGAGCAAAAAGTTATACTAGAACGAAAATCGGATCAGAAATCGCGATCAGAAAAATCGCGGAAAAAATCCGAGAAAAAGAAAAACGACGAACAGATTAACGAACGAGCGTTCGTTAACTGGATCTAAACAATGAATGCGTTCGTTAAAATGAACGAACGGGCGAACGCTCGCTAAATAACCTAAACCGAAAAAAATCGATCTAATAAAAAAACGGATCTAAAAAAACCAACAAAAAGCCGGCAGAAAAACCGAACGGTTTTTCTAAACAAGGCGGCGGGTCCGGCGGCGGCGGCAGCGGCTTGGGGCGCGGGCTAGGGTTTCCCGGGGTGGCGCTATTTAAAGGGCCCCGGCCAGAGGAGTCCTGGCCGATCCCGGCCCGTAGTCGGTTCAGTTTTTTTAATAATTACACGCAGAAAAACAAATAAAGAAATACTAAACGGACTCCAAAAATCCCGAAATAAATTTTTTCCCAACTTCTAAAATCAAGCCACACAGGATGAACATTTATTTGGGGCCTAAATGCAATTTTGAAAACGCACATTTTTCCAAAATTCAAATAAAATAGCAAATAAAACCAAAATAAAATCTTATTTGATTTTATTATTAAATCCCCAATATTTATTTATTTTTGGGAAAGTCATTTTATTCCCTCTCTCATATTTTTATGATAGAAATAAATGAAGATAAAATAAATAAAATTAAATGATCCTATTTTCCAAATTTGAGAAAACTCAAATATGAAAATAACAAAATCCCCAACTCTCTCCGAGGGTCCTTGAGTTGCGTAGAATTTCTATGATCAACCAAAATGCAATAAAATATGATATGAAATGATGATCTAATGTATAATATTCCAAATTGAAAATTTGGGATGTTACAGGATCTCAGCGTAAGCTGGTGCCACCTAACACTTTTCTAGATGTTCTGCATAACCCTTCTGTCAAACTGCCTACAGACGAAGATTTGGTCGTTCCAGACCTGGAGGCACAGTTAGTGGCGACTCTTCATGTTATTCCATATTGGACGTTACTGTATTTGGCTTACATGACCCGGGGTGAGTTGCCAAAGGATGAGACCTTGGCTCGACAGATAACCCGGCGGTCTAAGTCAATGACAATTTCCAACGGTGAGTTGTATCATCACAGCGTCACTGGAGCGTTTCAACGTTGTGTCTCTCCTGAAGAAGGTCAAGAATTTCTTCGTGAGATCCATGAAGGGGATTGTGGTCATCACGCTGGTTCAAAGTCTCTTGTGGCTAAAGCTTTTCGTCATGGTTTTTACTGGCTAACGGCTCATGCTGATGCAGAGGATCTGGTCAGTAGGTGTGATGGGTGTCAAAAATTTGTGCGACGAGCGCACATGCCGGCTCAAGAATTATGGATGATTCCAATCACTTGGCCGTTTGCAGTCTGGGGGCTTGACATGGTTGGACCTTTTAAAAAATCTAAGGATAAAAAGACACATCTTTTGGTGGCAGTTGACAAATTTACAAAATGGGTTGAGGCAGAGCCGGTTAGTAAGTGTGATGCAGCCACGGCAGTTCAGTTCATGAAAAAGGTGATCTTTCATTTTGGCTTTCCACATAGCATTATAACTGAAAATGGTACTAATCTTTCCAAAGGCGATATGGAGTAGTTTTGTCAACATGAGCATATCCGGCTTGATGTTTCGTCAGTAGCCCGCCCCCAATCCAATGGTCAAGCTGAGACAGTAAATCAAGAAATCTTAAAAGGTCTCAAGCCCCGGCTTATGGTTCCTTTACAACGGAAGTTGGGTTGTTGGGTAGAGGAGTTACCCTCAGTACTGTGGAGCATCAATACCACTCCTAACAGGTCTACGGGTTATACGCCTTTCTTCATGGTGTATGGAGCAGAAGCAGTCCTGCCTAGTGATATTCGTCATCACTTGCCCCGTGTGGCAGCTTACGTTGAAGCTGATAATGAACAAGCCCGACAGGATGCACTTGACTTGTTAGATGAAGAGTGAGATTTGGCAGCAACCTGGTCAGCAATTTACCAACAGGACCTGCGCCGTTATCACAGTCGCCGGGTTAAGTCCAGAACCTTTCAAGAAGGTGACATGGTGCTCCGGCTCATCCAGGATCAGTCCGATGCACACAAGTTATCCCCACCTTGGGAAGGACCCTTTGTGGTCAGCAAAAATTTAAACAACGGGTCATATTACCTTATCGACGTTCGAGAGCATAAAGACTCACGTAAGTCGGAGGAGGAGACCCGCCGGCCATGGAATATTGCTCAGCTTCGCCCATACTATACTTGAGCCACCGGCTCTCACCATGTACATACTTTGATATGTTATGATAAGTAATAAAGCAGGACCTCTGTCCTTTTTCCTCCTCAATGGTCATATATTTTTATTATTCTCATAATTCAAACAACCATTAGGGGGCTGATCGTATCCGAGTCTAGCTTAACCCTTTTGGTCCGGCTCATGATCGTATTCGAATCTAGCCGTAAACCTCATGGTCACTTGGGGGCTTCCTGTTCAAACATAGGTCATATTCGAACCAAAGAGAACATAGCTGTTGTAACCCTCTTGACCGGCGCAAAGCCAAACTCACTAGGGGGCTTCTAGATCGTATCCGAATCATAGCTTCACCCCTTTTGAGTCCGACTTGGATCGTATTCGAATCAGGGTCGTTAAAAACCGCTCAAGGTCATTTGGGGGCTTCCTGTCCAAATATAGGTCGTATTCGAACCAAAGAGAACATAGATGTCAGTACCCTCTTGATCGGCGCAACGCCAAAACCACTGGGGGGCTACATGGTCGTATTTGAATCCTAGCTTAACCCCTTTGGTCCAGTTTACTGATCGTATTCGAATCAGAAGCCTCCAAATTACTCTTAATGCTTGATTTACATCATTTTGAAACATCCTGTTTTGTTTTCCTGGTTTTTGTTGTCTCAAAGCTAACTGCACGTAAGGTATCAATTTTAACCGGCTCGGTTATTTGACAATGAGTGGCCAAGGGATAGCAATCATCAGGCATATCAAGGTGTTGGCTTCTATAAACATTACGGTCGTCAACCTTATTGTCCGGTTCATATAAGTCAGCAATTCAGAATCAAAGAACATAGGTATGACATTATTGTTCATAAACAAGCTTATTTGTATCTTTTCATTAATCAAAGGTTTTTTCAGCCGTGTTTATCTTACATCTGGTCATGTTTTTTACACCATGATAATTTCATAGTTATGTATCGGGTGTTTTTGACCCGTCCCGCGATCAACTGCCAGGACAATTTTTTATCTTTTGCATACAAGAACAGATTCAAGCACTGCAGATGTGATGGCAGATATAATTCATATATTGACATTACGAGTAAAAGGTCATATGCAACATCCTATGCACGATGGCATAGGAAAAATATGTAGTTTTCAAACTAACCTATTACAAGGCATTGAGAGCCCAAAAGGTTAGACTGTTTTCTCTTAAGCAGGTCTCAAGCTAAAGGATGAATTATTCAGATGGTTATGACTCCTCCCTGGACGGATCACCTCCATCCACTGGCTAGAAGCTGGGATTGGAACGATCAAAGTCGTTCAGAGCAATGAACTCGGCCTCATCATCAATTAGGCCGGCCGGGTCAACTTCCGGGGCCAAAGTGTGTTGGCGAACCGGCGGGATAAGATCCGTCAATTTATAAGAGGGAGTCACCATCTTTTTATTCTCCACATCAAAACCCGACTGATATTTGTCAATGTTGGTTTCCTCGCCAAGAATGGTAGCTTGAGGACAAACTCCCCTCACACAGGCAATAAAGTCATCTTACTCAAATGGAGTCCCGTCTTCCTTCACGGTAGGGTACCCCTTTGCCATGTCCACCGGGTCTAAATCTGGCACCCAGGCTTTGGAGCGGCTCAGGGCAGTTAGGGCTCCGACTCTTGCACAAGACCGTTGGACCTCTTGAAATCTGGCAGGTAAGATGGATAGCTTCTTCAATACATCACTCAAATGGTTGGGTCCTTGGTTGGCAGGGGAGATCGTAGCAAGTTCCCGTTGAGCCCCAGTGTATAGTTTCTCCACCAAGGTATAAACCGCCTTCAGTTTTGTCACACTATTTTGACTCAGATTGTTACTCCGTGGACCTGTGAGTGTTTTAACAAAGGTTCAACAGGCAGTTTATATTCCTGGTCAAAATAAGACTATAAGTGATTAATGCAAATGACTCGCCAAAGATTGCGGAGGCCATTTGAGACACACGGTTTTTAAAGCCGGTGAGCTCAGTGGTAACTTCCTCGAGAGCCGTTTCTACTATCTCAGCACGTTGTATCAACATGCCTTCTCATCAGCCCAAGATTTCTTCTTTGCATCCAAACCGGTCTTCAGTTTTTCAGCTTCAGAGAGGCTCAATTGAAGTTTGGAGTCAGCAGTCTTTATCTCGCTTCTTGATCCGCCAGCTGGGTCTTTGCATCCGTCAGTTGAGAGCTCAATTCAGTTAGGGCGGTCTACAAACATGCACAGGTGTGTCAAAATTTAAATACAAGTTATACTGATTAGATTCCCAAGTGCTTTGCAATGCAACACCACTTGGCACTTGGGGGCTAATGTCTGTCAAAGAAGTTCCTTTTTTCCAGGCTTAAAGTCCCAAGTATTTTACAAGTAACAACACTTGGCACTTGGGGGCTAATGCATGACCTTTTGAAAGTTTTTTCATATTAAGCTAGATCACATTATTTATTTCAACTAATTCAAGACAGTTATGAAGTTAAGTACCGGCTCATTTGTGATAAATTGAGCCGACCCTTGGGGACTACAGGTGGAAGATAAAGCTGGATTTAAGGAAAATCAAAGACAGGGTATCAAACTGTATCACAAGTCTACAGATCATTTAGATTCCTCATAATCCGGAGACTTGGGGGCTGGCAGAGCATATATAAAATGGTGAAAGTCAGTGAACATACCTCATATTTCACCTGAAGTTGCTTGACCATCTCAATTTCCGAGTCACGGCTAGAATTCACGTGACTGAGGTAGCCAGACAACACATCACTAACGTTCAGATGAGCGTAATGAGAGACATCAAACCGCACCTTCTGCCTCTCTAAATACTCTTCTTTAGCAGAGTGTCGGGCCAATAAAGTGGGGTTGCCCGGCTTAACGAATCGACTACCAGTAATCAAGACATCATTGTCAGAAGTTGTCGGCGGGTTGGCAGAGCTAGATGGTTCAGTGATAGCCAGATTAAGAGTGGTTTCATAGCTGACAGCTCAGGAGGGTCCGATTGAACATGAACAGTCGGGTCTTCTGGCGCTTCAGATTGATCAGGAGGAGTTGGTACTGCCAGTTCAGGTGCAGGATCTTTCGGGTTTTCTGCCGGCTTAGTCACCTTAGCTCTCTTGGACTTTGCTTGACCGCTAAGAAAGATTTTATGAGACAGTTAGTATAATAATGCAGTTTAAGATGCAGAAGAAAGATGATTGTCCTTACCCAGGGGCAGTCTTGAAAGCCAGAAATTGAGTTTGTGACGAGTCGCCAGAAGAGCGAGAAACTTCCTGCAAAGGTAAAATAAAGTTAAGAAAATAAGGAAATAGATTCATAGATTAAAAAAGGACAAAGGTGAAAGAAACCTCATTCTGGCGTTTTCGAGGAGTTTTTTGTAAGTCGGAAGGTGGTTCATCATCGTGTCGTCCTGGCAATAGTCAGTGTCAATAAGATAGTTGAAAAATTGGCCAAGGGAGTCAAGGGCTACCTCCGACTCAGAAACATCATCCAGCTGGAATATGTTAGATGCAGTCTTCTTATTCTTGGGCTTCCTGGTCGTTCTCCTGGCGGCTATGGCAGCGGCTCTAGCCTTCTTGGCAGCTTCATGATCATACTTGGCCTTCCAGAAGTCAGATTTGGCCTGTAAACAAATAAACAGGTTAAAACATCATGCAAGTATTTAAACTACTAAGGAAAACACAAAAAGAGAAAGAGGTTAGGGGTTTTTTTACCTCGGGTGCCGGGTTAAGTTTGCAGAAGGGGTTTAATCCAACCTTACTGCAGTCCTTGTATTTGCCTTTCACAAGGATGGTTGACATTGCAACAATGTCTTCTTCAGTCAATTGAACAGAGCTATAACGCAGAGAGTCATCTGGGCCTCCGCAATATTCATACATTAACTTGGATCGGCGGCTTAGAGAGATGACCCGCCAAGCAACCCAACAACGGATCAGGTCAACTCCAGTTAAGCCATTCCCCAATAAGGCTTGAATCCTGTTGATAGATGGAATAAGCTTCTTGCGTTCAGCAGTAGTAAGCTTGTCAGGGAGCACGAACTTAGAGTCAAGACGCTCCACGCGGTAACCCGACAGTGGTTTTTTATCAGCTGGTGATATATCTTGGCAGTAGAACCAAGTTTGGTTCCAATGTTTAGGATGGCTTGGTAAGACCACTAAAGGAAAGACGGCACCCTCTCGGTGTTGAATCAAGATCCCGCCAAGTTCCAAGCTAGGACGGTTGGTGCACTCATTTTGGCGGTTCAAATAAAAGTACTCTCTGAAGAGCTCCACAGTCGGTTCCTCTTGAAGATATACCTCACAAAGAACTTGAAAATTGCAGATATTGGATATAGAGTTGGGTCCAATATCTTGTGGACGAAGCTTGAAAAAACGCAGAATGTTGCGGAAGAACTTTGAGCCGGGTGGTGAGAAGCCCTGGTTCATGTGATCAGTGAAAATGATAACTTCACTGTCTTTTGGCTGGGGCCGTTCTTCGTCCGGGTCAGGAGCACGATAAGACATAATGTTTTTCTCTGGCAATAATCCTATGGTGACAAATTCCTTCAAGGTATCCTCAGTAACTGTGGAAGGGACCCAGTTGCAGACTGTTGGCGCTTTGGATAGCATGATGAAAAAAGAGCAAGCTGAAAGGAAAGTAATTTGCCGGTTCAATTTATTGATGAAGTTACAGGTTCATGATTATAGTACAGATGAGTAATGGCGGCTTAAATAAGGGCTAATTATATATAAAGGAAAAATAAGCCGGAGTCATAAGCCGCCATGACTGAAAATATTCAAAGGTTGCTTGAGTCGGAAATTGGCTAAGTACTGAGATAAACAGGTTTCACAAGTGGTTGCTATTATTTTGGATCAAAATGGCTCAGAAAAGGGAAATAAATCTAGACCTAAAAACCAGCACAAAGGAGTTCATCAGTTCTAAGGAGACCTTTGTACAAGAAGAAAGGGATCTGTTAGCCTCTGAAATGGATGTAAAACAACTACCGCATAGATTCTATATTTCTTTTAGATCAAAGGAGGGGGCAGTGGAGAAGTTGCAAGGAATATATGACGAACAGTGAAGAACACAAGAAAGAAACTTCCCGAACCCTAATGCAGATCTATGGGGGTGAGAAAGCGAGAGCTTACGGGTGCAGAGCTGCTGCGGAGGATCGTCGCTGTTCTCTGGACAGACTCAGGGTGATGCAGCGGCCGGAGTTGAGGACGATGGTGCACTGTGGCCGCGGCGGAGCTCGAGTGGCAGAGAAGTTGCGAGAGGAGGAACAGGAAGAAAGAGGAAGGACCGGACATGCCTATTTATAAGGGATAAGTGAATGGGTACGCACGAAAATCGAGCAAGACAAAGTAATGATTATCCAACTAAAATGACGCCTCGGTTTTCGAAAAACATTTAAGATAAGGATCCGTTAAAGATGACGTCGTGGCGTTTTTCCAAATTTTCTGAAGATGACGTCACGGCGGGTTACAGAGCTTTTACAAATAGCAGAAGATGGATTTCGACTAAGTGTTGGGGGTTGACAAGAACAAAGTTCAAATGAACCTGGGGCCTAATGTTGGGAATATGACTACCAGGTATGACCCGCCCAGGAGGGGCCGGGTCAATCTTCATGGCGGGTTATTAAAATAAGCCCAACGAATATACAAGGCGATAGTTTATTATAATACTTGTAGTAGGCCCAAGCCCAGAGGCGGCTTAAGGCCCATTGAGGGAGTCCTAAATTAGGGGTCTATGGACAGCCGGACTATATCCTTTGGCCGGACTATTGGACTATGAAGATACATGATTGAAGACTTCATCCCGTGTCCGGATGAGACTTTCCTTGGCGTGGAACGCAAGCTTGGCAAGACGATATGTAGATCTCCTTCCTTGTAACCGACTCAGTGTAACCCTGGCCCCCTCCGGTGTCTATATAAACTGGAGGGTTTAGTCCATAGGACAAGATACAATCATACCATTGGCTAGCTTCTAGGGGTTAGCCTCTACGATCTCGTGGTAGATCAAATCTTGTAATACTCATATCATCAATATCAATCAAGCAGGACGTAGGGTATTACCTCCATCAAGAGGGCCCGAACCTGGGTAAACATCGTGTCCCCTGCCTCCTGTTACCTTCTGCCTTAGACGCACAGTTCGGGACCCCCTACCCGAGATCCACCGGTTTTGACACCGACATTGGTGCTTTCATTGACAGTTCCACTGTGCCGTCACCATAAGGCTCGATGGCCCCTTCGATCATCGATAACGATGCGGTCCAGGGTGAGGTTTTCCTCCCCGGACAGATCTTCGTATTCGGCGGGTTCACACTGCGGGCCAATTCGCTTGGCCATCTGGAGCATATCAAGAGCTACGCCCCTGGCCATCAGGTCAGGTTCAGAAATTTAAACTACACTGCCGACATCCGCGGAGACTTGATCTTCGACGGATTCGAGCCCGTGTCAGGTGCGCCACGCGATCACGACGAGCATAATTTAGCTCTGCCATCGGATAGTGTTCGGGAGATCACACCTACAACTACTTCGGCCTTCAATCTGGAGCAAACTGCGCCATCTGAGGACGGAGCGATAGACCCCGCCACGGAGGCCGCACTCTCAATGGCGATGGAGCCCGATACTGGCTTCACCCCTTATGAGAGTCGTGTTGCCAAACCACTGGATTCGTCTCCGGCCACGAACTCCGAGCCGCATGCATCCGTGCCTATCGAATCTGACTGGGCGCCGATCATGGAGTTCACATCCGCGGATATCTTTCAGCACTCGCCTTTCGGCGATGTGCTAAATTTATTAAGGTCTCTCTCCTTGACGGGAGAACCTTGGCCGAACTATGTCCGACTAGAACGGGATGCGGACGATGAAGAAATTCGCCGCCCACCCACCACCCACTTAGTAGCCATTGTCGACGATTTAACCGACATGCTCGATTTCGACTCCGCAGACATCGACGGCATGGACGACGATGCAGGAGAGCAACAGGAACTAGTGCCCACAGGGCACTGGACAGCCACTTCATCACATGAAATATACATGGTGGATACACCCAAAGAAAACGATAATGAGGAATGGGAGGAGACAGCGGATGATGACCCCTCCAAGAAGCAAACAAAGCGTCGGCGTAGGCACCGCTCCAAATCCTGCCTCGACAAAAACAGTGATAACAGCGCAAGAGAAAATAACACTCCAGTCGACTCCAGAGGAAATGACGACCACATTACCCTAGCGGCAGAGCACGATGAAGCTGCAAACGGCGAACATAGTACGGACCCGACGTCCGAGTACGGCGACGCCGAGGATAAACCTCATCAAACCCCCTCTGAGGAGGAAAATAGTCCGGACAAAGATGCACACATCATCCCGGAAAAATCACTCGGAGCAAGAGAACCTCCGCAGAAGGCTTATTTCCACAGCGAGGAGTCTGAAGAAGCAGAAGCAAAGGCTTAAGGCCGCACAAAATACGCTCAACAGCAGGTGGAACAAAGTGCTTGACAACGAAGAAAAGTATGGTGGAAGTTACCACACAAGGAGCTATCCAAAGCGCAAGCTATTACCTGAATTCGTCGATGAAGCCTTAGAGCTCACACAGCCGAAAAATAATACGGCCAACTGGTCGGATCAACCACCTTGCGACCGCGATAGAGTGGCTAATAAGGTCGCACATAAGTCAACACACGATCTACGTGAGGACTTGCGCCAAAAATCCAGTATGACCAGATCCATCTATGGATCTAGGAAGCATGCTCCGGCACAAAATCAAAACCAAACACTACAACCGCCCGAACGCCATGATACACCCAAATACAGGGGTGCCGCACACCCCCTATGTTTCACCGATGAGGTGCTGGACCATGAGTTCCCAAAAGGATTCAAACCAGTGAACGTAGAGGCGTACGATGGGACCACAGACCCTGGGGTCTGGATTGAGGTCTTTATCCTCCATATCCATATGGCTCGCGGAGATGATCTCCATGCCATCAAATACTTGCCCCTCAAGCTCAAAGGACCAGCTCGGCACTGGCTAAAAAGCCTCCCCAAAAACTCAATCGGGAGTTGGGAGGAGCTCGAGGATGCTTTTCGGGCTAATTTCCAAGGGACCTATGTCCGACCTCCGGATGCAGACGATTTAAGTCATATAAGTCAACAGCCTGGGCAGTCAGCCCGAAAGCTTTGGAACAGGTTTCTCACTAAGAAGAACCAAATCGTCGACTGTCCGGACGCACAAGCCTTAGCAGCTTGCAAACACAGCGTCTGAGACGAATGGCTCGCCAGACGCCCCTGCCAAGAAAAACCGAGAACAATGGCAGCCCTGACAAGCCTCATGACCCGCTTTTGCGCAGGCGAAGATAGCTGGTTAGCCCGCAGTAGCACCAGCGACCCAAGCACATCCGAAGTCAGGGATGGCAACGGAAAACAATGACGCAATAAAAACAAGCATCGAAATAAAGAAGATAGCCCAGATAATATGGCGGTAAACGCCGGATTCAAGGGCTCTCGACCAGGTCAGCTGAAAAAGCCTTTCAAAGGCAGCAGAGATGGACCGTCCGGCCTAAACATGATTCTTGACAAACTATGTCAGATTCATGGCACCCCCGATAAGCCTGCAAACCACACCCACAGAGAATGCTGGGTCTTCAAGCAGGCCAGTAAGCTAAACGCCGAACACAAGGGGGGGACACCAAGCAAAGACGAGGACGAACCTCGCAAGCAAATTACTAGAGGACAGAAAAAAATCCCACCAGAAGTTAAGACAGTAAACATGATCCATGTGACGAAGAGGAGAAGCAAACATGCACTCCGAGACATACGCGCTATAGAGCCCGTCACCCCTAAGTTCAACCGCTGGTTAGACTGCCCAATCACCTTTGATCACGGAGATCACGTGACAAGCATCCGACATGAAGGATTGGCTGCCTTTGTGTTAGACCCAACAATAAATGGATACCATCTCACACGAGTCCTTATGGACGGCGTGAGTGGTCTAAATCTGATATATCAGGACACAGTCCGCAAAATGGGGATAGATCCGACAAAAATAAACCACAGTAATACTACCTTCAAGGGAGTAATACCAGGCCCAGAGGCCCGGTGTACGGGCTCTCTATTACTACAGGTTGTATTTGGTTCTCCCGACAACTTCCGAAGTGAAAAGTTAACTTCTACATCGCTCCATTCCGAAGTGGCTACCAAGCACTACTCGGAAGAGCGGCTTTCACTCGTTTATGCAGTACCACATTATGCTTCTCTCAAGCTTAAGATGCCCGGTCCACGTGGCACCATTACAGTTAGTGGAAATATTGAGCATTCTATATGCGCGGAAGAATGCGCGGCGGCTTTAACAGCCGAGCACTAGACGGCCTCTCCAACCAGAATAAATGGCAGGTCGTCAAGACCACGGACACGGTTAAACGAGTCCGGCGCATCACAACAAATACATAAGATTGGTTTGATTGTTAAACCCTCATAAACGGTACCAGGGGCTTCCCGCGTGTAATCAGGGCTATCTTGGCTCAACTTGACTTATCTTGAATTTTGAAGGTTTATTGATAATAACCAATTTTCTTGCACGACAACTTTCACCTAAGTTCTTCTATTTTACAGATGACAATCATGCTACACTCGTCCAGGACACGGCACAACGGTGACACAGGCGCAGACGTGCAGCAGGGACCCGCTCAAAGGTTTCTTTTCAGATTAAGACCCTGCGAAAACCTTTTTTACTGTCTCTTGTTGTTCACATCCTCCGGATACTCAATACAACCGAGAAGGATGCTGACGTTATTGGCATGTGGCCACGTCAGGATATTGCACGTACCTGGACACTCGGGGTTTATTATTAAGGGCATTATTCTTCCCGGCATATGTTATAAATACCGAATACCTTAGGGAGTGTTCGGCGTCGCGAGTTTGGCCTTATATGCATCAGCTCCGAATCATGTCTTTGGTCAAATGTTGGGTTTGCCCGGCTCCCATGTTTTGGTACCTTACGTTTCGCTATATCGGCTAAGGTAGCACTGGGAGAACTACTGCGATTGTGCCCTGGTTCATCCGAATGAGCACCTCAGTAGAGAAAGCCAAAAACTGACTGTCATGATACAGCGCGAGACTAGTCAACCACTCGATGACTTAGCGGAATCTTCGGGATTACTCCGCATTAACGAAGGGTAGTTTCCCGGTCATGTACGTACGCGCCCCGTATTCGGATGAGCGCGATGGTACCACGGGCTATCTAGTAGTCCTGCAGTCAAACTCCTATGGCTAAGTGAAAGTGTTAAAGCAATATAGTCCGATTGCCTCGTTCGCTGTGCTACCACCTCCTTAATGGACAAAGACATTGGATCAAGTGTGAATACGCATTTTTTGCGAACACCCCCACATTATATGCGTGGGGGTTGAAGCCGACGACTGGAAACTTTCAGGTTATATACATATATACATAAATGGCCACACAAGAGGCATCATAATACTTTCAGGCAAAAGTATAAACACAGCTTTCATAATTCAATAAGATATTGTTTTTACATTGGGAATACATGTCACTACAACATAATATTCTTCGAGCAATGTGCCTCTATCGAACGAGCGCCTTCAAGGACCTCTTCAAAGTAGTGCTCGGCAGGTACTCGGCCCACGGCCGAACCCTGTGTTGCAATAGAGGTGGCCTCCATATCTTCCCAGTATGTCTTGACACGGGCAAGTGCCATCCGCGCACCCTCTATGCACACCGACCTCTTTATAGAGTCGATGTGCGGCACAGCACCAAGGAATTGTTGCACTAAACTAAAGTAACTATTCGGCCTTGGCCCTCCCAGCCACAAATGATCTACAATAGACCTCATAGCAAGTCCGGACAACCTATGGAGCTCGGCCCACTCGGCCATTTGCTCATTCAACAGCAGCGGACGCACTAGAGCATGGAACTGTGACCAGAACAACTTTTCCACTTCACGATCTCTTTGATCCTTGAAGTACTCGGCCGCATCAGCAGCACTTGCTGCCAAATCCACGTATGCGTCCGCTGAACTCCATAGTTGATCAAGAGGAGCATACTTCGAATCTCTGAACTAAGTCCGCAACAAAAAGGGCTTCCCAGCCGCGATATCTGCAGCTTGACGTAGCTCCTCCTTCGTCACTCTGATTTTGGAGCGGGTTTCCTTGGCTGCTACCATGGCCTTCTCCAAGTTCGTCGCCTTCGCTCTGCTTTCTTTTTCAAGAAGCTGGTAACGGTCAGCGGCATCTTTCAACTCAACGGCCATCTTGGATACTCTTTCCTTGCTCTGGCAATGTGTGGCTTGTTCATCCCTCAGCTCTTCGTCCGCCTTTAGAGCGGCCACATCGCTATTTCTTGCTTGTTCCTTGGCTCGGGCAAGCTCCGCCTGAAGGGTCTCCACGGTGGCAGCTCCATCTGCAGTCACAACATATTAAGATACCGGCATCATGCTCCTCTTACTATGTGTTGATCACCAGAGAAATCACTTACCCTGTGCCTCATCAAGCCGCTTGTTGACAAGCACGATGTCGGCATCAGCCGCATCAAGTTGCCGCTTTAGCTCGGCAAACTCATCAGTCCGGCTAGCCACCGGACCTTCAGCCACCTGCACATAAAGGCGGTCTGGTTATTACCTAGGACTATGATCCTCTATTTGCCGCTGTTTTTGACGGCAACCAGAGTCTCAGGGGCTACTATCTGCATAGGGCACACCTAGTGTGTGCGGTACTGTCAAAAACATACACTATTTCACGTACCTCAAAGCCTTTCAGCAGGCTCATAAAAGCTTCATGCAAACCACTTTCGGCGGATGAAATCCTTTCAATTACCGTACCCATTAGCGTATGATGTGCTTCTGAGATGGCCGCTTGCTCCAGAAGATCCTTCAGTGCGTCCGACCGCACACTATACGGTTCCCGACTCTTTCTGTTGCTCTCTTTAGGAGCCGAATACTGAGGACTCCGGGTGGCCAAAGGATTACCCTCTGGCCTTGGCGGATCAGGAGAAACCCTCCGCGACAACACTTCAAGGTCGCCCGCCTCATGAGGCGGGGTGGCAGGGGGAGGTGTTTCGCTCTCCATCATCTCCGGAAGAAGATTCCCCAATGATGAACTCTGTCAAGAAGGGCTACGATCCGAACTACAAGATATAAGCTTTGGTTACTATCTTCAGAAGTAAGGTACGATATTTTCATTATTAAGTACCTTTGTTTACTTACAGCTCGGTCAAGGGTTGATCCCCTTGAGGGAACTTTGCGGCAAGAGTACCCTCCAAGACGGGACCCTCTGGCGAAGATTTATTCCCCCGTTTGAAAACCTTTGTTTCCGGGTCTTCAGAGGTGTTCCTCTTCCTTCCTTGGGGAGAGGGAATGTCAGGTTCTTCTCCCTGGTTATCCTCCTTCGCGGAGGTGCTAATTCCCCCGGTTTGGACGAATAGTGAGCGAGGCCCGCTTTCAGCCTCTGTATTCCTCCCTTTATCTTCCCCTGAGGGCGCTTGATAGGGCGCCGGCTCGAGCATTCTTTCTAGCACGGGATTGGCCAGGCCCTCGGGAAGGGGGGCCGAACACCTGATCATCTTCGCCTTGGTTATCCAGTCCTGGTTAAAGAGCGACTTTTCAGAATGATGTTATGATAAATAAAAAGATAGCGTGTTCGGCCATGGGATTACTTACTTGGGTTTCGGGGCGATTACAGCTCAGACCCGCATCCTCGGTGGTGTCCGGACACTCTATTTGGGGTCCGAAGAACAATTTGTACATCTCTTCGAGCGTCATGCCGAGGAAGTGCTGAATAGTTCGCGGTCCTTCCGGGTTGAATTCCCACATACGGAGGGATCGACGTTTGCAAGGCTCGACTCGACGAACTAGCATGACTTGCATTACCATGACCAAGCTGACATCTCTCTCAAGGATATCTCGGATGCGACTCTGCAATATCGGCACATCATTTGCCGGCCCCCAGTTCAGCCCCTTGCTGATCCATGACGTCAGTTGTGGTGGGGGACCCGAGCGAAAGGCAGGGGCGGCTACCCACTTGGCACTTCGAGGAGCTGTGACATAAAACCACTCCCGCTGCCACAAACTGGACACCTCTGGGAAGGAACCCTCTGGCCATGGAGCATCAGTGCTTTTGCTTATTACGGCACCTCTGCACTCTGTGTGCCGCCCCTCGATCATCTTCAGCTTCACATTGAAAGTCTTGAGCCACAGGCCGAAGTGTGGGGTAATGCGGAGAAAGGCCTCACACATGACGATGAACGACTAGATGTGAAGGAGGGAATCCGGGGCCAGATCATGGAAATCTAGCCCATAATAGAACATGAGCCCCCTAACAAAGGGATCCAGAGTGAGGCCTAGCCCTCGGAGGAAGTGAGAGATGAACACAACACTCTCGTTGAGTTCGGGAGTGGGGATGACCTGCCCTCAGGCGGGTAGCCTGTGCGAGATTTCGGCGGTTAGATACCTGGCCTCTCTTAGCTTCTTGATGTCCTCCTCTATGACAGAGGAAGGCATCCAGCAACCTTGGAGGTTGGATCCGGACATGGTTGAAGGTCCGAAGCGCCTGACCTGCGCCTTGGGTGTTGGAACTCAAGGCGGGGGAAGGATTCGATTGAGCACGAGAGGGAAAAAGGACAGGCCTTGGCCTCTTTATAAAGAAGGTGAATATCAAGCGTCCTCCTCGTGGCCGTTTGGAACTTGCTTAAAATCGAGGAGTCATACCAACATGCATGATTGGGTTACCCACATCCATATTGATGAGAATCCCGTAATAAGGGGGACACGATCTCTACTTTGACAAGACGTGTCAAGAAAACCACCTCGCAATATGTGCAGCACTGGTTGAGAAAAATGGTTCGAATAATGACCGGGCCATGACATGATGTCATGCTGTCAAAACGTGTCAGTAGATTAGATTTGTGGAAATATTATTCTCTCTACGGTGGTATGTGGAACCTTTTTTGCAGAGCCGAACACTATCCTTGTGTTCAAAATCTTCTATGGAGTATTCGGGGGAGGAACCCGCCTTGCAATGCCGAAGACAAACTGCGCGCCGGACTCATCGTCATTGAAGCCTGGTTCAGGGGCTACTGAGGGAGTCCTGGATTAGGGGTCTCCAGATAGCCGGACTATATCCTTTGGCCGGACTATTGGACTATGAAGATACAGGATTGAAGACTTAGTCCCGTGTCCGGATGGGACTTTCCTTGGCGTGGAAGGCAAGCTTGGCAATACGATATGTAGATCTCCTCCCTTGTAACCGACTCTGTAACCCTAGCCCCCTCCGGTGTCTATATAAACCGGAGGGTTTAGTCCATAGGACAAGATACAATCATACCATAGGCTAGCTTCTAGGGTTTAGCCTCTACGATCTCGTGGTAGATCAACTCTTGTAATACTCATATCATCAATATCAATCAAGCAGGACGTAGGGTATTACCTCCATCAAGAGGGTCCGAACCTGGGTAAACATCGTGTCCCCTGCCTCCTGTTACCATCCGCCTTAGACGCACAGTTCGGGACCCCCTACCCGAGATCCGCCAGTTTTGACACCGACACCCATAATTGTAAACTGCCATGTATAAAGTAAGACTTGTAAAGAAAGGCATGTAAGAGGAGTCACCGAGCCGGACACGTTGTAATAAGCCGACCTGGACTCTGTAGGCCGCCAGGCGTCCACCCGTGTATATAAGGGGACGACCCGGCGGCGGCTTAGGGCAAGAAACAACAGATTGAGAAGCCAAGCTAGCGTATTTCGCTCCTTGGTCATCGAAACCTAGCAATGCCACATCAACTGGACTAGGCTTTACCTTCACCACAAGAGGCCGGACCAGTATAAACCTCTCGTGTCCTTTGTCCCGATTAACCCCTTTAAGCTTCCTAGTTGCGATGGCTCCACGACTAAGTCCTTTCACTAGCACATCTGCTGTGACTATTCCATGAAAACTACTGACATAAACAACAAGACATGATTGTTCATTAGAAGTCTTGCTACACCACCAAAACGAACCCATCTGCAGCGCTGATACGTCTCCAATGTATCTATAATTTTTGATTGTTCCATGATGTTATATTATCAATCTTGGATGCTTCATAATCATTTTATAGCCATTTTATATCATTTTTGGTACTAACCTATTGACATAGTGCCAAGTGACAGTTGATATTTTCTGCATGTTTTTACATCGCAGGAAATCAATATCAAACAGAGTCCAAACGCAACGAAACTTTACGTATATTTTTTTAGACCAGAAGGAACATAATGGGCCCTGGCTGCGTCTGGGGGTGCTCCGAGGAGAGCACAACCCACCAGGGTGCACCAGGAGGCCTAGGCGCGCCCTGGTGGGTTGTGCCCACCTCGGGTTCCCCCTGGACCGCCTCTTTGCTCTATAAATACCCCAATATTACCAAACCCCTAGAGGAGTCGACGAAATATTGATCCCGCCGCTGCAGAGTCCAGAACCACCAGATCCAATATAGACATCATCTCACATGGGGTTCACCAACTCCATTGGTGCCTCTCCGATGATGTGTGAGTAGTTCTTTGTAGACCTTCGGGTCCGTAGTTAGTATCTAGATGGCTTCCTCTCTCTCTCTCTCTGGATTCTCAATACAATGGTCTCTTGGAGATCCATATGATGTAACTCTTTTGCAGTGTGTTTGTTGGGATCGATTAACTTTGAGTTTATAATCAGATCTATCTTTTTATATCCATGAAAGTATTTGAGTTTCTTTGATCTCTTTTATGCATGATTTCTTATAGCCTCATATTTCTTCTCCGATATTTGGGTTCTGTTTGGCCAACTTGATCTATTTATCTTGCAATGGGAAGAGGTGCTTTGTAGTGGGTTCAATCTTATGGTGCTTGATCCCAATGACAGAAGGGGAACCGACAAGTATGTATCATTGCTACTAAGGATAAAACGATGGGGTCTATCTCCACATAGATAGATATTGTCTACATCATGTCATCATTCTCATTGCATTACTCTGTTTCTCCATGAACTTAATACGCTAGATGCATGAGGGATAGCGGTCGATGTGTGGAGTAATAGTAGTAGATGCAGGCAGGAGTCGGTCTACCAATCTTGGATGTGATGCCTATATAATGATCATTGCCTGGATATCGTCATGAGTATTTGAAGTTCTATCAATTTCCCAACAGTAATTTGTTCACCCGCCGTTTGCTATTTTTCTTGAGAGAACCACTAGTGAAATCTACGGCCCCTGGGTCTCTTTCTCATATATTTGCCTTTGCGATCTATTTTCCCTTTGCTTTTATTTTTAGATCTATTAATCCCAAAAATACAAAAATAATTTTCTGCACTTTATTTTATTCATGATCTATTTATTCAATATATTACAACTTTCTCCCATCCGTGCACCAATTTCTGTCGCCGTAACCCGAAAGGGATTAACAACCCCTTTAACACGTCGGGTTGCGAGTGGTTGTTATTTGTGTAAAGGGGTTGTTTACATTGTGTTGCTTGGTTCTCCTACTGGTTCAATAACCTTGGTTTCATATCTAAGGGAAATACCTACCGCCGATGTGCTGGATCATCCCTTCCTCTTTGGGGAAATACCGACGTAGCTTCAAGCGACATCAAAAGGAATTTCTGGCGCCGTTGCCAGGGAGGATCTTCAACATATAATAGGTTCCTAATCACAAATCCCATCTCCTCGCAATTTACATTATTCGCCATTTGCCTCTCGTTTTCCTCTCCCCCACTTCACAAAAAATTGTCGTTTTATTCGCCTTTCTTTTTCATTTGCCGTTCTCTGGCTTTCCAATCTTGATGGCTAGCGTTCCTACTCCTCCTTTGTCACCAGATTTTGAAGTACTTTACTTCAAGCAAAGACAAGGAGAAAATTTGAAAGATGCCTGGTATAGGTGTAGCGACCAGACCTCAGACGGTCCAATCTCTGTGCTCAGGTGTCATCCCTGGATCAGTAATGCTGACACCACACAGTACTTGAAGGATTTATCACAGAGTAGCAATCACACACTTATTACATCAAATGTCTCAAAAGAGAACTTATTACAATAAAAACATGGCTTAAGGCCATCTAATGCGATAACAGCGGAAGGCTTGGAAGATAAAGTGAGTCCATCAACTCCAACGGCATAGGTGAGATGCACGGCAACAACCTAACGAACCTTACTCCTCGTCTGAAAAGTCTGCAACATAATACGTTGCAGCCCGAAAACGGGTCAGCACATGGAATATGCTGGCAATATAACACAGTAGAGCAAGAACAGAATAATTCTATCACTACATGCATATATGGCTGGTTCAAAGCTGTATGGTTATAGTTTTTGCGAAAAGCCAATTTTTTCCTACAACAAAGGAATAGATTTTAATTTAACTATCATGGTGGTTGAAACATCATTGAGAAGGTAACCCCAACTCAATCCCAATTAAAGTGATTAACAACCCAACAATATTAATTAAACATGGTGAGATACATGCGATAACTCAAGCACTAGATACTCAAGAATTGTCCATAACCGGGGACACGGCTAACCATGATTAGATTGTACACTCTACAGAGGTTGCACACTTTTCCCCACAAGACTCGATCGCCTCTGTTGGATTTCTCGCACTACATGGTGTTTGAGAAACGGATGACCGAGACACAGTCTTTCAGAAACATTAACTCTCTACTCCGGGCAGACCATACCAAACCTACAAAACCCACTACCTGCTGATCCACCTCTTCAAGAGCTTCACGTAACTTACTCAACTATGCTAGAGCCCATAATAGCTTGTGGCTGCACATGGAAGTTTCTAGCATGAATCATCTCAGTTCCCTTTGAGCATGGGTGGCGGTCCATAGGAAGATCACACGGGTACCCCGGGATTTCCAAAAATAAAAACAGACAACACTGGGTTCCCCAGGTGCCTCAATCCACCCAGTTGTTTGACTAAGTTGCCACCTTAAGTTAGACCATTAATTAAGAATCTCACATCTATCGTGGATTGCACTCAAACCCGAACCACGTCTACGAGCATAGCATGGCAATATAAGCAATACGTAGAAGTAACTCCCAAGGGTTTGAATATAATAGGGCAATAGGTTCTACCTTAGCAACTACTTCCCAACCCACAAGTTAATGACATCCTAATCATGCAATGTTTTAGGATTGGAACTAATGCACAAAAACTGGGTTTGGAAAGAGTATGTTCAATGTGTTACTTGCCTTGCTGACGATCCGCGAATTCTAGAGACTCGTAGTAACATGCTTCGCACTCCAGAAATTCTATCGCAAGCAAACAATAACATACATAAGTAACAAGCAATGATGCACAAGCAAAACTCAAATAAGAGAGGTTGACCAGAAAGCTCAACTTAAGAACTCTGGTTTGCAAAAAGAATCAAATCGAACAAAGCAACAAAACTCAACCGGCGAACGAAAGAATCTTCGTTTACTAATCTGAACATAGGTCAAATTTTTACAGTAGCAAAAACTTGTTTGAGTTCATTAACCAGAAAGAGGGTTTCGAGACGAAACTCCAGGCGCTTGAATCGCCTGATTCCGATAAACGAGCAAAAAGATAAACAGAAACTAAGATCGGATCAGAAATCGCGATCAAAAAAATCGTGGAATAAATCCGAGAAAAAGAAAAATGAAGAACAGGTTAACGAACAAACGTTCGTTATCTGGATCTAGATGAAGAACACGTTCGTTAAAACAAACGAACGAGCGAACGCTCGCTAATTAAATAAACCGGAGAAAAACCGATCTATTAAAAAAACAAAAAATGAAAACTAGGGTTTCTAAAAAAACCAAACGGTTTTCTTTGGAAAACCGGGGCGGCGGGGCGGCTACCTCGGCTCGGCTACGGCGGGGCTCCGGCGGGACTCCGGCGCTGCGGCGGGGCGGCGTGGGGTGCGGGGCTGCGGCGGTGAGCGGCGGCGGCTCCGGCGCAGAGCGGGCG